>NW_005842294.1:705027-713550 GCF_000455745.1 Alligator sinensis | reverse complement strand
GGGGGGGACTGGCAGGGGGTGGGTCAGGCAGGGCAGGGGTCGGGTTCTTATGAGAAGTGAACATAAGAACATAAGAAGTGCCATACTGGGTCAGACCAGTGGTCCACCTAGCCTAATATTCTGTTTTCAACAGTGGCAGAAATGGATGCTATAAAGGAAGAGCACTGAACTGGGTGGCTCTAAAGTGATCTATCCTAT
Organism: Alligator sinensis; assembly: GCF_000455745.1. NCBI lineage: Eukaryota > Metazoa > Chordata > Crocodylia > Alligatoridae > Alligator > Alligator sinensis. The sequence goes on along the minus strand of NW_005842294.1, from coordinate 713,352 downwards.
TTTCAACATCCTTACTGTTATCTAGCATTAGTGGTTTAGAGATGCCAAAGGAAACATCTCCAACCATTCTGTTCAAGAGCCATTAATAGATCTATTATCCAGAAATTTATCCAGTCCCTCTTTGAATCTGGTTATGCTATCTGCCTCTACCGACTCCTGTGGCAATGAATTCCACAAGTTAACTGTAAATTGCATAAAAAAGTACTAACTTTTAATATATATATTGCAAATTGTATACTGTAAATGTATAACCTTGTTACCCTAATGATTCAGTATTTTTTTTGGTGAATGATGCCAAAAATATTCTAAATAAGGATGTCTTAATGTCTTATCATATGCAGCTCAGTGTATCCACTGATTTATGTGTTTATTTATGTATTTATTTATTTTTGCAGGCATTGTCTACCTTCTTTTAATTTCAACAGGAATTCAGCAGTTTTGGAAAACAGCTTTTATTCATGTCTTTCAATGTAATAAATATAATAAATATAATTCATATAATATAATTCATATAATACAATTAATATAATATAAATAGTATTAAGGCCCCATCTGCATGTTATACTTAAGGCATGATTAGCTAGTTAATCACATCTTAAATGGTCACCCAGCCACATGTTAATTCAATTAATGGCATAATAAGAGGAATAAGCTACAAAGTTATTCCACAAAATATGTATCATAACTTTGTAGCTGTTTCCCATCATGCCATTAATTGGATATGTGGTCAGGGGCTCCTGGGGCTGAGAGCTCTGTGCTGGGGAGGCCCATGTGCAACCCTGAGCCTGGGAGCTCACAGCTGACTGTTTCCCAACTATGGGAGCACGTACCCCTGTGACTGGGAGCTCCATCAGCTGACAGGGCTGCCAACCATGGGGGCATCCCATGCACTTTACACTTGGAAGACCAGAACTGACATGGTGTCCCAGCTCCAGATCTGGAGGTGCCACAGGGACTGCTGGGACACCCCTGCAGCTTGGAGTCAGGGTCAGCTGATGGGGCTCCCAGCTGCAGAAGCACATGGTGCACCCTTGCATCTGGGAGCCCCATTAGCTGAGATGGCTCCCAGACACAAAAGCTTGCTTCTTGCTGTGCGGGCCGGGAGCAACCCGAGCCCTTTTCGCGCTGCACGCAGGCTGTGGCCAGCAGCCCGGGCACGCCGGGGCGGAGAGGGAAGGGCTTCGAGCTGGAATTAGGCACAGACGTGTAGCGGTAGTTTAAAAGATTGTTTACTTACACTGAGATGGCAGTGGTGTAGGCTGGAAAGCTTGCTTAAGTTGCGGTTACAGACAGGAAAGAAGAGAGGCGGACAAGAGTTCTAGACTCGTGAACTCTAGCACAATCCGGCTGAAGGCTCTGAACACGCGAACCCCTCGTGTCAGCCAAAGAAAGTACTTGTCCGGAAGAGCTCTGAATCAACTCACACGAAGTTTGCTAGGCTCCGTGGGTCCTTCTGCTCACTCATTCACACGAAGTTTGCTAGGCTCCGTGGGTCCTTCTGCTCACTCATTCACACGAAGTTTGCTAGGCTCCGTGGGTCCTTCTGCTCACTCATTCACACGAAGTTTGCTAGGCTCCGTGGGTCCTTCTGCTCACTCATTCACACGAAGTTTGCTAGGCTCCGTGGGTCCTTCTGCTCACTCATTCACACGAAGTTTGCTAGGCTCGCTCAGCGACGGGGAGAGGCTAGAGGTTGATCAGACCTCTGTTGCCTGCTTTAAATGCACTGGGTCCGTAAGGATCCGCAGCACTTAGAGATCTTTACACAGCGTGAAGTCTCCTCCTCCCTTGTTCGTGGAGTCCTCCAACTTGGGCGGAAACCACTCAAGCCTCTTATACGGCTAGCAAGCCAATCACTAGCCGCCACGTGTGAATAATTTAGAACAGGCCAATAATGGGACTCGAATTAGCATACAAATGGCGGGAACTCTTTGCAATGAGCATTTCTGTGCTGCAACAAAGAAATGCACCCTGCAAAGAAAGCTTCAAATTGGCGGGAAATTCTCCCTTGCACCGGGGTTCTCTTTTGCAGCAGAAAACTCCACTGTGCAAGGAAGCTGCAATTTAGCGGGGACAATTTAGCAGTGCCGAAGCGCACACAAACAAAAATCACACCCTTTGGGTTGTGACACTTGCAAGTGTAGAGGGAGCCTGGGATTGAGTTCCCCCTGCACTGCCAATACAGTATGATGGGATCTGATTCATGATCTCACAATCACACTTCCTGCAATGTGCGTGTGGTATGGCAGGAGGTGTGACTGTGTGTACTGCAGTTTCAATTGCACTGTGCCTTTAACTGCACATGGGGGCCCCAAAATGCCTATTGTACAAGATTACTGAGTCTGAACTCCTGTATTGAGTGATGCTTAATATTGCTGTTCTACTGTTTGTCTTACACAATTGCTCGAAGCAAAGCTTGTTTTTGTAATGTAATACATTGAATTGAATTGACTGGTTTACATTTGGTTCCCTGCTTTCTAACGAGCAGAAATAATAGTGCCTACTGTGGTATATCTGATAAACTTGCTCAAGACTCCAGCTTGGAAGACTGAATTAATTTGAGCATGAAGGCAAATACTTTCAAATACAATGCTTCATAGTTATTTTTACTATTGTTTTATCTGGAGGAATTTACCCACTTTTCTGTTAACTTTAAAATAATTCAGTCAGGTAAGAACCTATGGTAAAAATGTCATAAACATTATCTTATAAGCTGTTACAAGTTATTATATAAAGAACTACATTTGCATATTAGGCATTCTTTTCTATATTTTTGATGGTTTCATAGAGACTTAACAAAAGTACCAGTCTAACATGTAATAATAATACGTTAGGTGTAGGTAATACTGTTAGACAAAACTAAAGAAATAATTGCATGTCATTACAGTATTAACATTGTGTGTGATATGTCAAGGAACTAAATTTGAGTTTTCATCAAATGGAAGCACGTTATTATGTTTAATATTGTTATAGTCACAATATTTCTGCCAGAGCTGCAATTTATATTACATTACCAGATGAAATTATGGAGGCAGTTAGTTTTGATTTATTAGTTGGAAAATGTACATAAGCAATTTTAGCATCTACAGGAAAAAGCAGGCTTTAAAGTTACTTCAGAGGTCCAATCTGTTAGTTGCTGTAAGAGTAAGATTAATGTCACCATGCTCCCAGATGACTGCAAACTGAAATATTATTCTATGACATCTTTTAAATTCTATTTCAAAACCTGAAATCTGCTATAGAGTTTGCAACATAGGGCTGCTTATTTGTAGCCTCACATTCTTTTCTAATAAAAGGCTTTTTTGAGCATTTTTTTTATATTCTCGGTATTTAATAAAAATATTTAATATTTATATTCAAACTGTCTAAATGTTTTTTCTACGTACCTCAAGGTACCAGGTGGGTTGTGAATGCTGAGATGGTGGGACAGATGGAGAGTTCCACAGGAGCACGGGGTGGGTCCCCAGTGCACTCAGCAGCAGACCCAGAAGTGAACCAGAAGCGCTTCTGGGTCTGCTGCCGAGTGCACTGAGGGGCCTTCCCACACTCTGTGGCTCAGCGACTGGTTCCTCTTGGGTCCCTCTAGGCCAATTGCCGAGCTGGGAGGGCACAGGGCAACCCCCAGTGTGCTTGGCACCGGATCCAGAAGTGGATCGGAAGTAATTCTGGTCTATTTCTGGGTTTGCTGCCGAGCATGCAGGGGGGGCCCTGCACTCCTATGGGATGCTCCATCCACCCCACCATCTCACCATTCATAACCTGCGTGGTACCTTGAGGTACGTAGAAAAAACATTTAAAACTGTCTATATCTGAATCGTCGAATCTTTCCGAATCCCTCTGAATCAATTTGGAGGGCTCCAATTCAATTCAGAGAGATTAAAGGGTCTCCTGATTCGATCTGGAGATTCGGCCACCGAATCAGGCTGAATTGAATCAGCGATCAAAGCTTCGCATGGCCCTAGAAGGCAGCTGTGCAAATCAGGAAATCCTGAAACTTGACTGCTGCTGGTGGCAGAGTTAGTACTACCCTGCCTGCATACACTTCAGTACTACATGTCTCCCATAATATTGTTATGGGATAAAACTTCCAAAAAATGGGTGCAAATTTTTGGAATCGGAGCATCTGTAAAGGGTTACCAATGGACTATGCCCCCTTCTGGTTCCTGGAAGGGACAAAGAAGCTGGCAGGCATCTTGTCTTCATGAAAAAGCCGACTCTATGGCTTACTTCTGGAAAAATCGTTTTCCTACATTTGCCTTCCAAAAGCATGGTGTGTGCTATGCAAGAAAATGCAGTATTATGTGCTGTTTTACATTTACTGAAAATGTTTGTTCTTGTGGAAATATTAATGAGGTGGGGTGACACACAGGGTTTGCCATGGTCATGGAAATTCTCATGTGAGGGAATCAGATTTGTTAAGTGCATGCTTCTGTATAAGATGTAATGTTCAGAAGGGTGAAGCCATACTCATTTTTTAACCTTAGAATTAAATGGTGCTATTTTGGCTAGCCTTGGTTGCTGCAGTTCTGTGAGTGTACCAGCAGTTGCGATAATGTTATAAATTATTTCATATATCACCAGGGCTCAATTATGTATTTTTACTGAGGTATAACTATTTTTTACCTCAATGGAAGCTATTTGGTTAAGATGGCAGGGATGACCATTTTGCTGCTCAGCCTGTTAGTTGAGAACAGGGGTTTGCCTTTATTGGACCCACAGAGCTGTTAGGATCTCGCAGCATTTCTTCTAAGACTTGTCAGTCATCCAAGTGATGGGACAACTGAGGCTAATGTGATTATTACTGAATGTGACTATGTTCTCTCTATACTGCTGTCCAGTTAACAATAACAAAGATATTGTACCTAAGACAATAGTTTCCACACATGTGGTATATGTCTGTGAAAATATCTATGAGGACCACCACATTGTGCACGAATATTCATATTCACTCTAAAGTTTTTTGTTTGTTTGTTTTAAATCAGTGATCCAGATAATTCCCTCAGGATATGCAAGATCCAGATTTAATTATTTCCTCTACATGAGGAGAATTAAAGCTGCATCTCCCATCTTCAAGGTAAATGGTCTAACCATCAAGCTATTGTTTAGTTTAGCTCTACCTTCCATAGACCACCCCAGTGAAGGTGTTCCACTTTGCAAGACACAATTAAATAATCATTGGGCCAGAGACAGATAACATAGTTATGTGGCCTACTGTAGTGGTGCTCAACCTCTGGCCCATGGACCAGATCCAGCCCATGGATCTGTGTCACCTGGCCCTCCGGGCTCCCCACAGGTTGGAAATTTGGTAGCAGTGGACCAGTGGCAATTAACCTGCAAGCCCTGCAGCCCAGATAACATGGCTCCATGCACCAGATCAGGTCAGTATGCAGGGTTGGAGCAGTAGGTGCACTCTGGTGCATGCAGGGCTGGGGCAGCAGGCCCAATCTAGCATGTGTGAGGCCAGAGGCAGGGTTGGACTGGTGGGTCCATAGACCAAGCTCATGCATCAGATCTGGCCCAGACCTACCCTGTACCACTCATCCAGCCCTCAGCCCGGAAAGATTGGGCATCACTGACTTAAGAGGTAGAAATGTAGGGTCAAATCCTTTCAGGAAATTAATAATAAGTAAACTAAACTTGAGCAGCCCATGTCCAGGATGAGTGCCCTAACTACTGAACTACTGGATAAAAATGTGGGGGACCTGCAGCAGTAGCTGCATTTTGTATATGGCCTGAGTATATGCATTTGTATACTATGTTCTGAGAATGCCTGGTGGCTTAGGCCTGTGGGCAAGATAGGTAGGAGAATAATTATTTTGTAAACTGTTTATGGAATGTAGGCATTAGTTGGAATAACTGCCTGTTCAGCACTATCAAGATTTAGGCCCTTCTCGTCATGCCTGGATTTTAGGTGTCTGAGGAACATTACTTTAGACCTCCAGGGTTAAACGGTAACTAAGTAATGTTTAATATTTTGAAGATCTAAATAGTGGACTTGAGTGATTATAAGGACAGGACTTAATCACCTACGTTCCGTTGTGAATCTAGTCCTTTATAGATCTGACTGTAAGTCCTTAGGCTCTGTTACAGATGCTATCCAGAGAGAAAATCATTTTTCTCATAGACACTACCTAACCTACTGGGAATGGGCAAGAACTTGCAATACTTACACCAGTTTTTACTGCAGAAATGAGGTCGAACGGAAAACACAACTCCTTTAGAAATGCCATTTAAATAATTGTATGCATATATCAACATAACAAATTTCCTGCCATTGCAATGGGCAAGGCATTCGCAGTGCTTTCTTCTCTCATCTCTTTACTGAGGGTACATTGCCGGATTTATTTTTTTCCTAGAGTGGTTTGTAACTATAGTGTGTGAAAGGAATCGGAGCAGATGATCTTGAGGGGTATTTAGGCAAATTGTTTTTTATAAATGTAGGGAAATGGACTTAGTGGCCTGGGAGGCCCCTTCTAGTTTGTTTCTGTGGCTGAAAATAGACCACAAGTTTTTGTACTCTGTGTCTGATTAGTACTTGCTTGGTACCAGGCCCTGAAAGAATTTCTTTTTATCTCTTTGTTTGTGTCCAGTACATCATCAATGCTTCAGTGAAAAAGGTCTGGATATGAATGACAGTGATAAACGGGCTACAGAATACTGGTGAATAGATTTAGAAAACTTAAAGCATTCATGTCAATGCTAATTATGAATTAAAACAACATGTTTAATATTGACAGTTTCCATATGAAATGACCTGCAGAGATGTCCTCTAGAATTTCAGAAATGTTGAAAATCTCTTACAATTCTTTGTACTAATTTAAAATGTTAGCAGTTTGTTCTGCCACTAACTATGTATTTATAAGATGTCCTTTTCGAGCACAGATGCTTGGAAATGAAAGACATGATCATTTATTGTATACAACATTTCAAGAGGTGAGACATTTAGCTAACTTCTGTAAAGATTTTTCTTCTTTGCTAGGATAAGGTTTATTACTTAACTGTAAGGGAAAATAACCGAGAAACAACAGAAATGTAGCAGTCTAAAATGAGAGATTCCTGACATACACCATATCTCATTGTAAACTCTAGTGTGATTATGCAGTTCGTAACATTTATAGTAAGAAAAAATGCTCTATGTCTTTATGGAACATATATTGTTCAAACATAAACATGTTCAGATACGTGGTCCATGCAATCCATAGTGACAGGATCTAAAAGACTAACTGCCAGAGTATTAGCACCTGCACTTAAGACAGGGATTTATTATATATTCTTCCTTGAGAGGTGTAATGAAGAAATGAGTCTTAAAAGAAATGGATCCGTTTTTCCCCTGGGTTTAAAGCTAATAGAAGATCTATAAAACAGGCCATAATAAGGTTACGTTACCCCATTACTTGAGTTGCATGTTTGCATTGGATTAACTTAGGGTTCTGACCAGCAGAGGTCAGACTGAGCCAGTAGTCAGTGGGATCCCCCACACACTTTTCTGCCTCAGCAATTTAAACGTTCATTAAAAACAAAACAACTATGAACTAAAATAAAACAAATGTAACTTGTTTATGACAATAACAGTCCAAATATGAATCCACATAGTGGTGTCTTCCTGAGCCTGTAATTGCCACTCATTTCCAGTTCAGTGGTGTCCAGTAATGAGGGACTAAATCCACCTTTTAAACCCCTTTTTCCCTGTCTTTTTTTCAGAAAAATGACAATAGCTCACCTTTCTATACTTATCTTTATGCATAGATCTCAATGCACTTTGCAAAGGAAGCATCATCATAGATGGGGGAGGGCAGGGGAACACAGAGAGGTAAAGTGACTCACGCAGATAGCAAGCAGGTGGCAGATCATTGCAATCCAGATCCCAAATCTCAAGAGAGTTCATAAACCACTGGTCATGCCACCTAGGCTGACCTGTGGAAGTAGTCTGTTGTTTTTGCCTTCTACCTAGCATCAGAATGAAGTGAACACAGAAGGCAAGGATGTGGTAGGAGATATCAGAATAAACCATAAGATCAGAGCACATTCACAACCTGCCTTTTCGGTTCTCTGTAGGGTTACAGCAGATTTGGCCTACAGTCTGACACAGCTGCAGCCTAATTGCAGTTGCTCCCACCCTAGGGGTCAAAAACTAAAGCAGAGGAGTCTCCCAAAGAGTGAATTCAAGGTAGCAGCAGGTAGGAAGGAGCCTGTCACCTGGTAGAGATGGAGAAAAGTGGGTGACTCGGGAGCCTGCTGGGGTAGTAAGCTGTGCAGGAGTTTCCTGTTGTTCTAAAAAACAGCAGTATGGCAGTGGCAGGACTTCAGTTAGCTAGTGGGGTGGGA
>NW_005842294.1:700428-704996 GCF_000455745.1 Alligator sinensis | reverse complement strand
GAGCACTGTGTTGTTCATAAAGCTAATTTTGTTTAAAAGGTGAGAAATGCTTGTGTGTGTTGCTTGGGAAGATGCATCTTACCGCTCCCACCACCCCGCACCTTATTATGGGCACTGGCATCGGCATTCTACTGGACTTCACCTCTGAAGTACAGCACTGATGACTAAAATGCAGCCACTGATAATTAGTTTACTGCTGATCAGTTTAGTAGAAACAACTGGCTATTCTGTGAATTCAAGCAGTGTGAAATACGGCTTTTTTCACTTTTCTGGTGAAATATGTCTATGTCCTGTTTTATGAATGCAAAGGTCATTGTTTCTGGCTTCATGCCTTCCCATTCAGGTTACTCTAACAGCTACAGACTGTAGCTTCCATGAGTTGCTGCTGCTGGATTTTGATTAATATCAGATAGGCTGAGCACAGGAAAATACCATTATGGTTCAGTTTTGTTCTGCTGCTTGCAAGTCAGCATCCTTAGAAATTTCAAGGTGTTGTTAACCTTTAAACTCTTTTCATGATCTTTAATCAATTATCCTTGAATCTCGAAGGACCAGCTGAGATCCCCTGTTATTCCAGTAAGGGCTTGAATCAAAGCCTATTTAAGTCCCTGGATGTTTTTTCATTAACTTCAATGTGCTTTGGATCAGGCTTTTGTATCTAGTGGCTTTAAAAGTTGGCTTAAAATATGCCTTAAGGGCTGAGAAAATATATGAAGCTACTATATGCATTTGGGGAAAAGCCACTTTCACTATGCAGTTGGAGGAAGCCATTTTCACAGTCATGGTTTTCACAGATTAATTATTGAGTCAGACCTTTGTAACAGATAAATTTCCTCCTAGTTTGCGTGAAATATACCGAAACGTGAACTGTAGGTCAGTCCATCTAGTTTAGAATGTGACATGATACGAAATGAAATGACATTATCGCATAATCCAAGGCTTTGTCCTGCCACGTGTTACCTTATCTTGTTACATGAAATGAAAAATTGCAACCATATTTTTAATGAAAATGAAACTTCAGATGAAATAAGTAGAACTAATTCAACTGAGAGTCCAAATTGTTTTGCATTTGATTTTGAGCCAAACATTTCTATGCTGAGATATGTAGATTATCTTGGGGGAGGCTAGAGTTTAATTTGGAGTGCACTACTGGTCTCTCAGAAGTTTTCTGTTACCACTGTGAATTGCAGCATAAATGCTGAACTATAAACAGATAACATAATGAATTGTCTGTTTCCATCCATGTTATGGAAGGGAAAGCATTTGAGAGCATTTGGAATGTGTGGGATTTTGTCTTGTTAGTCACTTTTGTGCAATGCTGGCCTTTGTGGTGGTCTGTGATATTTTAAGATTCAATTAGCACGGTCCTGCTTGATAAAGTAGTATGCTAATAAAGAGATTATTTCATTGTTCATAAAGGAATAGTAGAAAAATCTGGTTGAAGGCAAAAATTTTAAAAAGTAAAACTGAAGGTATAAACATTTCAGAAAGCCAAACCATATTGATGGAAGAGATGTAATTCTGTTAGGTATTATAATGCATTGCTCTAGATCATGTATCATCATCATTTTGTAATACCATACAAAATACTGTTTTCAGAACAGATAGCATAGTTTTACTACCATAAAAAAATTAAGCTGTACGGATCAACTCTTATTCTTTTCCTTTTTTTTTAACAGTCCATAACACAATGATGCCCCAGTACTGATTGGACCTCTAGGTACTTCTGAAATAAAAATGAATAAAATACTTCCAAAAAGAAATCAGCTTTCCAGGTCAGTGGGTCCTCAGCATTTTCTCCTAGGTAAATGAACATACTTTTCAAGACTGGTAGCAAATTCTTAAACAGATTTCTGAAGTTCACAGGACAAGTTGCTAATCTGGTCCAGTTTTTCTGTGTTTCTGCCTGGCCAAATATGTGTTTGCTATAAGAAGAAATTACAATGGATTTGAACATAATTAATAAGTAGCTTTTTAACAGGATATCAGCAACATGCATATATCACTTCTTGACTTACTGCAAGCTCTGTAGTGTCATTTGCTACATTAATGATTCTAAAGCAATCACATATAAATAATAGGGCAAAAGACAGCTGGCCCTCACACTTTTTATGGATTATGTGGCTGCCAAGACATTCCATTAAAGATCACTGATAGGGCATAAACGAAACGCATAAAAATTCCTCCTCTTGTAAAGTGAGGCAGGGATCACAGATGCTGAACTTCCTAGACTCCATACAGGCACATTCAGTTAGCTCTGCAGAGTATATTTTCAATGTAGACTAAAACCAGCCATGCTTGTATTGTGTTAAAAATATCTAGCAGTCAGCAGTCTGTTTAAAAAGTCAGCATATTGGCCAACAGTTACCACACAGTAAGTTCTTAGATACTGGCATTTACCCTCTTATATTACTTAAGATACCAGTGTGCATAGTTTAGTAAATGTAGACATTTAATTGCCAACACACATTGTTCAATAAGAAGTCCAAGTATTACACTGATGAAACATTAAATTAAGGAAACAAACCCATTTCTTTTTTTGGTTTCAAGTAGTTATTTATATTTAATATGTCAATGTATAGAAAAATCTTAATCACATTAAGAGGAGCTATTACCATTAATATGGAAGTAAAAAAATATAAAGTCCTAGCCTGGCTGTTCACATCAAGATAGAGCTTTGCATCCATATGTAGTTTGTATTAAAGAAAAAAAACTGTGTTAATGACTAGGGGCTACAATATACTCTGGCTAAGCTATTAGGTGCTAATAAATTGTTAATGAATAAATTTTGTCTCTTTGAAAGAATACTCTTTCAGGAGCTGGTTCTCCTACAGCATAACTTTCTTTTTTCTTTGATATTATTGGCAATCACTGTTAAAACAGAATTATATCAATTATATGTATCCATGTATGCCCTAAAATTTTGAAGAGTAAATGTTTATAAATATAATTCTGATATAAACAGATTATTTTAATACTAAACTGCCAGATATAAAAGCGATATAAACCAAGTTGAATGGGGACTGCATTATAAAATTTTAATGTAAAATATTAGTAGTTGAGATAATATACTGAATACCTCCTTTATACAACATTTCTTTTGAACTAAAGTAGTTCTAACAAATTCCCTTAAGTACACAATGTGCAGGAAGACTTGAAAGCCAAAAATAACATATTATTCACAAGTATAAATTATTGTGAGCATAATGTGACAATTATTAAATTACAAGGTAAAATGTTACTTCGGAGAACCACAATCACAATGACTCATGCCTTCTGTAATTCACTGTTAGGAAATTTGGCTTTGAGGTTCTGACGGTGGCCTAAAACTTGGCAGAGAGAGGAAATCTGAAGGAACCAGAAATTGTACCTATTTAAATTTTGGAAATTCATAAAGAGGTAGTTAGCTGTGTTAGTCAAATCAGGCAGAAGAAAAGGTAGAGGTGCACCTTAGACTACCTGAATCAGAGATGCAAAAGCTTCTGTGAGCAACAGCTCACTTAATCGGATGTTATGAAAGGACATGCAGGCCAGGGACAGACATTACACATCAGTCAGTTTAAGTGATCAGAAACTGGTTTAAATCTGTAACAGAACAAAGTTTCAGTGCACCAAAACTGGCTATAACTGGTTTAAGATGAACCTGGTTGAATGTAGTAGTATCAGACTTAACTGATTTAGGTTAAACTGGTTTATAGAACTTCTGTCCCAGATCCCTTTCTCTTTCAAATTAAATCACAGCCCCCCAGCAACCCGGCATACTTTGCAGCTCTGGACTGTGCTGTCTGCTCAAGCAGAGCAGGGTTGCCCCCACCTCTCTGCTCCCTAGCCGGAGCAATGAGGACTGGCTGACAAGGGGGTAGGGGTGGGAAACAGCTGGTGCAGTCCAGTCTGCCTGGTGGGGGCAGAACAGCCCCTGACACTTTTCCCCGCTGGAGTGGAGGGTGTGGGGAGGCATAGGCCGGAAGGCTCACGGGGAGGAAGGGGGATTAAACCCCCCTGCCTTCCCTCTCCCACTCATACAGGACCCTAGCCCAGGTCTGCCCAGCTTCCCCCCCCGCTCACTGCACTAGCAGTGGGAGACATCACAACTCTGTCTCTGCTCCTTGCAGCGGTGACAACCTGGTCTGGAGCAGGGGCAGAGCCATGATCCCCTGCCTGTGCACCTCTGCCCGGAGCTTGCAGGCTACAGATTGTAGCTCTGCCCTGGCTCCAGAGCAAGCTGCCTCCATTGCAAGATCCCAGCTGCTTCAGAGCAGCCCCTTGCCCTGCTCTGCTGTGTGCCCTGCCAGCGTGGCTGGGGCTGGTCTCCATGGCAACCCCAGCCTTGAGCTTTTACAACAGCAGCTACAGCTGGGGTCTCCATGGAGACCAGCTCCAGCCATGCAGGCAGGGGCTGCTGGGAAATGGAGTCTGGCTGCCAGCCAGATCAGACATTCTTCCCACTCCTGGGTTAGACTAACCTGCAAAGATTGGATTAATTCAGGCTCCGGCTTTTTGAATGTCTGTACGTAGCTGCAGAGAGCAGGCTTTCAAATAGGAGCAATTTAAATACCAAAGAAAGAAAA
>NW_005842294.1:693487-700418 GCF_000455745.1 Alligator sinensis | reverse complement strand
AAGAGAGTAGGAAGGAGAGAGGGCAGTGCTTAGAGAGGCAGAAGGGTTGGAGAGAACAACAAAGCAACAAACCCACAGGGGCATTAAAACTAATCCAGGTAATGGAATATGAAGCCATAGTCCCTTTTTAGACTGTATTTAACACAATCCAGTCTGTGGATGATTTCTTATTTTGCAATTTTGCCTCCAAGTAGTTTTTAAAAATTCCATTGTTTAAAAACAGCACAGCATCTGATGAAGTGAGCTATCACTCAGAAAAGCTTATGCATTTCTCATTCACTTGAAAGTCACTTTGGGCTAAAGCCAAAAACTGACATAGTGACACTGAAATGCTAAGAATCTCAGCACTCAACATTTAGGTGTCCAGGACCCTGAATGAAGCACTCCGTATAGTCTGGGGTTCACAACAAATAGCATGTGAAGCAGGGAGCCACATAAAGTTAGCCAATAGGAAAGGCGGAGGACAAATGTGTCTTAAAGTACATCCTACTCTGGGGCTTAAGTACCTTATTCAGGACTGCAAGCATGGACTTCTCCCAATACAGAGCACATGGTCCAGAACCATCAATAGGAGATAAGAGCCCTTTCTTTCAGAAACTAAGTCTCTAACTTTTCTTAGCTGGAAGAGGTGGCAATGCCCCTGCCCCACTTTAAACAATAGCTTGGTGGTTAGAGCAATCATCCAGGTGTGAGAAACCCATGCTCAATATCCTCCTCTACTTACAGGGATTCAAATCCACCTCATTAGAGAATGACCTAACCACCTCTGAGATAGGCTACTGTGAGACAGGTGCGCTCTTCACCTATTCTGTTGAAGCTGCAACACTGAGCAGAAATGTATATAAGAGTCAATGTGCAACAGAAAATGATCAGGGATTAGGAGTGAGCAGGCTATATTATAGTGGTTATGAGACTTTTTTTGCAAGGCAGAGTTCCAGTCCCTGCTTCAGAGACTGTTTATACAGGTGAAATGGGGAAATTGAATGTCAAATAAGGAGGTGTCTACAGAAGTTAAGGAGCAGCTGAGTGTGAACTTAAAGTAATGGTTGATATTTAAACAGAATGTAGGTGGCCCTTGTGGATTCTGGCTTTTACCCTTGTGCCTCAGTTCTGTATGTATAAAATGGATATAATATTGCAAAGAAGCAACAGTGGTGCATGGTACCCTGAACACTAAAAGCATAAAGCAGGGGCAGACAATGATTTTGCGCCGAGGGCTGCTTACTGAGTTTTGGCAAGCCATCAAGGGCTGTATGACAGATAAATATGAATTTTCTAAATTTTGGGGGGGCTCCGTGGGCCAGATACAATGGCCTGGTGGGCCGCATCTAGCTCACGGGATTTATTTTGCCCACCCCTGGCATAAAGGGTAGGAGCAATGGCTGGAGATTCACTGCTGTGGAAGGAGATGCCACCTCCTTTTTTGCCACCAAAAATTGGTGTTTAAATGGCCATTCCTTGACAGCCTGGAAAAAAGGAGGTAACATCTCCCTCCAGCAGCTGTGGGCCTCTGGCTACTGTACCTGCATCATGTGCTGTCACCACCCAGAGCAGAGAACAGTTACGTGTGCCTCTGGTCTACTTAGTCCAATGGAGTCTCTAGAAATAAATTAATCTAAAAAGAAAAACATTTTAGTGAGATTTTTTTCTTAATGGATTATTATATAAAATGCTAGTAGGGTGTTACAGAGCCATCAGCTTGCAATTGAAATTCCCTGTGGTGGAGAGAGAGCCGCTTTAAAATACTTGCATGTAATGGATTAAAAATGCAACCATGGTATAACCTCTCTAAAAACTGAGAAGGGGTGGGGTGGGGGAAATAAAAGTAAAATTCTGTGTTTCTTTTATCAGGATTTTGTATTTAATTGGAGTGTTGTATACTTCAAAATGCACCTAGATATTTCTATTAATGACTTAAAGCAGGACTGCCCAATTTCTGACTGGCTTGGGCATTTTGCACTGAATGGACTGCTCCCCACTCCCTCCAGCTGCCCCAGGCCAGCATCCCTACACTGTACCACATGAGATCCTGCTGCACCATGCCATGTGCCCTTCTCTGTGCCCACCTCCCCATCACAGGTTCCCCAACCTCCACAGCTGCAGGCATCCTCAGCCCTGTGGGCTATGGTAGTATCTGAACCAGGCATCCAGGGCCCACACACTAACTTTTTGGGGGCCAGAGCCAGTCCTGGGCCATGGACCACCTGTTGGACAGCCCTGACTTACAGAATGTCTATTCCTGTGGCAATTGCCAATAGTGATTCTGTGTATAATGTGCACATAGCTTGGGAAATTACAGCAGAATGCCAAACACCCAGATGGCCAGTCAGCTACATGTTGCCTCACTTTCTTTTGGCCGTGGCTTCTTTCTGTCTCTTAAATTTTATAAAGAGTTGGTGCTCCTTTTTGATTGGGAAATCTCTTGCTATTTGTGAGAGTTTGAAAAACAACCTTTCTAAACATATTAACAAGGTACCTTAAATTGCAATCCCTGGCTATGGAAAGAGGCAACTGTTAACTTCTTCAAAAAGAGGGGAAATTGCCCCTGGTGAGAAGGCATCGGCTGTTATGCTGTTAACTTATGTCTGCCTGTTCCTGCAGCAGTCCAAATTAGCTAGAATTGTAAATGTAACCCAGAATGAAACTGCATTAAAATTGCAGTGGTTTTGTTACACACATCACTAAAGGAACAGATAAGAAGTACATCCAACAGTTAATAACTGCATATTTTAATAATCACATGGGATTGGTTCCAGTCAGTGTCATTGCTCAGCACTCTACCAGCATAAGAATTTGAAACTAGTATGGTAGTTTGGAAGTCACAGCCTGCTGTGTGCTAGGCTTTGTAATGGAACATCAGCATTTTTATCCCCATAAACAGCATTTTACTCAAATTGACTCCAGTTTGAAGTAAACTGGTTTGATTAAGCACTTTCTTAATTACAGATGCCTCTACAGCTACAAATTGTGGGTATAGAAGCTGTAGACGTGAGAGGCAGAGGCTGGATAACGAAGCTCTGTAAAAACAGTAATTACCAGGAGCATGTGGAGCCTTATTCTCCACCAGTTTGCACTTTGTTTAATGATAACACCTGTGTGAGGTGCACTAGCCTGCAACCAAAGCAGAGGGATACTATATTACACTTGCAGGTGGAAATGATTATACACAGTGCAAGGCAATGCACAATCAAGTCCATATCCTGCAAAGTAAACTTCCTTTTATGCTCCAGCGTGAGGGTGCATTACAAAAAGGCTTTTATCCATTTATTTTTTGCAGACACTTCATCAGGAATGGCCTTCCAGTAGAGAAGGTGAAGAGGCTTGTCTTCATTGTGTGTGGCCTTGTGATAAACAATCTTGTGCTTCCACTCAGTAAGCCATTGCAGAAGTTGCTGGGAATTTTTCCTTTAATTTCAATGGGAGTAAATCATGCCTGTAGGTCACAAGCAAAAGGATTCTGTCTTCCCTTCAGGTCCTCTTCCTATCCTGCCTATGCACTAAAGGAGTCAGAATCTGGTCCTTCATACCAATGCAAGGTAAGAATTTCAGAGCAAACACTAGCTCACAATCCTGTGTCAGGATGGTGGGGTCCTGGTCTATGATTACAGCTTCTATGTGCTACAGTAATACAAATTCTGAACAGTAACAGTAGTGCCTCATAATAGTTAGAAATGTTTGGTCTTAGGAACAGAGAACCATATTAGCTGTGCATTACACTCCAATGGCTGGCTATCATCAATAGCACTGGAAACTGAAAAACCAACAAAGTTGTATTATTATTCAGTTCTTACAATCCACAAATGGGCCTGCCCTGAATTGCATGGAATTAAGTGTTCAATTAAAGCTAGCTATTTAAGGTTTTCAGTCTTAAACTGGCTCTCTGAAAAGTCCCAAGTGTAACTTTGAGAAACACACTATATTTGTAATGACAGCTTGAAAAGAAGTGAGAATTTGTAAGTCTTGCTGGAACAAAACAGTCTCTGCAGGCTCCAGTCTGAATGCTTTACCAAAAAGGTTTTGCTGTCTTTGCTACACAACGGGATGGTGTACACATCAATGAGAGAGTCATTCAAGGAGAGAGTGTTCAGTAGGGACCCAGAAAGGGGCAGAGAAAAATACTGATGAAATTGTACAGGCAGCAGATTCAATGATCAAAAGATGTGGGTTTTATCAATTGTTGACTCTGAATAAAGAATGTCTTTTGATTTTTAGAAACATAATGTATTTCTGACTACACATTATCCTCAAGTGCTTGCAAAAGACTGCTTTAATCACGTTACGTTGCTTTATGCTGCGAAAGCTAAGCACCGCTGTGTTTTCCAACTCTTGCGACTACTGATATTGTTCAACAAATGCTCATTCACTTAGAGTTGATAACTAAAATGCTCCTGTAGGGCACGGCTTTGTAGTTGTGAACAGCTCACTAATCTGACAGTTAAACAGTGTGATATTATTAATGTTTCATTAAGAGCATGGGAGTAGTCCTAAGTATATGTAGGTTGTCAAAAAAATTGGCAACTTTCTGGGAAAGCCTATTCATTCTTCTTTTTTAGAATCCTGATTTGAACATTAATTTTGATTTATAAAGGATACTGCACAGAATTGAACTCCCCATCTGTTCCTTAAAACCACAAAATATACTGGTACTTCATTGTGATAACTTGATACTTTTTGTTGAGTGTCCTGCTTTTGATGTGAAACATTTTTTATGATTCTACCATAGCAAGTTATTTGATCTTCCATGCTTTACCCTTACAGTTGGGCTTCAGTCAGGCAATGGGCTGAATATCTTTGGCTACCACTGCAATTGCAGGAAGTTTAGAGTGCAGTACTTCACGCATACATCTCCTCACCATTTTGTAAGATGGAGCCCTTTAGACAATGACGTCTAGACTGGATGTAATAAGTACTAAAAACAGTGCAAACTGAAACGGACCAATTGAGGGTTGACTACAAATTCTAGGACTGTCTTCAGGGGAAATGGCTTTGCTGCTAATTTACCATACGAAGCTGGGTCACTGTGCATATTGGCCTGCTCTGTGCTTACTAGCTTCCAGACTGCAAGTTATGTTGCCCTTGATAAACCATTTGCCAAACTTTCACAAAAGCACCACCATTCATATTTGTCTCTGTGCCCTACTACATGGAGCTCCCTGTAAAAATCCACATTGCCTCATTCACTTACTATACATCTCTTAAAACCTACCTGAGCCGTGATAATTCATGGCAAGACAAAGACAGAGGACAGGCACCTGAATGCTGTGATGGCTGCTTACTATTCTGTTTTCTGACCACACCACAAAGGCAAATGAACAAAAGACGCGTGGGATGGATTCAAGTGGCAGGCTGCGAATTTATTAAACTAACGCTGGAGAGAGGGATTATATCTCTCCCACCCACCCCCAATCACTTCCCGTGCACACATGCATATACACACTCATACTAGGAATTTTCATTGGATGCAGCATAGATTGCAGGGCATATAACCAAGATGAATAAAATATAGTTCCTTCTTATCATAACTGAGACCAATTTCCCTGTCCTCTGGTATGAGGAAGTGGGATGAATGAAACTATCAAAGGAAAAAGCTTCTGAGTCCAGAAAATTTTCAGATCTCAAATCTCCCATGGAAAAAGGTACACCAGCAAGTGTCTTTGTCCCTGTATCGCTGGGAGCTGTTCCTTTTACTCTTCAGGACTGACATCAGTAGTAGCCTCAACCATTAATATTAAATCTTTAAATGTTGATGCTTTCAGTCTAACAGTATTTCCAGGTTACTGTAGAAAGGCAAATACCCATTATGCCCCATGCCATTTTGGCCACATGGGAAAAATTACCTTCCATTCTCCAAGAATAGGATTAGCAGTATGTCTTGGAGCAGGGGCGGGCAGTTATTTTGGGCAGAGGGCCACTTACTGAGTTTTGGCAAGCCATCGAGGGCTGCATGACAGGCAGTCCAGGACAGATCAATATTAATTTTCTAAATTTTTTTACAGACCCCGCAGGCCAGATAGAATGGTCTGGCAGGCTGCATTTTGCCCACCCCTGTCTTGGAGCATTATAAAAGACAGTTTTCATGATTCATCTTAAGGAATAGAGAGGGCATAAGGCAGCTATCTGGAGTAAGATCTTATCTCATCTGTGAGAAGTGTAGAACCCAACAAAGGGGAGAGGCACAGTCTTTGTCTTGCCATAGATTCCTAGACATTAGGGCTGAAAGGGACCTCGGAAGATCATTGTGTCCAGCCCCCCGCCCGAAGGGCAGGAAGTCAGCTGGGGTCATAGGATCCCAGCAAGATAAGCATCCAATTTTTTTCTTGAAGGTGTTCAATGTAGGTGCTTGAACCACCTCTGATGGCAGGCTATTCCAGACCTTGGGGGCTCAGACAGTAAAGAAATTCTTCCTTATGTCCAGCCTACAACGGTCTTGTAGTAGTTTATAACTGTTCGACCTCATCATCCCTTGGGGCGCTCTGGTGAACAAACGTTCCCCCAGATACTGGTGGTCACCCCGATAAACTTATAGGTGGCCATCAGATCACCTCTGAGCCTGTGTTTTTCCAGGCTAAAAAGCCCCATAGCTCTCAGCCTGTCATTGTAAGGTCTGTTTTCCTGACCTGATCATGCATGTGGCTCTTCTCTGGACTCTCTCAAGCTTCTCCACATCCTTTTTCAATTGTGGAGCCCAAAACTGGATGCAGTACTCCAGCTGCGGCTTCACCAAGGCCAAATACAAGGGGAGAATGATATCCAAATACGAGGGTAGAATGATATCCCGGGATTTGCTTGAGACGCATCTATGGATGCAAGCCAGCGTTTTGGTTACTTTACTGGCTGCAGCATTGCATTGCAGGCTCATGTTCATCTTGTGGTCAATGATGACCCCCAAGTCTCTTTCTTCCATAGTGCTAGCCAGCGTAGCACTGCCGAG
>NW_005842294.1:666470-692994 GCF_000455745.1 Alligator sinensis | reverse complement strand
GTCAGGCTGATGGGCCTATAGTTTGCCAGATCCACTTTCCTCCCTTTCTTGAAGACAGGCACCACATTGGCCTTCTTCCAGTCTTCAGGCACTACACCGGAGCACCAGGAGTTTTCAAAGATCCATGCCAGAGGCTGGGCTATGATGTTTGCCAGCTCCTTGAGTACCCTGGGGTGTAGATTGTTAGGGCCGGATGACTTGAAGGTATCCAGCCTCTCAAGGTGTTACTTCACGAGGTCAGCATTGATGGAGGGTAGGGAATCTCCCTCACCCAGACCTTCCTGTCCCATAGTGGGCATGGGCATCCCATGAGACTGATGAAAGACTGACGCAAAGTACCCATTTAATAGGTTGGCTTTTTCCTGGGCATCAGTTGTCCCATCTGGTTTAGCAGGGGTCCAATATTGCCCTTGCTTTTCCTCCATCTCCCCACATATCTGAAAATGGCCTTTTTATTGTCCTTGATACTCAAAGCTAGTTGGAGTTCAGTTGCAGCCTTGGCTTTCCTCGTTTGCTCCCTGCAGGACTGGACCAGTGCAGAATTTTCCTCTGAATCCCATCCTCCATCCTTTATAGGCCTTTCTTTTTAGCCTCAGGAGGTCTGCTAGATCCCTGGAGAGCCAGGGGGGCTGCTGTGCCCTCTTGCTGCCTTTCCTCCAAGATGGAATAGAAATAACTTGTGCATTGAGGATCACTTCCTTGAGGAGCAACCACTCTTCCTGAACTCCCCTCCCCCTGGGGCTATGGTCCCTTAGGGCCTCACTGACAAGCCTCCTGAGCTTGTCAAAGTTGGCTTTCCTGAAGTCAAGGACTTCAGTGTTGCTGACTAACTTGCCAGCTTTGCAGTGGATGGTGAAGGTGATCAGCTCGTGTCACCCAGCTTCCCATCGGTTGCTAGGTCACCGATTAGGTCATACCCAGTAGCCAGTACCAGGTCGAGCAGCGCTTTACCTCTCATTGGCCCGTAGACTTCTTGAGACAGGTAGAGGTCATCCACACATGATAGGAAGCTTTGCGACTACTTAGATTTTGCTGAGTGATCCTCCCACGGGATGTGTGGGTAGTTGAAGTTACCCATGACAATGATGGTCCTGAAGCATGTGCCCTCAGCCAGTTCCCTGGCAAACTCCTGGTCAAGCTCTTGACTTTGGGTGGGAGATCTGTAGTAGACTCCCACCGTTGTGTCCCCTGTGCCGTGTTCCCCACAGATCTTAACCCAGAGGGTCTGCAGTCCTCCACCCTGGTCACCAACATCAGCTTGCAGGGATGTATACATTTCCTTAACATAGAGAGCTACACCCCCAACTGCTGCTCTGGGTCATGCCCTGCTCCCCCGGCTGCTCTGCTCATGCCCTGCTCCCCTGGTCCAGCCCCACTCCACCTATATGAGCTGCTGCTCCCCACAAGGGGGGTATGGCATGCAGCTGAGTGTGTGTGGGGGGGCGGTGCATGGCTGCAGGGTGCAGCGCAGGGAACAGCCACGGCGTGGGGAACGCTTGCTGGCTGTGTGCCACAGGAAGCGGGACTGGGGCATGTGAGGGTATGTGGGGCATGGCATGGGGAGTGGCCATGGTGTGGGGAGTGCCCACTGGCTGCGCCTGTGTGGTGCGAGGAGTGGAGTTGGGTGTGGTGCAGGGCATGCAGGGGGGCATGTTGCATAGCCACATGCGGGGGGTGGCACGCGGCCACAGGGTGTGGCACAGGCAGCATCCCCAGGGTGTGGCGCTGGGTGCTCAGGGGCGCTTGGCACAGGTGCACACAGAGGGAAGGTGGTGTACAGCCATGGGCATGATGTGGGCAGTGGCCACGGCATGGGGAGCACCCACTGGCTGCAGCCGCGTGGCTTGGAGTGGCCCTGGGGTGTGACACAGGGTGCACAGGGGGTAGTGATGCGTGGCTTCGTGGGTGGGGTGGCATGTGGCATGGGGTGTGGCCATGTAACAGGGAGCACCTGCCAGGTGGTGTTGCATGCTTTGGGGTGCTGCCCTTGGGTGTGGTGCAGGTCACGCTGGGGGCATGGTGGGCAGGGACAGAGAGGCATGGCATGTGGCCACAGCATGCTGCATGGGGAGCAGGGGGTGCGCCCTGCCCCATGGATGTGCTGCTTCCCCCACCCACTCCCCGCCTGGCACTCTGCGCTTCACCCTGCGGCTGCATGCCCCCATGTTGCCACCCCCTCCCCTCCCCTCCCCCCAAGCGCCCTGCCAAGCCTGGGGCCCTGTGTCACCCCCCCCCCACCCCCCGCACAGCTGTGCACCACACTCCCCCACATGGCCGCAAATCATGTCACCCTCAAGGTGGCATGCCCTACACCACAGCGTGGGTCCACTCCCCCTGTCGTGCCCCCTTGCAGGGAGCATAGCCTGGCCCTGACTGCCTCCACCTCCACCTGCACCTGTGTGTCTCTCCATCAGTAAGGCTCTGGGTGCCACATGCGCTGTTGGCCTGGAGCGTTACGGGCAGACAGACACGCAGACAGAAGTGGTAAGGCTTTTATTATATTAGAATTCTGGAAATGCAGTCACATGCCTGCCCAGGCCCAAAGCTGAGGGGCACTAGACCATGCCTCCCTGTTTAGCTGGAGCAGACAGCTTGGGGTTAGGCTCGCTCACCCAGACAGCAAGCGGGGTTTGCAGGGTAGATGTAAAGCATTTTGGGGTGCTGGGGGACTTGCAACTGGATGGGAACTGGGACAGAAGTTCAATAAACTGATTTGACCTAACTCAGTTAAATCTGAAACTACATTCATCCAGGTCTACCTTAAACCAGTTTCAGCCATTGTGAAAATGGTTTATTTGCACTGAACTTCTGTTGTGTTACAGACTTGAACCTGTTTCTGATCACTTACACCAATCTTTGTGTAACTTCTGTCCCTAGCCCAAGAGGCAAAGCCTCTCTTTGCTATGTATGTGTAGTCTAATACAATGGAATTGTGTGGTGTATCACTGTAGGTTAATAAAAATAGAAGAAGACGAGAGTCTATGAAGCATAAATTCTTTTTCCTGTAAACTGCATTGTAAAGGAGTAGCTTCTATGTAATGGTGACAACTAGTTTAGGATAGCCTGTTGAATTTAGTATCTCATTTCTACTACAAATTATTTGCTTATGATACGAGCGGCAAAGATTTTTGTGGCAAACTAACTGCATGGTAGAGACTTGGCAACAGCATCACTCCAGAATGACCGTAACATTCTCTTAAAGTGCCAAGTAACCATTTAAGGAGAGATTATGTGCAAGGCCTCACCTGCAATGCGAGTATCATGTTAGGGCTGCACAGTGCATTTGAGAAGTATGGCCATTGCACTGTGATGTAAGAAGGGTCCCCGCTGATTCCAAAGGCCAATGGGGCTAGCCTAAAGTAATGCAACTTGCCTTCCACCCTAGTGAATCCACTGTCTGGATATTCACATGTAAGAGGTGAAAAGCAGTTACAGTATCTAACACCAGAGCTGTTTCCAGCTCAAAAGCCTGTTTCTTCTATCCTTGTTGCAAGGAGGGCTGAATTTAATTTAGCTTGAAGTAAGTTTGTATCCTGCAGCTCTGCATATGTACAAGGGCAGAATAACCATACCTGCCTTCGAGTCACACCCAGTTGAAGTTTCCACAACCCCAAGAATGTAGGGCTGCTCCCTATCATATGTGCAGTACACTCTTCTCAGACATAGAGATCACAAGGAAAAGGAAGAAATAGGAGAGTGGTTCCATCCCACAACCTGGACACAAATATTGGGTATCCTACACTCCTGGAGGAGTTTATCTAGGAAATTGGTCCCCTTGCCCTGTCCCAATAAGATGCAAGGGGATCTTGTTCTCGCTGATCAAATAGACTACATTCCTGATGTGTACTAGTGACTACAAGGCAAGTGAAGTTCCATAAATAAATACCATATTGGAGACGTGTTGTCTACAAATAAATACCACATTGTCTACAATTCTAGTTTATTACATGGCCTATGTTATCTGTATTCCTTTAAAAAGAAAAAGCTATTTGTAGGTAGACTTTCAGAATGCCATTAATGTGCTGTAGCAAGAAACTTTGTAGAAGAGATCCCCACTTCAGAAATACTGAAACTTTAATCTCTACTCTGCTTTTCTTGCTTGTTCTCTGATATAAACTGCATAGCATTTACCATCTTTATAGGAAGTTGACATGTGGCATATTTTGAAAAGTGAACACCAAAATGTTCTTTTAAGGCTTGAAGGTTAATGGCATTAGTCTGCCCCTTGACTATAGGAAGCTGTCAATCTAATTTAAACTGACAGATGTGCTTTTACAGCTGGAGCTGCATTGAGAATCTTTAAAATTTGGCTATTTAGAAGGAAAATATTGTGCAAAAACAGCACAGAAGTTCACAGAGTAATTTTTTTTAGCAGAGATTGATAGAACTTAAAGAATTATGTTGTTGCAAGAAGCCCCAAGAATTCACAGGAGTTTCCAAAACTATAATTTGAGTTACTAAAAAAGATAAATCTCTTTTAAAAACACTGGTGGGATTAAATGATTTGTTTTGTGGGTTCTCATGATTGTTGGAAGAACTGATCCCAAAAAATTATATCAGTATGACAGATTTTGTATATGAAATAAGCAAACACTTTGGATGCTCTCTCTCCTCTTCTCAAGAAAGCTCTTTTGGGATTGATTCTTTTTGTTAATACTTGGAATAATAAACAGAGTCAAATATTCCCCTGTGTGATACTTCCATGCCTGTTGATAAGAATTATATGTGGGTATGAGCTGCCAAAACACAAAATCTCAGAAATACCTTCCCTGAGATGGCAAAAAATACGTTTTCCCTAGATTTCCT
This sequence comes from Alligator sinensis, assembly GCF_000455745.1. Taxonomy (NCBI): domain Eukaryota; kingdom Metazoa; phylum Chordata; order Crocodylia; family Alligatoridae; genus Alligator; species Alligator sinensis. The sequence continues at coordinate 688,188 of NW_005842294.1, read as the reverse complement.
CTCTTCCCACCCCAAACCTCCATTTACATAGAGATCAGTAACTGTAGAATATAGCAAAGCTATTTACTCTGGTGTAAAAATTGTTCCACACGTTCAAAACTCTGACTAAAAACTGCTGATGCTCTACAATTATAAAAGCATGGTGATTGAACACTACACATTTTAGGTTTGCAGGCTTCTTTCACAATGAAGAAATCTTGTATGATCAGGTGCTGCACCAAGCAGATGGATAAATTAAAATGTTTTAAAAGATTAGTAGATGTAAGGGTCATTTTCTTACACATGCCATTCTTTGTAGAAAGTGAAGAAAATGATGCAAAAAGTGCTACTGTTGATCTCTGAGGGTTAGCACTGCGTTCCCTTGAGACAATGCATAGATAACATCTGAAAGTTTGTTTGGAGTAGAACTCCACTGAGATCACTCTTCAAGACAACAGACCGTCTACTGCATTCTCTGACCCTGAAAGGTTAGAGTTTAGGAATTTCCTGAAGAGATTCTGTTTGGTCTAACATTTTTATGAAAGTATCAAGGGAATAGTCAGAGCAATAGTAGGATTATTTTCACTGGAGTTGTAAAACTCTGTTATCTTGCCAAAATACTTTCAGGGAGATGCCTGGTAAAGTTGTATGAATGGACGGGGAGGGGGGAATCAGAAAAAGGAAATTTGCAATTTGACATGAACCCAAGAGCACGGTGTTTATTTTTTATAGTGTTAGGGTGCTTCTCTTGTAACAACATGTAAGTATGGTGATGCAGAAAAGTAACGTTACTCATTTGTTTGAAGAAGAATAGCACTTTTATGGGACTCCACTTTGCACTATGTGGAAAAATGAATGGTCTCCCTCATTGTTCTCATTTTTAAAACAGAAGGAATGGAACCAGAAAACTGATACAGCAGTTTATTTTAAAATGCTGCATGATAGCAAAGAGGAGGTGGCAGGCAGACAGCCTTTGATAAGAGTGTTTGTAATCTCTTTTTTTTCCCCTCTGTGACTTGTAAGGTTCCTAAGTCCTAAATGTAAACTATGCTGGGTCCATATGGCCACATCCCAAGATAAACCAGTTCTGCAGAGGCAATGGCATAACTGTAGGGCTAAATAATTCTTGATTCTATAGGAGTGCACAGTCTACACCAGAACAATTCAGGCTCAGTTGTAGTGCCTGAGTTTGGTGTTTGCTACTAGATGTCTGGCCTTTCTAGTCCCTACCTCATTCCTCCCCAGTCCATTCTGAGAGTAGCAGCTAAACTCAGTGTCAATGTTTTCCTTTTCTGTTGACTCTCTCCAATGATTTCATTTTCCCTACTATATCCAATTCAAGTTTGCAGTCCTCATCCTCATGGCTATGCACAACTTTGAACCACCCATATCTCTGCTCTCATCTAGTAAGTCTCTTTCCTGGCTGCTTTCATCATATGTAAATCTTGCTGCCTCTATTCCCTTTCCCCCTCTGACTCTTTGACTCCACAGTGCTTCCTACTTGTAGGATTCTTTCTCATTCCTTTCCCTTCACTTTCCTCTTCAGAATTCCCCTTTGTCCTGCAATCTTGTAATAGATAATCAAAAGCAGTAAGTGACAGCAGTAATAGTGCCTCCACTCCTTAAATAAAGGTGAAATTGTTTTTACTGTCTTGCTTTGGTGTTTGTAGGTTTTGAAACTTGGCATTTTCAGAAGAATGTACCATATATTTGCAAAGGTAGAAACTCCCTCTAGAGCGGCATTTCATGCTATCTAGCATAAGCTCTTCAGGATATGGACCATGCTATCTTTCTTTTTCCTGAATGAGTAAATTGTTCTATCCCCCGTCTACCTATGCAAGAAAAACCTGAGGATATTTATTAAACTTCATGCAGATTTCAGATCACTTGCATAATTTCATAGCGATACTTGGCATGTTATCTACCCATGGATAGGTATCACTGATTGCTTCCTTTCCACCACTGCCCTTCTCATGACCAGCCACCCAAGAATAAGCTGCTTGCATATCTCCAAAGAATGCAATCCAAACAAGTTAATTATATGTGTAATAATAATTTTGAGTAAGGTATTACCTAAAAACAGATGGCTAAGCTGAAGCAGGTGGTATCTCTCTCTATTTCTTTACATGTGTGTGCCTAAAATAGAAAATATTCCTCCACGGTAAAATAGTTTATCCTGAAAGAAAAAATAAACTTGTTTGGAAAATGTTTCCTTAATTAGGAATAGAGTACTGCTTTTAACTAGTCGGGCTTGTGAAGTTTATATGATTCTAAAGTGCAATCTTTCCATGCTAGCAAAACTCCAGTAAATGGACATTGTCTACAGAATTCAGGTCTGTCAAACACCTGAAAGCTTGGACATGTTGGGATTCAGTGCTTTAAGTCAGTTTAATTCGGTTGATCCTATAGCTTAAGTCTTGTGGAGAAGCACTTGAAGCTAGTTGCTAATTAACCTTGTGGTATATCCCCACTTAAGTGTCACAATTGAAACCATTTTTTCCAGGTGCGTGATCCAAATTGACAGGGTTTGGCTCCTTAGGTCTCTACACAGTGAATAGGGAGAACAAGGCAACCCCCCAAAAGCAAACCAGATCTGCTTCTTCCCTCCCCAGCCCCCCACCCAGTTCCTCAACAAGAAGGTGCCTGCTATCCAGTTGCAATGTTAAGCACAGGCATGTCTAAATTCTTATTTTTTTTCTTGGAGCTTCGGCATCAGAATCATAGCTATAAGGGAGGTGCCTTCATTGTTTTGGGATCCTGAATATATAGAGGTGCCAAGATGTCTGGACCTCTATCATCTCTTCAGAACCAGAGGTAGTCCAAGGAGCAAGCAAGAGAGAGCATGACTCCATAAACCAGTGATAAGTCATGGGCAGATCCAGGAGGTGAATGCAGGGGGAGTGCAGTCACACACCCCTTTCGGTCATGTGGCTGCTGTGCAGCAAGCATGGGTCCTGCCAGAACTGCCACTTGAGCACAGCTCTGGAACCCAGGATGTGAAAGCTGTAGCCACTTGTCCCCGTTTCCCCCCACTGCTGCTGAATTTGGTGGTGGGCAAGTAGCTGGGTAGCAAGCAGTAGCAGCATCTACCCTGGTGTTCAGTAGCTTCCCCAGAGCAACATCTTTTGCAGAAACTGCACTGACAAGCCAAAGAGCTTATTGCAGAGGTGTCACAGCCAAAGGGGAGTATGGCTGCATCCCCCTACAGTCCTTCCTAGATCCATCTCTGCTAATGGGTGAGTGCTCTTACTAAGAGGCTCTTGGACAAAAGTTGGGAACTGTTATCACTTGAATTCCACGCATGATTCCAGTGTCAAAAAGCCCTTGGGCAGGATAGCTTCTAGCAATGATTTGAATAGTTTGGGCACTCTTAATTCTCAATTCTCTGGGTCAAGGGTGTTCAACCTTCAGCCTGTGCCTTGGCATTTGGCCTGGCCCATGGGGCTCCCCCTGAGCTGAGAAATTTGGCAGAGGGAGAGCAGTGGCCATACGGCCACCCTTCCCTGCTACCAAAACCCCAAGTCCCATGGGTGGAGCGGGGAGGAACCAGGCCATGACTCTCCCCCTGTGCAGCCAAATTGGAGCTGGGCCATGCCCCCTCCCACTGTGCAGCTAGTTCAGGGCCAGCCCACACCCCCTTATCCCCCACCATGGGACTGGGCCACACTCCCTCCCCCTACATAGATGGTTTGGAGGCCATACCCACTTCTGCCCACCTAACCAGGTTGGGACTGGACCATACCCCTTTCCATGCACAGGGTCAGGCCATGCTCCCTCCTTCCTCAGGGCTGTATTGGAGCCAGGTCATGCACCTTCCTTCCCTTGCAGCCAGGTTAAGCCCTCTTTTCCCTGCACAGCTAGATTGAGGCTGGGCTGCTCTCACCCTTCTCTGCATGGCTGATTGGGGCCCCACTGTGGCCACCCTGGGCACCAAATTGGGTCCACTGGCTGGATCTAGCCTGTGGAGGGTTTGGGCACTGCCCATCTAGCCCACCTGTTGAAAAGGTTAAACACCACTGATGTAGGTGTCTGGCATGCATAGAAAATCCAAGTGTAGGTGGCCCGGGATATTTTGGGGACAAGAATGAAAAAATCCAGTCTTCTAGGTAATTTTGTATCCGCTGGAAACCATCCGTTTAGATAATTTTTTGTGACATTAATGCCTAAATTCCATTTAATTGTGAAATCCAACATCAGATCTCAATCATGCCATATTGCATGAATCCAGGCACCCCCCTGCTGCGGCAGTTCGGGTGCTTGGCAATCAGCTGATTGGTGGCTGGCTCCAGGGACCCATGGGGCCATTTGAGCACCACTGTGATCCCCAGAGTCAGCAACAATCAGCTGATCATCATCAGATCAGGTCTGCCTCAGGGACTCAAGTCCTGGGGCAGTCCTGATCTGCACTTGGCTGGCAGGGATGGCCCTGGGATTCTAGCCCCGGGGTGGTTCCTGATAGCCAATGATCAGCTGATCAACACAGCCCCAGTGTTCCAGCCTTAGCACCATCCCAGTCTCCCATCAGCTGGCAGGGACTGCTGGGGGCTTGAGGCCCAGGTGGTCACTGCCAATCAGCTGATCAGGACCACTTTGGGGCTCCAGCTCTGGGGGAGTCCCTGCATGGCATACCACATGTTCAAATTATGGGGCTGTACAAATCGGCCACAAAGACAGCACACATTTTTCAAGTAATATCTTCATGGTGGGTTTGTGATTTTTATAGTGCCATAAATTCTTTGAATGTGTGGCCAGTTGCTATTTCTGGCATGATTAGCACCTTAATTGTGCCAGAAAAATAATGTGTGCTTCTGACTGGAAGGGAACTTTAGGCTATGTAACATCATGTGCAAAAAACAGATCACAAAACTTCCCCTGCAGCATTAAACTGTTTTGAAAGTGTAATCCTTTAATATTCATGTCTGAACATTTCTTCGTGCTGAACTTCAGACTAGGCAGGCACAAGTATGGAAACTCATAAGACATCCAAAAAAGAAAGCTACAAGTTGCCCAGGTTTTATCATATTTAGTAGCCTTTTCTTTCTATAATGTGTCTACTGTACCAAGAAAAGGAAAAGTATTTTAGGTTGGTTGCGTGCATTTCTGTTTCTTGGGTTGGCCAAAAATATTGACAGTGAGTTCTTTTTTCAGGGAGTGTATGTAACAGTGTAACCCCATATCTAGTCTGGATTAGGGTGGGGAGGGAGAGGAGAAGGAAGGATAATGGATCGGGATGATCAATGAGGTTTTTTTCCCCCAAACAGCATGGAAGGAAAAGCTCCTTGTCTTACACTTGCATATTTAAAAACCTCTTTAAATACATTGTCTGTCATTAAACTGTTGTGAAAAGCAGCATGTGCTCGGTAATGGAAACCAGGTATGACATTGATTTAAATGCAGCCAACACTGAGCATGACTATAAAAGACATGGCCTGTATGGGCAAACATACTGATAAGAACCTTTTTAAAAAAAGGTGGCCCTTAAAAAAAAAAAAAGGGGGGGGGGGGGCAGTTGCTCCCCCCAGGAGGGAACAAGCAGTGGGCCTGGAGGTACTGCAATACCAGGCTGCCATTCAAAGAGACTGGATCAAGCTCCAAAACCCTTCCTTGGTGCCAAAAATGCTTGATTTACTTGATTTAAAGGACTCGCTAGCAACTAGATTTTATTAATTTTTTTAATTGACCTTCTAAAAATATACTTCTGGTATTTACAATTGCAAACCTGGGGCTGCCCATGGACAACAGTAATAAGCTAAGGGTAATGATATACTGTATTTACTCAATTCCAAGGTAAAGTTTCCTTTACCCCCAGCTGGCGTGGGGAAAAAAGCCCCTCATTTTATAAAATCTCATACAAGGAAATCTTGCTAAATACATTGTCTATCATTAAACTCCTGCCAAAAGCAGCATGTGCTCAGCAATGGAAACCAACCAGGAAACAGATTAAATGCAGCCAACACTGAACATGACTATAAAACACATGTCCCACAACTGGCAAATACGCTAATGGGAATCTTTTTTTTTAGGCAGTAATCCTATGTGCAAGCCCCAGACCCAGAAGCCTTGGAGTTCAGATGTCCCCTAGTCTTGCTTGCTCTTAGCCAACAGGTTGAGGAGCAGCTAGGGGGAAAGTGCAAAAGCTGTCTCCCATTGCCACAAAATTGTACTGATGGCCACCTTTTTATTATTATTACCTCAGTAACCACTGAAACTCTCCACCCCTCTCATCAGTCCTCTCTATTGGTTCAGTGAAACAAGTGTTGCCAGTCCTCATATCTTCACTTCTCTAACTCTTCTTCTCTGGTGTCTTCCTTGTCCTGATTGAACTGAAATGGGGCCCCTGCAGGATATGCTGGGCAATCTGGTGGTTGCGTCAGAGGATAAAGCAGACCTCTTTAACCAATTCTTCACCTCCGTTTTCTTGTGCAGGGACCGGGACTTCCCTGCTGTGATAGAAGCCAGACGCGAGGGGATCGCCTTCAGACCTCAGGTTGGGGAGGACCGGGTTAGAGAGCTTCTGGAGGGGCTGGACGCGTTCAAGTCAGCGGGTCCGGATGCTCTCCACCCCAGGGTGCTGAGGGAGCTAGCTGGGGTTATTGCAGGGCCCCTGGCACGGCTCTACGAGCGATCGTGGTGCTTGGGCCAGGTGCCAGATGATTGGAAGGTAGCTAATGTGGTCCCCATCTTCAAGAAAGGGAAAAGGGAGGACCCGGGCAACTATAGGCCTGTCAGTCTTCAAAAAAGGGAAAAGGGAGGACCCGGGCAATTATAGGCCCGTCAGTCTTACCTCAATCCTGGGGAAGCTCTTTGAGAAGATCATCAAGGAGCACATTTGTGATGGGCCGGCATCAGAAATGATGCTCAGGGGCAATCAGCATGGATTTATTAGGGGGAGATCATGTCAGACCAACCTGATTGCCTTTTATGATCAGGTCACAAAGGCCATGGACGCAGGTGTCGCGGTGGATGTAGTCTTTCTGGACTTCAGCAAGGCCTTTGACACCGTCTCTCACCCCATCCTAATTAGTAAACTAGGCGACTGTGGCATAGATGCCTACACGGTCAGATGGATTGCAGATTGGCTGAAGGGTCGCACTCAGAGGGTGGTGGTGGATGGATCATATTCGACTTGGGGGGAGGTGGGTAGTGGAGTCCCTCAGGGCTCGGTCCTGGGCCCTGCGCTGTTCAATGTCTTCATCAGCGATCTTGATGTTGGGGTGGAAAGCAACCTGTTTAAATTCGCTGATGACACCAAAATTTGGGGGGAGGTGAGCACGCTAGCAGGGAGAGAGAGATTGCAGAAGGATCTGGATAGGTTACAGGGGTGGGCAAACAGGAACAGGATGTGTTTCAATACGGACAAGTGCAGGGTGCTGCACTTGGGTAGTAGGAACCAGCAGCACACTTATACGATGGGGAGCTCCCTACTTGAGAGCACGGAGGCGGAAAGGGATCTTGGTGTCATTATTGACTCCAAGATGAACATGGGCTGACAATGCGAGGTCATGGTTGGCAGGGCTAACCGGACCTTGTCGTGCATCCACAGGTGCATCTCGAGTAGAGCCAGGGAGGTGATCCTCCCCCTCTATGCGACGCTGGTCAGGCCGCAGCTGGAGTATTGTGTCCAGTTCTGTGCGCCCCATTTCAGGAGGGATGTGGACAACATGGAGAGGGTCCAGAGGAGGGCCACCCGCATGATCCGGGGACAACAGGGCAGACCCTACAGTGAGAGACTGCGGGACTTGAACCTATTCAGCCTCCACAAGAGAAGGCTGAGGGGGGACCTGGTGACCGTCTATAAACTCACTAGGGGGAACCAGAAGGGTTTGGGGGAGACGCTGTTTCCCCTAGCCCCTGCTGGCATAACAAGGAGTAATGGGCACAAGTTGATGGAGAGGAGGTACAGATTGGACATCCGAAAAAACTACTTCACAGTTAGGGCGGCTAGGAGCTGGAACCAACTTCCAAGGGAGGTGGTGCTGGCCCCTACCCTGGGGATCTTTAAGAAGAGGCTGGATACCTACCTGGCTGGACTCATTTGAGTCCCGTTTTTTGTTTAGGGTTCTTTTGTTGTTCTCCCACCCTGGCGGGGGGGCGGGCTAGAAGATCCATTAGGTCCCTTCCGACCCTAAAACTATGAAACTATAAAATACTACAACATACAGCTCCAGGTTCACACACTTTCAGAAAGCCAACCACTTAAAAATGGCTGCTTACTTCTTTCTTTCTTACTTTCCATAAATGAGTTTTCAAACACACTAATAAAGTCCTTTAAACTTCCTCCAGTCCCATTGGTATGAGTCCCTATAGTCTTCATCTTTCTTGCTTTTTTACAGTTTGGATCTAGCCAAGCTTTCTCTTCTGGCATTCCAGAAGAACACACATATTTCCCTCTGTACTTTTACTGTCTGCTATCACATTGCTGGGAATACATTTCCTGTATATAGAATAACCAGAAGTATCACAGCCTTAACCTCTACCACTTTTCTGGCAAAGGAGAGTGTCCTTCTGGACCATAGCCAAAGTACTTACTGTATCCTTGTCATCATCTATCACCATACTGTATTACCTTTCCCCTTGGTGTCCATCAGGATCCCTAGCACTCTATTTTCACTCTCTCTCATTTGAAGGTCCAACTTCTCTAAGTCCCTTCAGTTCCCCATTCCCATTATCGTGCTTTTCAGTCTATTTAGTTTAGACTCCATTGCTTCTCCATACTCTGATGTATGCTTCAGCACCCTTGCCATCAAAAGTCTATCTCTAACTACTACATTTATATCATCCATGTATACTACATACTTTACTTCTCCCCTTCTGGGTATCTTTACTCTGCTTATGACCTTGTATTTTCTTATTCTTTGTGCTAACATTTGTGTGCAGCATGGAACTAGTAGCGGTGATGGGGGGGCACTCTTGCCTCACTTCTGTATGGATTTTCCAATAAGTCAGTTGCTATGTCTTTTGGTTGGAGAAAAAAATCATGCTGGTGAGGTGTTTTGCCTGCACCCCCAATTTCTTCAATAGTACCTTTTCCACAAAATCATGTCTGTTCATTGTCAATCCCTTCTGCACACTGTCACAGGTTAATGTTGCTCTTATTTGTAGTCTCCACTCCGGATCGGTATTCCAGTGTCTCTTCTGTATCTTCCCACCATGCCACTCTCAGTCGGGTGACCTTTCATGCCCCCATTAATCCTTTTCCAGCTGCTCCCACTCTCTCTTGTTCTGCTATGCTCCTGTCATCTCTAGGGCCTCATCAAGGTGAAGGAACACCTTGAGAGGCTGGATACCTTCAAGTCATCCAGCCCCGACAGTTTCCACCCCAGGGTACTCAAGGAGTGGGCAAACATCATAGCTGAGCCCCTGGCACAGATCTTCAAGAACTCTTGGCGCTCTGGTGAAGTGCCCAAAGACTGGAAGAAGGCCAATGTAGAGCCTATCTGAAAGGGAGGAAAGTGGATCCGGCAAACTACAGGCCCATAGTGCCTGACCTCTGTCCCGAGGAAGGTCTTACAAAAGATTATCAAAGAGCCCCTTCTTAACAGACTGGCCGATGGCAACATCCTAAGGGATAGCCAGCACAGGTTTGTTGTGGGTAGGTCTTGCTTGACCAATCTTATTTCCTTTTATGACCAGGTGACCTATCACCTGGACAAGGGAGAAGAGATTGATGTCATATATCTTGACTTCAAAAAAGCCTTTGATCTGGAATCCCATGATTACCTCTTAGCAAAATTGGCTAACTGCGGCCTCGGCTTCACGACAATCCACTGGCTGGGGAACTGGCTCCGTGGTAGGACCAAGAGGGTAGTGGTTCATGGAAGTCAATTGTTGTGGTGCACTGTGACCAGTGGGGTCCCTCAAGGCTCTGTCCTTGGGCCTATACTATTTAACATCTTCATTAATGATGTAAACATTGGTGTCAGCAGTGGACTGGCTAAGTTCACTGATGACACGTAACTCTGGGGTAAAGCGTCCACACCTGAGGACAGGAGAGTGATCCAGGCAGACCTTGACAGGCTCAGGAAATGGGCAGACAAGAACCTGATGGTGTTTCCCAAGGTTCTCCACCTTGGGAAGAAAAACTGCAGCATGCTTATAGGCTCGGCAGTGCTATGCTGGCTAGCACTATGGATGAAAGGGACTTGGGGTTCATGATTGACTATAAGATGAACATGAGCCTTCAATGTGATGCTGCAGCTAGTAAAGCAAGCAAAATGCTGGCTTGCCTCCATAGATGCTTCTCAAGCAAATTCCGGGACGTCATTCTCCCCTTGTACTCGGCCTTGGTGTGGCTGCAGCTGGAGTACTGTGTCCAGTTTTGGGCTCCACAATTCAAAAAGGACGTGGAAAAGCTTGAGAGAGTGCAGAGGAGAGCCATGCACATGATCAGAGGTCAGGAAAACAGACCTTATAATGAGAGGCTGAGAGCCATGGGACTCTGGAAAAGTGCAGGCTTAGGGGTGGCCTAAGTAAGTTTATCAGGGGTGTCACCAGGATCTGGGGGAATGTCTGTTCACCAGAGTGCCCCATGTAATGACAAGGTTGAATGGTCACAAACTCTTCCATGACCGTTTCAAGCTGGACTTAAGGAAGAACTTCTTTACTGTCCGAGCCTTCAAGGTTTGGAATAGACTGCTGCCGGAGGTGGTTCAAGCACCTACTTTGAACACCTCCAAGAGACATTTGGATGTTTATCTTGCTGGGATCCTATGATCCCTGCTGACTTCCTGTCCCTGGAGCAGGGGGCTGGACTCAATGATCTTCGAAGGTCCCTTCCAGCCCTAGTGTCTATGAATCTATCTCTCTTACCACCATCTTCTTTGCCACTGTCTTCATTGCTGTCTCTGCTGTTGCTTCTACCTTCATCTTCACTGAAATCTTTTCTCTCCACTTTTCCACCTGTATCTGCTCTCTCTCTATCTCCAGACTTTCATTTTTGTTCTTCACTTTTTTTCTACTTCCTAGTTATCAGCCATAACTGCCATTGTTTTGGGCTTCAGGGTTCACTCCTGCCATCCTGATGCTCCAACAATCCCTTTCTTTGCCATTAAGGCAGTGGTCAGGTTCTCAGCTGATTACTTGATCTTAGCCAAGCTTTTTTTTTCTGGTATATTTTTCATTCAATGGGAGCTTACGCAGAGATTGGTTAGTGCAATCCATCTGAATAAGAATTATTGTAGTGTCAATTGTGCTGAAATCCCATCAGCACTGACTCCCTTTAAAGTCATGGTGAGTCACTACCTGAATACATTTTTACTTCCTTTTCATTCCCACAGCTGAGGTGTGCCTTTCTTTCCCATTTCCAGTGATTCTTCACCAGCTTTAAATGTCAGGCAAACATCACCAAACAGGGTCCTAAACAGTTCACCCAGAATCCCTCTTTCACCCCTCTCTCAGCTTATCTCATATGATTAGTGTGGTCCTACCCTCCATGAGATGGAGCCAGGCCAGGTTGCCCTGTGCCTTATCTGAATATACATTTTTGGAGGATCCCAGGACTCATGACACAAACACTTGATTCCAGTCATGAATGGGGGAGCTAATTAGCACCTGGATCCTTTTGGGTGTGTATCTGGAGTACACACACATGCTTAGCAGTGCTGAGCTTTGGGGTGGGTCACCATGGCTGTTGACTCTGCAGGGGCACAACCCAATGAACTATATAAGCCTTTTTGCTTTGGACTAATATAATGCATAGTTTATACTATATATTCAAAGGTACAAAAGTGCTGACTAAATTCGTGTTTATGGAGTACCTGTGCTAAAAATTGCAACAGTTTCAAAAAAGGTAAATGCATCAAATCTGGATGAGCTAAATCTATAGCTTTGCACACACAGAACAAAGTCAGCATTTTCAAATTTGCCAGTCAGTTCCATCTGTTGAGGGAGAGGAGGGTCTGACAGTAAGAAGAGGAGAGAAAGGGCTTCAGGTGAAAGAATTCAGGGGGGCAGAGGACAAGGTGGCTGCCTGACCTCCTCCCCTCCTCTGATCTATTTTCCCTGGTGTAGCAGTGAAAGGGGGACAAATTCAAGGCTAACCTCCAGTAATTAGATTCTATACTTGGAAAATTATAACCAATTTACATTTTCCATATAGAATCTAATTATTGGGAAATCTCCTTATATCCAGGGTTGTTTTGTATTTGAATAAATACAGTAACAGGCTGGTGGGATCAGATGGCCAGTAGCAGGACAAGGCATCAGCTGAGTATGTGACTGTGGAGATAAGATGTGGGTAAAGGCAGTTGTCCCAGGAACCCTGAGAGAATGTTTGTGAGCCTCTACCTGCAGTCTGTGCACTCTTTCTTGCCCAGATTAATCAACTAAATCATCAGAGCACAGAGATATATTTAGGGCAGATCTGAGACTTTTCCCAGATTGACTGGAAAATGATCTGGAATTATTTCTTAAGGGAATGATTGTAGGTTTATAAGGCCACAAGAAGTGCAACTTATCAGGAATAGAGGACTAGTAACCCCCCACTCAAAATGTCATGTCTGGTCGTATTCCACTGGGTGGAAATGGTTAAGGAAGGAAATATGGCCTGTCCTGTTATAAGGCAGTTATGACTTGAGGGAATAATAATGTTGCAGCATAATTAAACCACATCCCTTGTGTCCTGCCTGTATTTCTATTTGTACTACAGCAGTTAGAACATGCATCTTCAACTGAATACTGTAGTACTGCAGCCAATTTTACTGATGGATTGCTTCACCAAAGACGCTATGGCCCTATCAAGTAGATTTAAAAAGTACTTTTCATACCAGGCAATGTAAAAACTTATTTTGAATTCCAGGTTTTTCATAAAGATCTGGCATTAATATAGCAGCTTTTATCCCCAGAGAATCCCAGCAGTTCTTCCAGAAACTTAATAGCAAGAAAAATATAAAACAGAATAGAACAAGAAGTGAACAGTTCTTTTGTCAGGTGAATCTGTGCGGCAGAATGATTGAGCAGTCGGGAACTTTTCATACCCATTGTTGTTCATTTCTAATTAAATAAAAACTTTCCTATTCTCCCCACCTATAAATAAATATAGAAAAATGAAGGAAACCATTTTATGCAAAAAATGACTACTGGTGGAATAGGGTCCAGAGAAGGGCCACTCGTATGGTTAAGGGCCTGCAGACCAAGCCCTACAAGGAGAGACTAGAGAAACTGGACCTTTTCAGCCTCCGCAAGAGAAGGTTGAGAGGCGACCTTGTGGCTGCCTATAAGTTCATCACGGGGGCACAGAAGGGAATTGGTGAGGTTTTATTCACCAAGGCGCCCCCGTGGGTTACAAGAAATAATGGCCACAAGCTAGCAGACAGCAGATTTAGATTGGACATTAGGAAGAACTTCTTCACAGTTCGAGTGCCCAAGGTCTGGAACGGGCTCCCAAGGGAGGTGGTGCTCTCCCCTGCCCTGGGGGTCTTCAAGAGGAGGTTAGATAAGCATCTAGCTGGGGTCATCTAAACCCAGCCCTCTTTCCTGCCTATGCAGGGGGTCGGACTCGATGATCTATTGAGGTCCCTTCCGACCCTAAAATCTATGAATCTATGAATTTGCAGTCATCCAAATGAGGGGGTTTTGCTTGTTCTTTATAACCTGTTCTGTCTTAGCATCTCAATAGTAAAACACTAACTAAAAATGATCTGCAGAGAGAGGTGAAAGTCAGTTTGCAAAATTACATCTCAAGCCCATAAATTGGACTTAATATAATTTTCATGAAAAAGTTGTAACATTAAATGCACTTATGTAGTTAAAAACAATCTGAAACAAGCAAGGAACTTCTCAAAAATGTACCAGTCTTGTGAGTTTTTATAGTAAATAAAATGCATTGTTTCTTCCATGGAAAGCATGAATGTACATTTTAAAAAAGCTTGATTATTTTTTTTATTTTTTTTTTTTTTAAGGAAAGCCAGAGTCAAAGCAGGTCTTAGCTGACCTGCTAGTTAACAATTATTTAGAGGGAAATAAATTTGGTTGCTAATGCCATATATTTTGTGCCCTGTCCTTGAATTGTAAGCCACACACTGCACTCTGGCTTATAATAATACACCTCAGTGATCTTGGCAAGAGAGTGTCTTTGCAACTTGTAAAATAGTGCAGACATTTAAAATGTAACAAGGAAAATGTTTGTTTTGCTATGATCTGTTATCTAAATAAGCAGTGTTGTGATCCATCCTCATGTTCAGTTCTGACTCTCCATTATTCAATCTCTCTCTTACCGCTTACCATTATTAATCTTCTACAGTGGCTAAAATTATTTGAAAAAAAACCCTCTTTCAGCCTCAGTTGTCCCTCACATGTCAACAAAGCTAAGAATTATGTCATAATTGAGAGTGGGTATAAATCCTGAACCCTTTAGACAGTCTTTACTCCAGAAAGTACCATTTTGAAGTAGTGAGTTTAACAGATTTTTTTTAAACAAAATGCAAATACTGATACCATATCAGCAAAATGCTATGAATCTATGAAAATTGGCAGTGCAGTTTGATTTTAAGCATATTTTCTTTTTCTCGCCCTCATGGAAGGAGAGTAGGGAGGGGCCAGGAGACGTGCTTTTTTTTAAAGGTACTTTCCTCCCCAGTCTCGCCATTTATTCCACAAGCAAATAATTGCTATCCTGTTTCCCCAAAATAAGGTATAAAAAGGAAGACTGTACATTTTGCTTTGATTCAAACAGGCTTCAAATCTGCCCTCTTTCTGCCCTTCCACTAAGTATTAAGATACTTGACAAACCCCATCTAAAATGTCTTCATATAAAGACAAAATTAGGCTACAACCTTTAAATACCATCATATTTAAAACCAAAGTCATCTCCAAGAGTGAAAGAAGCAGATTTTGTCTAGTGCAGCTACAGGCTGTAAGACCACAGTGACTTTTTTCCGGAGATGAGAAAAAGATCAGGCCTGAGATCCGGGACCTTTAGTGTTTCTGTCATTAATTTGTACAGTCTCTGAAAAGATAAGTGGAATATAGTTTGTGACTAAATAGTTGGAAATGGGTCAAAGAGTAGAGAGGACTTCCGAGATATGGTCTTGACTGAAGTAGGGGTGAGAGGAGCACTAAATATAAAATTAATATGCCAAGCTGTTTTCTCGCATCAAAGGTCATTGGATCCAGATGATGGCTTGAAAATACCCCTTCTCTCATTAATGAAAAGGTAGTTTTGTAGCCTATCTTTGTAAAATAAGGCCAAAAACAGGGCCAAGTGAAAGCACTTTGATAGTCACAAGACATCTGTTCACATGCTGTAAAATAGGGAGTCATTTTGGCAGTTACTGAGTTTTCATACTAATAAATTGTATTTAATGAGCTGATTGAGTAAAAGCAAAGAAAAGGTGTTACATTTCCCAATGCAGGTTTGTTTCAACAAATATATTCCTGCAGTCCATAACCTTGTTCCCATTAAGCTCTGGTTATTAGGACCAAACTATAATACACTGCCTGATTGCAGTGTTCCCAACCATGTGGCAAGCCTCTCAAAACTTCAAAATGAAAGAATCCATGAATAAAAAGTCTCACATTCCAAAGCAGGCATATAGTCTAGAAGGGGGGTGAGGTTGAAGCAGATGGAGGGAGGAAAAGTGAGGCTTTGTTTTCTGATGCATAGCAGCAGCGTTTATAATACAAAACTACATACCCTTTTAAAACTCACTTGATTGGATAAAAGTAATTTCTTCCAACAACTACTGAAATCCCCTAGCACATGCTGTTTTGCTTAATAGGAACCGATTTTGAAAGCATTTATGGAATGTATGGAAAGAGCAAGTCTGAAAACATATAAGCGATGCATACCAGCTGCAGTTATCCCCTTCTTCCTCACTGACTTTAGCAATTTAGGACCCGATCAAGCACAAAATACCCATGACCTTCTGAGCCATGTAAGCCTCAGAAGGCCTCAGATCCTGGCTCCACAGCAGGCTAAGCTTTTCAAAGGAAAGATCACTGTGCCATAGAAGCCCTAAAATAAATTTGCTTTACTACTGTGAAATGTGGGGCAGACGAGGAGGAGGAGGGAAGTTCATATGAATGAATCCCCCTGCTTTCTGTGTTGTGGTGCTCCTGGTTCTGATGAATTTCTTGGCATTATCTACACTGCAAGCAGGAGAGAAGAAATAAGAAATGGAGAAGTAGACTGAAATCCAGCACTTCTAATTGCTGGTCTTTTCTTTTCCATTGATTCACTATCTGATGTTAGGTAAAACATGTAGGGAAGTATGCTGAACAGTTTCTTCTTGACTTTGGTTTGTGCATCTAGAAAATTTCATTAATGCTTTGCAGGGGCACTCTTAAAGTACCTTTTTGTGCACTCTTAAAAAGTCTAAGCCCTGAACACTTGTGAGTAGTAGAATTGTTCAAGTGGATGCAGGTGTTTGGCTTGCCAAGTACAGTACATGGAGGTTTTTTTATGCAGGCAAACAGAGGGAAAATGTACTTCTTAGCCTCTCTAACTTACAGTTATTTGTTAGATCCTGGTGACTCCAGAGAAAAGTCAACAATGGGTGTGCCTACATAAGATGCTTTACTGCGTGTTAAATTAATCTGATGTGTAGTAAAGCATCACCATCTAAACATGTGCTTCCATTATAGTGCATTAAATTAGTCTAATGTGTTATTTGTTAGTACCAGTACATATAGATACTATAAAAATGACTCATTAATGCACTGGAGCACACGTGTAGACCCTGACCAGAGCATCTTGCTCCTGGTGGGCCAAGGCAGCAGGGGGCACTGCTGCCTAGCTAAGCATGAACTCTACTGGGCAGGGGGGGGAACTGTCCCAGCGGCAGGGCAGCTCCCCCCCAGCCACATGGGGATTGAGATGCATCCCAGCCACGCGGCAATCAGGGCCGGCCCCAGTGTCCCCTGCCATCCTGGAGATCTCCATGGCTGCTGCAGAAGGACAGAGCAGGGCAGGAGCAACCCTGGACTGAACTCCTGTCAGAAGCAAATTTGCTCCCAATGGGTACACATTCAGATCTGTGCCCACGAGCACTTCAATGTCTATATATGCAATTAATATGCCTGAATTTTCTGTGAAGAAAATTCAGGCATATTAATTGCATGTATAGATGTGCCCAGTAATAGCCACAATCTCTTAATCCATGGTCCCAATGCTTCTTCCATTTTCCATTGCCTGATGCATGCTTCATTTCTTTCTTTCTTTTTTTTTTCCTTTGGATATTTGACTGAAAGCAAATGTTGGATATTATTTTAATATCTGAGTTTTTCTGTTTAGAAAACTACATTTTTGCACTTGAAGAGAGAGAGTCTCAATGTTTGTTCCATCTACTACTTTCCAAGAAATTTGGGTGCACTCAGAAGTTACTACTACTATGATTTATGGCACATCAGCCACCCTGGTATGAATGTGTACATGGATAGCTATTGCAGAAGCAAATAGAGGAAGGAAGACAAACTACCATTAGTTTAGTTTTTATTTACAATGAGGTAAGAGTATGCACATGCCAGTTGCTACAGAGTAGCTAATGCACCCTAAATCCCTACACTCACTTATCTTACAGTAACTTATCTGAGTACATGCGCTCTAAGACTAGCTCAGTTTCTCGCTCCCATCTGCACCTTCTGTTCTCTTGATTAAGAAGTAGGGTACAGACAGGAGGAAGAGAGCCAGTGACATTAGAGTTCCTGAAAAGAGCCATGAAAGCAAGTTTTTATTTGATTTTTTTTTTTAAATAAAAAGAAATTCAGTCTGGATCAAACATAATTTAAAAAGTAACTAATATTTTGCTGTAAGACTTTCACAGGATATGGATTGGAAGTGATCTTTCCCACCTCTCAAGTAAGTTTTCTGAAGACCAGGCTATGGGACAGCGGTGGGCAAAATATGGCCTGCAGGCTGGATCCAGTCAACTAAGGGATTTAATCTGGCCTGCAGCAGTCCCTCAGCCCTATCCAGCCAGGGTTGCCCCCCACACCTGAGCTAAAGTGCATCCGGTTGGTCCCACTGCCCCTTGGAATACAATGAGGTGAGGGCAGCTCATCGGTGAGACTCGGCTTCCCTGCAGCCCCCATAATATGCCCAGCTGCCACTGCCAGTATCTACACTGCTGCCGTCAGACTGGGCCCCACTGCCCAGGCATCCCAGTCCATCTACCCTGCACCCACCTCTCGGGGCACATGACACAGTGAGTGGGTAGATGGGCAGGATCTTCATGGAGACTGGCCTGGGAACCCTGAGGGCAGGGCACACTCAAAAAGGCAGATGGAATGGGGCCATTGGTGGGTAAGGAGTGGTGTCTGGGAGCAGGACAGGCAGATGGGGCTGGGACCAGGGCTGGTGCCAGGATCACAGGATGGTGATAGTGTGGGGCAAGGGCTAAGGCCAGGATCATGGGGCAGTGATAGCATGGGGCTCGGGCCGGGGCCCAGGCCCAGGGCAAAGCCGCAATCTGCTCCCTTCATGTCCTGCTCCCCAATTTTTACAGCTCTGCCCCAGGCCCTGGCCTCACACTGTCACCACCCCACAATCCCAGTCCTGCCCATCCATCCCACTCCTGGACACTGCTCCCCAGCCACCTGCCTGTGACCCCATCCCATCTGCTTGGCTGAGTGCTCCCTGCCTATAGGGATCCCAGGATGGCCTCCATCGAGACCCTACGTGCCCACTTCATCCAGCACCCCCAGGCAGCAGGGCCAGGTCTGGCAGATGTAGCAGATCGGCCTGGGCCTAGATAGGATCCTCTGAGTTGGGTCAGCACCAGCCCTAGGCCACCACAATTCACCCAAACTCCTTGAGTGGCCCTCCATCCCAAATAATTGCTTACCCTTGCTATAAGATATTCTGGGATCTTTCTCTCTTCATAGAATCATAGAAGTAGGGTCGGAAGGGACCTTGTAGATCTTCAAGTCTGACCCCCTGCAGAGGCAGGAAGGAAACTGGGCTCAAGTGACCCCAGCCAGGTAGGCATCGAGCCGCTTCTTAAAGACCCCCAGGGTAGGAGCCAGCACCACTTCCCTTGGAAGTTGGTTCCAGATCCTAGCCACCCTGACTGTGAAGTAGTTCCTGTGGATGTCTGTCTCTTCCTCTCTGTCGGTTCATTAGAGCTGTTCTACCACATCTACTTGCATCCACAACTAGGTTTTTTCCCCCTCATTCAAAAGAGGGGCAGATAGGACAATAAACCTACATCTTGGATTTGAATACAGGCAGGGCAGGTACCTATCAAGGCTCTTGCTCCAGATCCAGTTCCAGCCGCACCCTCCTGTACCATCTCCCCCATACTCCTACCTCCCATGCACCCACTCGCCCTTCACACAAAATTGTGGCAGTACAGTAGAGGGTGCTACTATGCAGAGCCACCCGCCTCACTTTGGCAAGCCCAAAACCTCACTTTGGGAGTCTTTCTTGGAGAGCCTACAGCTGGCTGTCCTGCTTCCTGGAGAACACCCACAAGCCTGGGGTAACGCTGCCACCACCCAAGCACCAGTCTCTGGCAGGGCTCTGTGCAGCCTGGGGCGCACACACCCTGTGAACCTTGGGGGGTGCTTTGACCACAGTAATATTTCTGGGTGCTTCTTTCAGCCTGAAGCATCCCAAGATAGCATCAGGTAGAACTGAGGGAAAATAAAAAGATAAACTTCAGTGGTCAAGCAGGGGGTGAAAGGCCTCCCCCCTCAGTGGCATAACAATGAAGGTTATAACCTGACACCCTTATTGAAGGGGAGGAGGCAGAACAAGTAAGTTGGAATACACTTTGAGCAAACAAAAGCAATGTGAGTCTTGACAGAGATTAGATATGGGAACCCTTTTAAGATGTGACTGGCCTATACACAATTCCTAACTCCTGGCAAGTTTCCAGATTTCTACTTAGAGAAATCACCAGGCAGCTGCCTGGGGTGTTTGCTTGTAGTGGTTCAAAATGCCTGCTGGATGGAAGAGACAGCTCCTCCCCCTTTCCCCCCAGGAATTTTATCTGGCCAGGTCACCTGATTGATCTGGACAAGGGACCAGAGCTTCCACTGCTCTTGCTGGCCAAGCTGGAGTCAGAGCAGGATCCAGAGCCACTGCATGGGCCAGGCAGGAGAGGCATGGGGAGGGTGGGGCAAGTGGTAAGGAGGACTTTAAAAAGTAACTAATATTTTGCTGTAAGACCTTCACAGGATATGGATTGGAAGTGATGTTTCCCGCCTCTCAAGTAAGTTTTCTAAAGACCAGGCTATAGGATAGAGGTGGGCAAAATATGGCCTGCAGGCTGAATCTAGTCAACTAAGGGATTTAATCTGGCCCGCAGAGGGCCTGGCTTCCTGTTTCCATGCTGCTGTTTTTTCTACTATAGCAGTGAGAGGGATAAATTTAAGACAAATCTCCGATAATTAGATTCTAAACAAGGAAAATTATAATACATTTATATTCTAATTATTGGAAAGATGTCTTAAATTTAAGTCATCTTGAATTTGGGTAAATACTGTATTTTATATAAAATATTTAAACACACAGTAAGATGGCAGGAGGTGAGGGGGAGTAGCCTAGCAATAAGGACAGTTGGCAGGGAGGCTGGATATGTGGATTCTGGTGAATGTTTGTGTAGACAACACAGAACAATATCAACAGAAGAGATGGCTATAGGAATACCCTTAATCCTGGTGGTTAGAATGCTCCCTGAGGAGGTGACAGAGAAGGGAATTGAACTAAAGTCTCTGCCGTCATGAGTGAGTTCACCAATCCCTGAGCTATTTGGCATAAAAAGGAAAATTGCCACTACCGTTGAAAAAAATCAACTGAAAATATTCATTAGCTTGGACTCTAATTCAAGAATAGTTTGCTAAATATGAAACTACATTTCTTGATGAATGTGGTAGTCCTCAAAAAAACCCAAACCCTTTGTTCTACTCTCTTCCTTTTGGAGCCAAGCTCTAGGGAAATGCTGACTATATACTACAACCCTGGCATCTGTGAGAATGGGAGCTTTCCATGGTTTCAAGTCAACACCCCTCTCATATTAAGATAAATATCTCCCTTGAGAAGAAGAAAAAGACTCTGCCAGGTGAATCTCACGAGTTCTTAGCATGAAGATTTTTTTTCCGTCTTCCCATGGAAAAAAGAATGGGAAGGAGGTGATTGGAACTAATATTTCTTTAGACTTTCATTCTTGGCACTATTAAAAATGCTCATCATTTGACTTCATAAGGAATACTGTAGTAAATGTAGTAAGTTAATGGTGTGCACAATGTCATAAAATATTATGAAAGTCCAAAAAGTGCCCAAGGCAGAGTAAGGCAAGCACAAGGAATTAAGTATTATTTATTCACTGTCTTCAGCAGGGCAAGTTCACTTTAATAAAAATGTATTGTAGTGAGTAATGAAAAACCATTCCTTGCCAGTGTTACCAATACATTTTTCACAAAGCTAGTAATGAGGGGGTGGGGGGGAGTGGGAGAGAGGGGAACAGAGGGGAAGAATCTCTCAATAACAGTCAGGTGTTCCTAGTACCGGTGTTCATCAGTTGCCGACATCGTTAACCACAGGGTACTACTAGGTCACTTGAAAAATGTATCTGTCTCTGTTACATATTTGCTCCACTCTGCTAATTCAGATCTCTGACTTGAGAACACTCATCTGGAATCCTATAGAGAGTCCTATCATCCCCTCTTCCCTTCAACATTTGTATCCTTGTTGGGGGGAAATATAAGAGGTAATGGATTTTAGTTTTAGCCTTATGCAGACAATATCCACGCATGGACAGTGGTATCAATTGGTTCTCTAAACCAAAAGAAGTAATAGGAG
>NW_005842294.1:660410-666439 GCF_000455745.1 Alligator sinensis | reverse complement strand
TCTGGATGTTGTAGAAATAAGATGGGAGAAGACAGAAATGAAGCTTGTAAATGGAGAGAAGGCTGTTTGGAGGAACTTGCCCAACTATAGCTGCATCCTCAGATAGGGACATCTATTCAGTAGTGTAATGATGGGTGGATAAGCTGAAAAAATGGTGGCATCCTCTCCTTCAGCAGCAAACCTCCAACTGCTGCTCCTGCATCATGAGCTGCCAGCACCCAGGGTGCAGAACTGGCCAGTTACATCTCTGCATCTACAGTTAGAGTTTGTGCAGTTAAAGGTTGTAATGAACTCGAGAGGTCCATGGCTCCTGGATGAACATGTCGACATCAGCTGCGAATGTCATCCAACCTTGTCATAATGATCAATATACTACTTGCCTCCAGACTTGACTACTGCAATTAATTGTGCTTGGCATGAAAAGCTCTAGTTTGTATGATATCCTAATATCATAGGTTAGAGACATATAAGGCTTTGCCCATTTTGCTGATTGGTTCCTATTTAAAATCCTGCCATAACTTTTTGCAGCTTTTCATCTGGATCTTAGAGACTGTCTGTCTGTAGGCACATCTACTCGTGTTATTAGTGAGACGTAATAAACTCCAGCATGGTTCGTGCTAGAGTTTATCGCTCCTGGGCACCAAGTCTACGTGTGTGTTTGGAACCATAGCACTTTGAGCCGGATCGGAGCAGATCCAGATGGCAGGGAGCCTGAGAGGGGGTCAGCCTGCCTGCCCAGGGCTGCTCCAGCCTGGCTCAACATGCTAGCTATTACCAGTTAGCCCCGCACTGAAGCACCCTCATACTCCAACCAGCCCCATCAGCATCTACACATGTGTTGAGGCACACTAAATAACACAACCATGGAATAGAACTTGTATTTACAAGTAGTAACCTACAGTAACATTTGTTAGTTTTCTGTGCCCTAATAGGGGTGCCATGTGTAGATGCTGAGCCTTTACTGCAGATCTATTTAGTCAGCTTCTCAGTAACCATCTCATGTTGACATGCTCTCTGACCACCACCTTGCTCTGTATTTCTGGTCTTTATTGATTTTAGAAATGGCAGTAACAAAAGTGAAACGCCATCGTGTAAAGCATCTTGTTGTCAAGTAAGCCACTTTTCACAAACTGCTACAATGAGTTTAAATTTTAACTTATTCAGAATACACTGTCACATAAGTCTTTTCTCACTAGCCTTCCCAAAATACTTGAGTTGTACTAGTGTTTCATAAAACTAGAGAGAGAACCTATTATTATTCTTTTTTGTTGTTGATGTTTTTGCTGGTACTCCTGAACTTAGTGAAAAAGTGCTGGGAGCTGAAGAACAAATTACAGCTTTGTAATTCTCCATTTGATTCCAGTTACAGCTTATGCAGCCCTGAGAAACCAGCTATCAGCTGTGGATTGCTGGTTACAGCATGCTTTAGTCAAATTTTTTATCCCATGAGCCAAGATCTGCAGTGAAAGTGGCACAGCAGTTATTCATACCATCTCTGTGCCCACAGGGGACACCTTTGCACCTAAGGAATCTGCAATGTAAGCTGCACATACATAAATCCAATGCAATTTGTAATAAAAATGTTTACTCAAAAATAGAATGATCTTTCCTGAATGCCAGTTTTCAGTTATCACTAAAACCAAAGAGGGAAGTCATTTTCAAAGGTGCCATACCTCTTCATTCCACTCTGTCCCCAAAACAGTTTGCTATTTCTGAAATACCTTTTTTGAGGTAAGAGCATGTTAGCTGGTCAGTTTTCCTTGACTGGGCCATTCATGCTGCATTTCACCTAATTATTATTTGCACACCCTGTGCTGCAAATAAAGTCTTTACAGACTCATTTTATCACTGTGAGAAGTGACCAGACAGAAGACTCTATTCCAGTCTTGGCCACACCATCAATTTATGGAGTGTCAGTATAATACTTGCATTATCTGTTGTTTTAATGGCAGCTGTGAAGTGATAGGATGCACTGAATCTTTCACAGTAACCCTCCTGCCTGGTCCTTTTTTATGTAAGATTAATTTTATTAGAATGTATGTGTACACTGAGATCTAAGTAGGTCAGGTTGTTCTAGCCTTAGTGCTTTCAATACACCGAATTCCCTCTGTCATCATGCTGCTCACTTGCCTAATTTTGTTAAGTGTCTTATATGGGGGCTGTCGCTTTACGAAGCTCTAGTGTGACCTATATGGAATTGGTGTGTAAATTGTGTTGAGTCTCCTCTTGTATAAAATGGCTTTGTTAGCACTTGGCAGGTGAAAGCATCAGACCACCATCAGACTCGTTGGCTCTGAGCGATTTTTTGACTAGGAATAAAACGAAGTTCTCTGAGTGGAAGAACGGTGTGGTTAAAACCCCACCAGAATTGAAACTCTAGAAATATTGAGGTCAACAAGAAAAGGTTTAAGTAGGGCTTCACTCTGCATCTACAAGGAACACGTGTCACCACAAAGGGAGGCGCTTGCATCAAAATTTGCATCCCGGCTTTTTGTTGGTTTGCTTTTGTTTTGCTGCAATGCCAGGGAAAATTACACCACCATCTATAGCAGAGAGAGAAACAGCTATCCAGCAGTAGGTGCTCTTAAAACACTTTCCTGTTAGATGGCAGGGAAACATAACCCTATAGCAAATGAGTACCCCAGGACAGTAGTGGACAGATGACCCATATACTGTCCTTAACTGATTTATTTTTAACACATATTTTTTTCTTAAGGTGACTCTCCCTTGGATTCAGAGTATTAGATTTAGTGTAAAGGTTGATCATGTGATGTAAATTTCTGTGTAAAAACAAAATTGGGAAAGAAAAATATGTGTATTACTACCAAGGGAAAGGGTACCCATTATTGGATTAACTGTATCAAACCCTTGGCCTGATCAACAGGTGCATTTTTTTGCAGTGGCAGGGGCTAAAACACCTGAGGAAGAGTTTGAGGATGTCTCGGCTAACTACAGTATAGAACTGAAAGAGCCCACCCATGCCACAATTCATGAGGTGGCTTCTTCTGAAGTAGAAGATGAAAGAAGAGTTGTACAGGTGTGTTGCTCTGGGAATCACTAAATGAATAGAGTAACTAACAGAATATAAACCCAAAGGAATTACACAAATGCACAGACATGGCATGCCTACAAGGGGAGAAGTTCTCGGAGGGATCACTGATGTCAAAGATCTGTCAGCAGTGTTTTGCAACTGCTTTGAATAAAAGAGCATATGTTTGTGTGCATTTCAAGCCCCTATCTGGAAATAGTATATCCTTAGGCTGTCATTTGGGTTGTATTTAGCACCAACATGTTCCACACACAGAGAGAGCATTTTAGGTAGAGGGTAATTGTCAATCCACTGTATCTTGGGGTGTTCGTAGGATGCCATGTGGATTTTTCTGGTGTTTGTTTTACTAATGTGGCATGTCTTGTGGTCTTCTTGAAAAGTCAATATTATGCTAGATTCATTTATGTCATTTTTTATCTCTGTATAGATTGTTTGAATAAACCATGTCTAAAATAAAGATGTATACAGACAGCGTAAACAATATACCGACAGCGTAACAAACTGAGGGATGCATACTTAAGGAAAAGGAAGTAGGTGAAACTGCTGAATATCTCTCACCATTGTGTTACCAGGGCAAGAACAATTGCCACTCCCAAACACGGGCAGAAGGGGCTATTATTGGGATGGGCACTCATGGTATTGACTGCTTTTAATGGGGAAAAAAACCCAAAATAGCTAAGGCATCTTGGAGAAATGGGCCACTAGCTATATGAATTCCACCTGCCCCAGCAGTAAAGATATTTTCAAAGGATTCTGAGACTCGGGAGCAATTGGGAGAATGTTGATTGGGGTGGGGAGGGCTGGTTCGCTATCCATTTTAGGGATGGTCCTGGTTTCTGGATTTTCCCAGGGTTGGATAGAGTCTAAGTCCCCAGCAGTCAGGGCTGGCAGAATCAGCATGGAGACTAATCTCTGGAAACTCTGGCAGGACTCTGAGTGCATCTACACATGCAATTAGCATGTAGCAAAAAATGCCGGCACAGTTTCTGCTGGAGTTTATTGCTCCTGGGCAGAGCATCTACATGTGCACCCAGGACTGCAACACATTGAGCTGGAGCAGAGCAGCCGCAGCTGGCAGAGGGTCCAGAGGTCAATCTGCCAGCCCAAAGCTGCTTTGCACCAGTTCAATGTGCTGTGGAGGGGCTGGCTGGGACATGAGGGTGCTACAGTGTAGGACTAGGTGGCAGGAACCCCCTGTACCATAGCACCCTCATGACCCAGCCAGCCCCAGTCACTGTCTACACGTGCATTTCAGCTCATGCAACTACTCTGCTGTAAGATAGTACTGTCTGGGACAAGTACTATCCTGCAATAGAGTTAATTAATTTACTGTGCCCTAATATGGGTGCAGGTGTAGATGGGAACACTTTACTGCAGAACGAATGAGTCACATCCACAGTAAAGTGCACATGTAGATGTACCCTCAGAGGGGCAATGCTGCAGTCAAGGAAAGATTCTTACCCTCTCATCTGTCTTTTTGTTCTGTTTTCAAACTTACGGTCATTTTTTCATGTATATATTTTTCTCTCCTAGATAATAAACCCTTTTGCTGTTTTGTCTCCTTACTGAATGCCCATAGCAAAGAATGATCTCAGGATGAGTGACGTTCCTGGCTAATCCATTCTACAGAAAGGAGAAACTAAAATTCTTTCACAACCCCAAGGGAAACCATCTAGAGCTACCAACAATTCCCTTGCTGCATCTATGAGGTCCAGTATAAGGGGAATGCAGTTGAGGCTTGTGAAGATAAGAAGTTATCCCACAGCTAACCTGGGTTCATACATTCATAGATGTTAGGGTCAGAAGGGACCTCAATAGATCATCGAGTCCGACCCCCTGCATTGGGTTCAGATGACCCCAGCCAGATGCCCATCTAACCTCCTCTTGAAGACCCCCAGGGTAGGGGAGAGCACCACCTCCCTTGGGAGCCCATTCCAGATTTTGGCCACTTTAGGAAGAACTTCTTCACAGTTAATGTCTAGTCTAAATCTGCTCTCTGCTAGTTTATGGCCATTATTTCTTGTAACCCCCAGGGGCACCTTGGTGAGTAGAGCCTTACGAATTCCCTTCTGCACCCTCATGATGAATTTATAGGCAGCCACAAGATCGCCTCTCAACCTTCTCTTGCGGATGCTGAAGAGGTCCAGGTGCCCTAGTCTCTCCCCATAGACCTTGGCCTGCAAACCCTTAACCATACGAGTGACCCTTCTGTGGACCCTCTCCAGGTTATCCACATCCCTCTTGAAGTGTGGCACCCAAAACTGCACACAGTACTCCAACTGCGGTCTGACCAGCACCCGATAGAGGGGAAGTATCACCTCCTTGGATCTGTTCGTCATGCATCTGCTGATGCATGATAAAGTGCCATTAGCTTTTCTGATGAATTCATCACACTGACGACTCACGCTCATCTTGGAGTCCACTAGGACTCCAAGATCCCTTTCCACTTCCGTGCTACCAAGCAGGTCATTTCCTAGGCAGTAGGTGTGCTGGACATTTTTCCTCCCTAGGTGCAACACTTTTCAACTCCTTGTTAAATTGCATTCTATTGTTTTCTGCCCATTTGTCCAGGTCTGCCTGTAGTTGTTCCCTGCCCTCCGGTGTGTCCACTTCTCCCCACAGTTTTGTATTATCCGCAAACTTGGACAGAGTACACTTTACTCCCTTGTCCAAGTCACTGATGAAGACACTGAAGAGTATCGGTCCAAGGACTGAGCCCTGCAGGACCCCACTGCCCACGTCCTTCCAGGTTGATACCAACCCATCCACCACCACTCCCTGGGTTCGACCCTCTAGCCAATTTGCCACTCACCAGACTGTATAGTCATCCAAGTCACGGCCTCTTAATTTGTTCACCAATATGGGGTGGGATACTGTATCGAAGGCCTTCCTGAAGTCTAAGTAGACAATGTCAACCCCTACTCCTATGTCCAGGTGCTTTGTAACCTGGTCATAAAAAGAGACTAGATTAGTCAGGCGT
>NW_005842294.1:656676-660317 GCF_000455745.1 Alligator sinensis | reverse complement strand
GGTGTCGACTTATTCGTCCCAGTGGCTGTGCAATGACATCAGCCAGTGACTTCAGTACTCTTGGATGGAGCTCATCCAGGCTTGCTGACTTAAACGCATCCAGTTCTTCCAAGTGACCCTGCAATATCTCAGGGTCTACGCTTGGTAGTCTGGTGCCCTGCTGTTGTCTCTCTACAATCCCATTGTGAGACTTGTCTTGCCCTTGTTTAGGAACACTGAGGCAAAGAACTCATTGAGGAGTTCAGCCTTGTCCCCCCTGTCCGTCACCAATTGCTTTTGCCCATGCAGTAACAGGCCCAGGGCGGAATAGGACCTTCTTTTACTCCCTATATATCTGAAAAACAATTTTTTGTTATCCTTAACTTGGGATGCCATCCTTATCTCCATGGTAGCTTTGGCCTTTCTAACTGCCTCCCTACAACTGCAAGCTGAGGAGGTATACTCTTTAGTAATCTCTCCCTGTTGCCACTGCTTATATGCCCCCCTTTTTACCCTTAGGCTGCTCTGGATTTCTCTGATCAGCAAGGGAAGCCTCTTGGCCCCTTTCTCCCCTTTCTTCCGCATTGGGACCGTCTCCCTCTGTGCCTGAAGGATAGTTTCCTTAAGGCACAGCCACCCTTCCTGGGCTCCCATGTCGCCAAATCTCTTACTCTGCAGTGCATCATAGGCTAAACGCCTGAGTTTGCTGAAGTCAGCCTTCCTAAAGTCTAGCACTTCCACCCTACTAGTTACCTTACCCACTCTACACCTTATGATGAATTCTATTATTTGGTGGTCACTGTCCCCCAGGTGGCTGCTGATCTGTAGGTCCCCTACCATGTCATCCCCTGTTGCCAAAACCAGGTCCAGTAAGGCATTCCCCCTAGTGGGACCATGTACCTCCTGCGTCAGGTGGAGGTCCTGTATACATGATAGGTTCACACAGGGTTAGTTCCTTGAGACAAGCAGCAAGACAGTGGGGAGAAACTTGGGGCTCCAGGGGTACCCTGTAGATAGGTTTATGAATAAGTGACTTCTTGGCCTAGGGAAAAACTGGAGGAGAGATTTACCAGAGGCTCCAAGCTGACTTTGTAAAAGTTAGACTGATTGGGATAAAGCCAAAAAATGTAAATATTTGGTCACAGAAATAATATAAGTGGGAGTGAAGTTAAAATGGAAAGGGAGTTCCATCAAAGTAACCGGACTACAAACACCTTTATGCCACATTGAGGTACTAAGATTACATGAAGAGGTACCAAGATTTCATGGGGTGATAAATTCTGCTTTGGCTACCTTTAGTTTGCATGTAATCTAGTTGCCTGAACAAGTCTTGTGAGCATGCTAGCATACAAAGATGCCCAATGGACAAACATTGTTAAAGAGTTTCAGAAACTAAAGGAGCTAACTAAAGAGTTTCCAGTCTTGAAGTACTATAATAGGATGTGTGAAACTAAGTTGTCCACAAATGTCTCCAAAGAGTGTATTGCATTCTTCGCTTAGCAGCAAAGGTGTTGATAAAAATGAAATATCAGTAC
The DNA here is from genome assembly GCF_000455745.1 of Alligator sinensis. Classification (NCBI taxonomy): domain Eukaryota; kingdom Metazoa; phylum Chordata; order Crocodylia; family Alligatoridae; genus Alligator; species Alligator sinensis. The sequence continues at coordinate 658,803 of NW_005842294.1, read as the reverse complement.
ACTCCTACAGAGAAGCAGACTTTTGCCTCAGACCATAGAAGTAAAACACATTATGTTTTTACTCCTAGGAGATTAATATTAGCTGAAACTAGCTATAAACCATTTACTGCCAGAACAAAAAAGGACTTGGCAAAATAACCTTTGAGAATAGAGGTTGTTTTTTCATCCACAAATAGATGATTTGGAAAGTGAATATAAAGCTGGGAGATATTTGGTGGCTGTAGACGCACACTAGAACATTTGACAAAAATTAAGGAAGCCAGTTCCAGAGAGATTATGTTTATGTCAGTATAATTTAAGGAGAAACTAGCTAGTCTCAGGTGAAATGTAGACTGTAACTGCCAGAACTATTAGTGAGGATGAGATCCTGCCAAAAGCAATTGCATCCATTAGCACAGTGTAGCTATGACAGCATATTCCAAGCCCCCTTACCAATTTAATGAGGGGTTCTGAGGGGTAGATGGTATTTTATTTAAAGATACCAGGATGGCACTTCGTAAGATGTTACAGAAAGGTATTTTAGGTAATATACATGTTATTCAAGGACTAAAAAATCTAAATAAAGAGAGATACTGTCCTTGAATGAACAGTGACATTGAGAAGCTGTTAAAGCTTGTCTCATGTCAATAATATAGTCAAGGGAAGCATTAGATCCTATCTTGCTGGCACAGGAAAAGTCGACATAGATTTGTTTATGTTGGCCAGAGAGAAAATTATGTAGTTGATTAAACTATTTTTTGCATCCCTGAAATAGTGTTGTTAGAAAAAACAAATGCAAATGCACTCGCATATATTTTTGCAAAACATGGTGTACCTGATATGGTGATGCCTGAGAAATTAATCAAAATTGGGCATGGATTTAAGCAGTTTGCAGAGAAGTACATGCTTAAACATGGTATTTCTAGGAGCACACTGTCCCCAGTCCAACAGGGAACCAACAATTAAAAAAAAAAAATCTATAAAAGGTGTGGAGGCAGCCACTGATCATTACTTCCACTATAAAATTATAGAAAACAGAAATGAAATTTGGGTTGTTAATTAACGAAAATTTGTTCAACAGAAAATTGCAAATAAGAATCTATGCACTGATAGAAACTGATGAAAGAGTTGCTGGGGATGAAAGACAGATATTGCAGAATAAAAGTTCAGTATGATTTACGATCATGGGACTGCCACTATTTCATGAAAAGTATGCTCTGCACATCTAAGGTGAGAATAAGAATTTGTTCTGCTCAGATCTTTGCAGTTTGCCTGACAGATGCCACTGATGTATCACGGGGTTGAACTTAGAATACCACATGACATTTTTGTGGTCAGTGGCATGCTTCAGCTAGATATTTCATGCTGTTCATAACTCAGATTTTGTATAACTCGAGCACATTCTTGTCTATAGGACTGAAAATTGGACTACTGTTTCCCAAACTGACAAGTTTAATAGCTATTAGTCATAATTTTTAATTTTTATTAAGTTTCCTTTGGACTTGGTATTATAGAAAGTTTCCTAATAATGGCCTTGCCTATAACAGTCTTGCGGAGGACTCCCATATATGAGTTCAGTTTGTTCAGGCACTTGCACGTATGTTCTTTTTGTATCCCTAACAACACTGCGAGTTTGTTTTTTCCTCCAAGTTTTTGGTCATAACATCCATCATCATCAATAAGCTGTAAGATGATAAGCATCTTTCTGATTTCTTTCTTCTTCTTTCTTCTGAGGGATACCTGGCAACTGTGTGGGTTGGTTTGTTTGTTTTTTAAAAAGCTATCCAGTCTCTTAGCCTGTCAAAACTGCAGACGATTCTCAAACTAAAGGCACATGTCCTCTTGCAACCTCTATATACATAGAAATATAAGCTTCTTTAAGGGAAACTCATTAAAATAACGTGTCAGTTTTCACTGGCAAATAGGATTTTCCCCATTTCTCTCCTACAGTTGGGCAAGAGATCTAAGATATCTTTCAAAAGGAGTTCAACAAGCCTTTTGAAAGTTGTATAAGCTTATGGGATTAATTTTACTAGGCTTGTTTGCTACTAGGTGCCTACTCTGGAAATACTCAGTTGTCTGTTTGATTTTTTTTTTTAATTTTTTTTTGGGGGGGTGGGAGGTTTCTCCAAAATTGTAAGCACTTTT
>NW_005842294.1:650339-656645 GCF_000455745.1 Alligator sinensis | reverse complement strand
CGGGGGGGGGGCATAAAAAGCAGTGTTTGACAGATACCAGAATTTGCTTGTTGATCAAAAGATGAGCTGATTGCAGTATATAAGTGCCTTTACTTAAAGAAAATATTGGTTACTCAAGGACTCTAATGGGACCAATTACTAGAAGTTAAAACCAGACATTCAAAATAGAAATAAAGCATTGATTTGTAACACTGAGAGTGGTTAACCACCGAAACAAGCAAAGAGACTAGTGGATTTTCCATCTGTGGACCCCTTTAAATCCAAGGCTAGACACCTTCTGAAATGTACGTTATAATGAAACACAAGTTATTAAGCTCAATCCTGGAATAACTGGATGAAATACTGTATCTTGTACTATGCAGGAATTCAGACTAGATGGCCAAATAGTCCTTTTTTTATCAAAAACAATTAATTGTTTTGGAGAAGCTTGGAATATTTTCCAATAAAAGATGCATCTGTTTGAAAAAAAATGTTAAATTTCTAGTAGCGTATGAGAACAAGAAAACCTAGAATGAGAGAGGTTATGCATGATTATGGGAAAGTACTCTTTGTTCTTAGGTGATCTAAGTCTTCAAATTAAAATTCACTCGGCTTTGCTTTTGTTTTTGAATTTGGCCAGTGGGCATAGGGACTGTAGACTTTCATTGGGAGATGAACCAAAGTATTCTTACATGTGGACAGTCTGAAATGTGCAGACAGATTTTTTCAGACATCTGCACTAAGATGTTCAGACATACTGCAAATCCTTTCTAGCAGAGATAAGTACACCATTAAACCATCATAGTGGAAATGGAGCTTATACCAAGAAAGTGTTTTTGCCAGTATAGTTTATAATAGTTTCTTGAATGAAACAAGCTGTACTGGGAAATGGACTATTTTGCCAATATGGAATTTACACCCCTAAACCACAGCTCCATACCAACAAAGTCTACTGTATTGACAAATTGTGCATCTAGTTTCTGATGCCAAAGTATTAGTATATGCTTCTGAATTTTTGATTGCGTGCATGTGTACATGCGCGCACATGCGCACACGCACACACTGGGAAGAAGGTTGATGTGGTCAAAGGAGAATTGTGAAGTGATGTCTATCTGTATAACAGTAAGAAAATGGCAGATAAACACGTGAAAGCATGCTGTGCTGCATGAGCACATTCAGGAATAGCCAAGGCTTTGTTGCATGCATAATGTAGATACATGTATAATGTTCAGGCTGAGAGTACTCCCATTAAAAATAAATATGACTAATCATGTGTACAGTTACACATGGGCATGTGTGTCTTGCTGCAGCAAGACCCAAATGTAGCGATAATATCTGTCTGGCTGAAGGGGTTTCATTACAATCATTTTGAGATATAGTCTCCATAACTCAAAAATTTGAGTTCTGTCATGCAGCATGACAAGCAATTTTATTATATTATTCAAATCATGATTCTTTTGGAGCTAAGTGAAATTGCTTGAAACAATTTTTAAAATACTCAGAAAAAATTGGCAATTAAGAAGTATTTCGGTTTACCTCTGCACAGAGAAATAATATTTTGCTCAGTTTCAGGGGAGTTGGAGATTGAAATGAGCATAAAACATTCTTGGTTTCTGGCTTGCAAAACAGTTTCTGTGATTTGGAAACTAAGAAACACAGAGAAACAATGGAAGAAAACCTGGTGTCCCAGGAGTGTTTTTCAAAATGCTACTTTACTAATTGCCAAAATTTCTACCAAAACTAACAGATGAGAGAATTAAGAGAGAACTCTCCAGGTTTTTGCAGTACCTCTGAATACCTGCAGAGATGGGAACTCAGAATATTTATATGTGGAAAATATTTGTGAATTGGTTTTGTAATAGTCATCCAATTCTAGTCAACAGGCCATCCTAACTAGCTGTCAACATGCTGCTAAAGCCTTTTAGCTGACTAATAAAGACAATAAATAAAGACATTAAATAATGTTTTATTAGCTACACTAATAGTATAGCAATAGGTAATGCACTCATTAGTAATAAAATAGCTACACTGAAAAAATCACTTGAGGAATATACTTTGAAAACGAAGGACGCTTGGCCAGATTTTAAAAGTTTTATTTAAGTGCCTGACTCTTGGAAATTGGTGGAAGTTAGATACTCAAATACCTCTTAGAAAACCTTTAAAAAATAAGTACCTTAAAAATGACAGGTCTTGTGTTTGAATGCTGGTATGGATTGCAATGTTCTCTCCAGTCAGTGACGTAGAGTGTTTAACCAGTGCAAGCCATTGATATAGCTACCAAGGATACAAGTATGAAATATATCTTTTTAATTTTAGTTTTGACATTGGATGATTAGTCTGGGATGCAATATAATTTGCATAGAAATGAATTACTTCATTTTAGGAACTCTGAGAATTAATGTTTTCCAGAGGTAGTCGAGGAACACAGGTTAAACAATGAACAAAAGCCTAAGACTGGGAAATTCCACGGTTAGAATGCAGAGGGATAGGAGATGAAGGCTGCATTGCCTTATCTTTTGTAGACAAGAGTGGTAGCTGAATACAAATATCTTGCAGTAAGAGGTTCTGTTAAAAAAAATGTATTCTAGAATAAGGTTTTAGTGAGAGAAATAAGGATTCATCAAAGATTGATCCAGCTCCATTTGAAAATCCCAGCTTTACTATTTGTTTTTGTGTTTTGTTTTCTTCCATTTAGGAAGTTTTCTTTTAAAGTGCTGCTTCTTTGTTGTTTTATAATGGTTGCTTTTAAAAACCTGGCTCACGTTACCTGTTTCTATACTAGTGAATACTGAGCCAAAATGTTAATAATTTGTTGTATTCTTTTGACTTGTGGTTCCTGTTTTTAGTTTCTAAGAAAATAAGATGCGTCTGGGAACCCTGGCTGCTTATGGACATTATAAAAATAAATAAATAAACCTGAGCTTTACTGGAAGCAGCAGCACATTCATTTGACCTGGCTCCACAGCGTCTCTATAGATTGGATGCTTCAGAAGGGCTTTTTGGTGCTTTTATCTAATAGCCAATTCAATCAGCTATTAGATAAAAGCGCCAAGAGGCCCCCTGCTAAAACACACAATCTATACAGATGTTGGGTGAGCCTGGTCCTTGGGTGGTTACCTCTTCTGGGCATGCACTGGGATTGGCACAGGAGCACACGAAGTTTAAAGTGCCATTTTGTGGGGGGTGGATGTCTGTACAGTTTGATGTCTGTAAACAGCCCCTGTGTATAATTTAACCTCCCTTCAAAACAAGTTATTATATGTCATGGAAAGAGCACAGGGACTCTCAGGCCTAGGACTGTAAAAAAGGAAGGGGAAAAGAAAGATAGATGTTGGCATCTCTAGTATATGCTAAAACCTTAAAAGTTTCCACTTCCTTATCATGGTTATCTAGTGGTCTGTACTGGAGGCTTTCATATCCTTGGTGTGCTTGAAATAGCTGATATCTTGACTGTTTCCTCTTCAAGTACCAAGGCTCTTTTTCTGTTAGAAAGAGTCACTTACTCTGACTACATGGCATAAAACCTTTTGTGTGCACCCTTCTGCCAGGCACCGGTCAGCAGCAAGAAGGGCCGGGTTCACATTTTGGGGTACCCCATAAATTATACCAGTAGTTCAGTTCCCCGGCCAGAAATCTAGGAACACTAAATTTATTGGGGTGTCCTATATAAACAAAACCACGTCCTTGTAAGCAGTGTAAATGCAAAACCTCAAATGTATTGGAGAATAAAAACAAAAAACTAAATATAATTTTAAAACACTATTAACTACAAAGCAAAGTCTATAGCTGGCACCCTCTTGGGGGAAACATCACCTATACCCAGGCAGTCTGAGACTTGGGGCTCCCCAATGGGCAATTCCAGGGGGTGCACCCCTATACTTGCCCTTCAGCAATGGGTTGCAGAGGGAGGCCCACACTGAAGAGTCCTATGAGCTGCTCCTTGGGTTCACTGCACTGTGGGAGGCTGCTCAAGAGTGTGGGTCCTTCTACACTGCAAGGGCTCCATTGCTCCTGAAGAAGTGGTAGAGTGCTGATCTTTGCTCCCACAGAGAGGCTGTATATCTAGGGGGGAGAGGGGATGACGGGCTCCAGCCAGTATGCACGTGCCCCAAAACTTCTGGACTGGATTATATGGCCTATTAAAGTGAAAACTGCAGGGAAAAACTCAAAAGGGAGCCAGGTTGATTACTGACTACAGCTGGCTCAACCATACCGCTTGACTGGAGCAAAGGGCCATCAAAAGAAACAAAGGGGAAAAGCCAGGCCTACCGTCTAGGCCTGGGCTGCAGATAGTTTGGGTCACACCACTCCACTGGGAGCTGAAAGTTGCAAACCTCAACCCTAGCCCAAAGCTGGCAGGATTAGCAACTCCCAGGTTTCAACCCTGTTTAAAACTGCCAGGCCTAATTCCTGGCCAGCCAACCCAAGGAACCAATACCTTCTTTCCTGGTATTAATCCCTTAAAACCTCAGAAAAGAGGGAAGAAAAGGAGGAGAGAGGAGTTCCCAGAACACTCCCCCCCTCTCTCTCATCTACTTGGGTTTCCCCTTTTGTTATCTGCCACTTCCTTCTCCCTTGGAAGAGACTTCACTCTTCAGCAGCCCCTACCAGCTTCTTCTCCTCTTCCCCGAACAAGCCGAGCTCACCTTGTATCCCTCTGCATGACATCACCCTGGCCTTGTTCAGACAGGGAGTGCCACAGTCCAGTCTTTCTCTTAACCAATCTGCCTGAAAAGTCTTTGCCTCCCCGTGGCCAATCTGGTCAGATGATTTTACATATTTTGCCCAAATACAAGGCCCCAACTTTCCATGTGCTATGCACATGATCAAAACAACATGGGCCATCTTGCCCCCACAAAACACACACACATACACACACACTACACGACAAACAAAAGTACACACTTTGTCATACACAACTCAAGTGTGTGAGCATGTTCTTATCTGGGGCACAAACAAGATGTTAAGTCCCACCTTCCCTCATAATGGTGTCTATCTTGCCTGCCATGACTTGATGGGAGTAAATATAGGTGACACCAAACTAGAGGAAGGCTTACAGATTTTAATATCAATTGTCACCTGCGCCTGCTCACCTATATCCTACTATGACTGACCGCTTCTTTCTTAGATTACACTTTGAATCACTTATGACCCCCATCTGTGCAATAAACACAGTTGGTTAATTAGGCAATGCAGCAGCCATTGGGCTTCAGCACTATCACACAGGGGTGACGTGAGAGTACAATTTCCCCCTGCCTGTCACTTCACATCATCCAGGTACAAGCAAAACCTTTAGCTTTGGTGGAAAACTAAGTAATTATTCTTATATATAATTGTCATAATTTTACCCATAATTGTAGGTAGCCCCCCCATTTTACCTATAATTATGGGTTAAATTGGTCAAGTGTTTTGCTTTTATACTACAAGAAATAATATTAATAGGGGCTTATATCAGTATGTCTGGCTGTGCATGGGTAGTGACTATTAATGCTACTGGGTAGTATATCCCCAAGAGCACTAGTTGTACTTAGTTGCAGGTATAATTGTAAATGTCAATCCATGTCAACCTGGATACTACTTAAATAGATTAGGATTTGGTTTTATTAATAGTAGTTACAGGTAAATTGGGTTTCCATAACTCACTATTATTTCAGTGGTTTAATATCTTGGGAATTTTAATATGAATCAAGGTGAAAGTGAATATACTAGTGGAGGGGAAAATCCATTGCCAAAAATGGCTCAAATATACTAAGTCCTTTTCCAGTTCTAGTACTGCCAAAAATATTCATCAAACTTTAATCCAAGTTTTGGACAATCAAAGAGAATGTATTGCCACTCATTCCAGACTGTCTACATTTTTAAGTGTTGTGAAACACCTATGTTAGGTGACCACATTTCATAGTTAAGTAATTTTGATAACATCATCTGATGACAAAACTTGTAATGAAAGGAACTGGAGCTAGAGAATTTTTTAAGGGAATGTGTCAATCTATACATTAAATAAGAAAAGCATTACATAGGCACAATCTATTTGTATGCTGTACACATATCTGGGGTCTGATCTTATGACAGTCCATGGCAAAACTTCTATTTCAGTGGAGGCTGCTCAGCCTTTCGGATATATGACCAGCTCATGTACAAAATCAGATTTGTTGCCACATCTGAACACTTTATACATTTCTCTAAAATTAAGTGGCTTCTATGTGCAAGTGTCTGGATTTTGGGTGGTAACACTATTTCTATTGCTTCATTCCATTCCTTCAAAAGCTAAACATCAATTCAGGAACAAGAAATATACCTGCAAAAATAATGAGCAATGCCTCCTGT
>NW_005842294.1:622470-650308 GCF_000455745.1 Alligator sinensis | reverse complement strand
GTAGGGAAATGGTGTTAACAAGTATAGTCATAGTTCTTTGTCTAATGTGTAATTAGTGATAGTATGACAGTGTGGCAGAAAACAGGCCTAACTCAGCTTCTTTCCGGTTAGCAGAAGCTAGCAGAGTTACACCTGCTTACAACACTGCAGTTGTAGCAGTTTGTCCCAAAGTTTCTGGTCAATTATTGTCTGATTCACACTCATTTGAACACAGTAGACAGACTCCCAGTGGTTTCATCAGGTTTTGAATGAGTCCCAGTACAGAAGTCTTTCTACTTTTTCTTCAGAGCATTCAGAAGGTGCTTAAGATCAGGGCACTGCTACAGACAGGTGTTACAGAAAGTTAGTTTGAGTTCTGACTAAAATAGATGTAATCTATTGGCACAGGAAGCAATTTGAACTTCTTGTTCAGGTTTACTTTTTGTTTTCATAGTCCATGGCAGTTTCAACTTCTGAGCAGTTAGAGACTGCATGCACTTGGGCTGCACCAGTGGCCAGCCACAGGCCCCTGGGGCTACACACTGTATACCCACCCCTGCTGTCCTATGTGCTATCCCCTGATACTGAACCATGTGCCCCAGTGCTTCCCTCACTGCACTATATGCCTGGCACCCCTCCTGCTACACCCTGTGTCCCCACACTGCCCATGCAACTGGGCTCCTCTCCCTACTGCACTGCACACCTGGGCACCCTCCTCCCTACTGCACCATCCACCCAGGGACCTCCTCTCTTTCCTGCTTCACCATGTCCTACCTCACCCTAAGCTCCCCAGCCACAGGCTCCCCCACTGCATCATGCCTCTCAGGCACTCCAGACTGCATGCTCCTCCAGCAATGTGGGCTGTGCTGTGCTGTACAGCCCCAATCCCTGGCATGCGGGGAGGGGAAACCATAGGGAGAGGGAGCAGGAGCCTGGAAACCCCAGCTGCTTCTGCAGCTGGAGCAAAATGGGGAGTGGCAGTTGGGTAGGAGCTTGGGGGGGGTGACACTTTAACTGTTTGAGGACCACATGTGGCTCATGTGGTCCATGGTCAATTGGACAGCCCTGTCTTGGCCAATGGGTTTCTTCCACAAGCATTAAAGAAATACCCCTTGTAAAAAGTTATATATGTTCTTCCCTCAGCATCCATAGGCAGGAAGTGTTTTGCTACAATTTCCTTTTACAGAAGTTTTGATGGGTTGCACCAAATGTTGCTGCTGCAATTTGAGAACCCCAAGTTGTATTTAAGAAAATGTCTGGCAGAAATGAGATGGAGAGCAAAGAAGCTACACCTAGGCTGACAATAAGGGGTGGGGGGAGATAATGGTGGAAGAGATTAAAAGAAAGTATATCTTCCTGTGAAAAATCCACTTCTCCTTGACCAAGATGAACAATGCTGTTTTAAGAAAGAACTTTGTTTTAGTCTTTAGCTCCTCGGGTTGATCATCCTGCTTTTACATCATCTTGTTGCATTCTTTATCCTTATCGAATCGCTGGTAAATGAATGCCTGAGAAACCACTGCCTTGTACAAGTGTGCCGACTTGAGCTACTGGAAGTTCTATTCTAGAAGGATAATCTTACATGGGAAAAGTGTCAGCTGGTATGCAGCAATTAATATTTTCTCCCCATTTAAAATGAGCAATTAAAAGAAACAACCACACACGTGCAAAAGTGGGAGTTAGATGCTTTGATTTGCTCAGGTCTGTGGACTTGGCAGGCTAGCATTGAATGAACATGCTCCATTATGAAACTTATTTAAATCAATTCTTTGCTAACTTTGATGTCTGCAATTATCTGAGTACTTTTGTGCTTCAGAAATTCTCTATTGATAAGTAAAGTATGTCCGGGAGAAGCTCAGTGAAAGAAATTGCACTATTTCTAAAAATACAACAAAAGGGAAAAAAATATCAGGACCGCCAGAAAGGCACCAACACATCAGGACTAGGAAACAATTACTGTTAGCCACCTGTTTACAAGTGGCTTTGTCTAATTAAGCTTCCTCCTTTATGCCCCTGCTAAGTTTATAACCGATGAGAGAAATGATAAGCAGGAAGAAAACCCGTGAATCATTGGAAATAGCTTCTCTAGGAATATTCTACTGTCTGGATTCTTTTTCTGTCACAACAAACTGCAGAAGGTGAGTGGTCTGAAATTTAAAAGTGCTGAGCACCGCTAGCTCTGGCTGATTTTCCCTGGGAGCTCAAACAGTTTACATGTTTTAGCCTTTACACAGAATCACAGGATCTAATTTTCATGTTGGAGAGAATGCATTAGAGCTTTGCTAGTAAAAGGGAAACACAATCGAAAACTTGATAAGAAATGCTGAAACATTAAAGGCTTGCTAAATAAGCATCTGATGTATTAGATATGCTGAGAGAAGCTTCCTCAGGAAAGTACCCATGGTATCTCTTTCTTGCATTAAAAATATTTAAAACTTGGTAGTTAGCACAATGTGTAATTAATCAAATGCTTAGCATATGCATTTGTTCTTTCATGTCAAAATAATTAAAAACCAAGGGTCCATGTATCAACAAGTCTTCACTTTTACTTTTATCTCATTTGTGTTTTCATGCTTTCCTGTGTGGGAGGAGAGGAGAAGGAGAAAGAAAAGATAAAAGACAAGGTAATAAAAAATAACTCAGCTGCTCAATGTAAGAGGCATTCCAAATGAACTGTAGCACACTAAGGATCAATTGAAAGGACTCATCTGGGATTTAACTTACAGCATATTTTGAATATTCAATAACTCCCTCTCTATGGTGGCCTTCTAGATAGCCATTTCCTTTTTCCTTTTTTAATATTATTATTATTTACTAAATACTATAGCAGTGGCCAGATCCAGGTCCATTTTGCTTATAATATGTTCGTGCTCACAATAAGGGAGATTCTTACCTGTAGTTCACATGAGATGAGGAAGTATAAGTGCTTATTTAAATTCCATCAGTAAGAAATTAAATATTGAGTAAACTTAAGTCAATGATTAAAACAGTAAAACTGTAAAATTTAGCTGGAAATTAGTTCCATTATACCTTTTCTACATATCTGTTACGCATTATCATAACAATCATAGAAAATTATGGTTGGAAAGGACCTCAGGAAGTCATCTAGTCCAGCCCCCTGCTCAAAGCAGGATGATTCCCAACTAGATCAACCCAGGCACTGCTTTGTTTAGCCAGGTCTTGAAAACCTCCAAGGATGGAGAGTCCACAACCTCTCTGGGTAACCTGTTCCAGTGTTTTACTACTCTCCTAGTGAGAAAATTCTTTCTAATACCTAACCTAAACTTCCCTTGCTGCACATTGAGACCATTGCTCCTTGTTCTGTGAACTACTGCCACTGAGAACAGTCTAGTTCCATCCTCTTTCAAATCTCCATTCAGGTAGTTGAAGGCTCCTATTATATTCCCTCTGTTTTCTCTTCTGTAGACTAAATCCATTTCCCTCAGCCTCTTGTCATAAGTCATGTGCTCCAGCCACCTGCCTTCCACTGGACTCTTTCCAATTTGTCCCCATCCTTTCTGTAACAGGGGGGGTCCCACAACTGAACACAGTACTCCAGATGTGGCCTCACCAGTGCTGTATAGATGAGAATAATCATTTTCCTTGCCCTGCTGCCAACACTCCTACCAATGCAGCCCAGTATGCCATTGGCCTTCCTTGCAACAAGAGCAAGTTATTGGCTAATATTCAGCTTATTGTACTTTGTAACCCTCAGATCCTTTTCTGCAGAGCTGCTGTCCAGCCAGTTAACCTCCCCGCTCCCCCCAGCCTGGACTGATGTATGGAATTGTTCTGTCCTAAATGCAGGACTTTGCACTTGTCCTTGTTGAGCCTCATGAGATTCCTTTTGGCCCAATCCTTCAATTTGTTTAGGTCACTCCAAATCCTAACCCTACCCTCCAGCATATCTACTACTCCCCGCAACTTCATGTTACCTGCAAACTTCCTGAGGGTGCACTCTATGCCATCTTCCAGGTCAGTGATGAAGACATTGAACAAAACTAGCCCCAGGACCGACCCATGGGACATGCCACTTGATACTGGCTGCTAACTAGATATCGAGCCATTGATTACTACCCTCTGGACCCAATGCTCCCACCAGTTTTCTATTCACCTTACAGTTCATTCATCTAGCCCTTACTTCCATAGCTTGCCAGCGAGAATATTGTGGGAGACCACATCAAAAGCCTTGCTAAAATCAAGGTATACCACAGTCTCATCAGACAACACCCTCAGCACCCTCAGGTGCATCCCATCCACCCCCATGGGATTGTATATGCCCAGGTTTTCTAAATAGTCCCTAACCTGTTCTTTTGCCATGGTTGGGTGCTTACCTCTTCCCCAAACTGTGCTGTAATAGTCTGGAAGCTGTCTTTGCCTGTGAAGACTGAGGAGAAAAAGGCATTGAGCACTTCAGCCTTTTCTCCATTCTCTCTCACAAGGTTGGCTCCCCCATTCAGTATGGGACCCACAGTTTCCCTGATCCTCCTCTTCCCTGATCTGATTTACTTGTAGAAATCCTTCTTGTTACCTTTCACATCTCTTGCTAGCTACAACCCCAGTTGTGCTTTGGCCTTCCTGACTTCATCCCCTTCATGCCCAAGCAATGCTCTTATATTCCTCCCTAGTTATTTGTCTAAGTTTCTACATCTCATAAGCTTCCTTTTTGTGATTTTAGTTTACTCAAGAGTTCCCTTATAAGCCAAGGTGCTTGTGTTCCATACTTGCTGGTCTTCCTGCACATCAAGATGGTTTGTTTCTGCACTCTCAGTAAGGCTTCTTTAAAGTACAGCCAGCTCTCCTTGACTCCTCTCCTCAGACTGGCTTCCCAGGGGATCCTGCCCATGAGTTCCCTAAGTGAGTCAAAGTCTGTTTTCCTGAAGTCCAGGGTTCTTACTCTGCTGCTCTCCATCCTTCCTTTCTTCAGGATCCTAAACTCAAACATCTCGTGGTGCCTGCTGCCAAAGTTGCTGTCTACTACTACATTCCCCACCAATTTGTCCCTGTTTGTGAGCAGCTGGTCAAGGAGAACATGGGCCCTTGTTGGCCACTCTAGCATTTCCCTCAGAAAGTTGTCTCCCAACACTCTCCAAAAACTTCCTGGATTGCCTCTGCACTACTTTATTTCCCTCCCAGCAGATGTCAGGGAGATTGAAGTCCCCCATGAAAGCCAGGGCTGGTGATCAGGAAACTTCTACTAACTGTTTGAAGAAAGCCTCATTCACTACTTCCTTCTGGTCTGGTGGTCTATAGCAGACACCCACTACAACATCACCTTTGCTACTCTCCCTTCTAACCTTAACCCAGATACTTTCAACAGGCCTAGCTCCAGTTTCATACTGGAGCTCTGATCAATTATACAGCTCTTTTATATAAACTGCAACTCCTCCTCCTCCTCTTCTCCCCTACCTCTCCTTCCTGAACAGTTTGCACCCATCTATGACAGTGCTCCAGTCATGCGAGCTCCCACGAAGTCTCTGTTATTCCAATCACGTCATAGTGCAAGGACTTCCAGTTCTTCCTGCTTGTTTCCCAGGCTCCATGCATTCATGTACAGGCACCCAAGGTAATTAGTCGATTGCCTTGATTTCTCAGGAAGTATGAGAACATTTCCCCTGTTGCCCCCTCCTGTTTGATGTTCCTCCAGGTCTCCTGCTTCCCCACTTATCTCATTGGCCTCCATTCCCTGGCAAACCTAGTGTCTGTTTTCTCTTCTGTAGACTAAATCCATTTCCCTCAGCCTCTTGTCATAAGTCATGTGCTCCAGCCACCTGCCTTCCACTGGACTCTTTCCAATTTGTCCCCATCCTTTCTGTAACAGGGGGGGTCCCACAACTGAACACAGTACTCCAGATGTGGCCTCACCAGTGCTGTATAGATGAGAATAATCATTTTCCTTGCCCTGCTGCCAACACTCCTACCAATGCAGCCCAGTATGCCATTGGCCTTCCTTGCAACAAGAGCAAGTTATTGGCTAATATTCAGCTTATTGTACTTTGTAACCCTCAGATCCTTTTCTGCAGAGCTGCTGTCCAGCCAGTTAACCTCCCCGCTCCCCCCAGCCTGGACTGATGTATGGAATTGTTCTGTCCTAAATGCAGGACTTTGCACTTGTCCTTGTTGAGCCTCATGAGATTCCTTTTGGCCCAATCCTTCAATTTGTTTAGGTCACTCCAAATCCTAACCCTACCCTCCAGCATATCTACTACTCCCCGCAACTTCATGTTACCTGCAAACTTCCTGAGGGTGCACTCTATGCCATCTTCCAGGTCAGTGATGAAGACATTGAACAAAACTAGCCCCAGGACCGACCCATGGGACATGCCACTTGATACTGGCTGCTAACTAGATATCGAGCCATTGATTACTACCCTCTGGACCCAATGCTCCCACCAGTTTTCTATTCACCTTACAGTTCATTCATCTAGCCCTTACTTCCATAGCTTGCCAGCGAGAATATTGTGGGAGACCACATCAAAAGCCTTGCTAAAATCAAGGTATACCACAGTCTCATCAGACAACACCCTCAGCACCCTCAGGTGCATCCCATCCACCCCCATGGGATTGTATATGCCCAGGTTTTCTAAATAGTCCCTAACCTGTTCTTTTGCCATGGTTGGGTGCTTACCTCTTCCCCAAACTGTGCTGTAATAGTCTGGAAGCTGTCTTTGCCTGTGAAGACTGAGGAGAAAAAGGCATTGAGCACTTCAGCCTTTTCTCCATTCTCTCTCACAAGGTTGGCTCCCCCATTCAGTATGGGACCCACAGTTTCCCTGATCCTCCTCTTCCCTGATCTGATTTACTTGTAGAAATCCTTCTTGTTACCTTTCACATCTCTTGCTAGCTACAACCCCAGTTGTGCTTTGGCCTTCCTGACTTCATCCCCTTCATGCCCAAGCAATGCTCTTATATTCCTCCCTAGTTATTTGTCTAAGTTTCTACATCTCATAAGCTTCCTTTTTGTGATTTTAGTTTACTCAAGAGTTCCCTTATAAGCCAAGGTGCTTGTGTTCCATACTTGCTGGTCTTCCTGCACATCAAGATGGTTTGTTTCTGCACTCTCAGTAAGGCTTCTTTAAAGTACAGCCAGCTCTCCTTGACTCCTCTCCTCAGACTGGCTTCCCAGGGGATCCTGCCCATGAGTTCCCTAAGTGAGTCAAAGTCTGTTTTCCTGAAGTCCAGGGTTCTTACTCTGCTGCTCTCCATCCTTCCTTTCTTCAGGATCCTAAACTCAAACATCTCGTGGTGCCTGCTGCCAAAGTTGCTGTCTACTACTACATTCCCCACCAATTTGTCCCTGTTTGTGAGCAGCTGGTCAAGGAGAACATGGGCCCTTGTTGGCCACTCTAGCATTTCCCTCAGAAAGTTGTCTCCCAACACTCTCCAAAAACTTCCTGGATTGCCTCTGCACTACTTTATTTCCCTCCCAGCAGATGTCAGGGAGATTGAAGTCCCCCATGAAAGCCAGGGCTGGTGATCAGGAAACTTCTACTAACTGTTTGAAGAAAGCCTCATTCACTACTTCCTTCTGGTCTGGTGGTCTATAGCAGACACCCACTACAACATCACCTTTGCTACTCTCCCTTCTAACCTTAACCCAGATACTTTCAACAGGCCTAGCTCCAGTTTCATACTGGAGCTCTGATCAATTATACAGCTCTTTTATATAAACTGCAACTCCTCCTCCTCCTCTTCTCCCCTACCTCTCCTTCCTGAACAGTTTGCACCCATC
The DNA here is from genome assembly GCF_000455745.1 of Alligator sinensis. Taxonomy (NCBI): domain Eukaryota; kingdom Metazoa; phylum Chordata; order Crocodylia; family Alligatoridae; genus Alligator; species Alligator sinensis. The sequence continues at coordinate 642,597 of NW_005842294.1, read as the reverse complement.
TATGACAGTGCTCCAGTCATGCGAGCTCCCACGAAGTCTCTGTTATTCCAATCACGTCATAGTGCAAGGACTTCCAGTTCTTCCTGCTTGTTTCCCAGGCTCCATGCATTCATGTACAGGCACCCAAGGTAATTAGTCGATTGCCTTGATTTCTCAGGAAGTATGAGAACATTTCCCCTGTTGCCCCCTCCTGTTTGATGTTCCTCCAGGTCTCCTGCTTCCCCACTTATCTCATTGGCCTCCATTCCCTGGCAAACCTAGTGTGAAGCCCTCCTCACTAGGTTAGCGAGCCTGTCTGCAAAATATATAAAACAATAACCCATGACAAATCTGGTGCATTGCATTGTAGGTATTGTGTTTCACATGCAAACTTTATTCCTGTCCTCCTCTTCCCAAACCTATACTACCTCTAAAAGATCCATAACATAATTGATAATTCTTATCTGAAATAGGTCTGTATTCATAATAGATTTGAACCAAAAGCTGTAGAACAGGAAGACTTCCACTAACTTTGAACATTGGAACAAACTCTGATCATGTGTCATGTTCATTTCAGTGGGCATGTCTACACATCCTGTTACAGTGCATGAATAAACTCTCACTGTCAGGCAGCCCCTGCACTGAAGCACCCTTGTGCCCCAGCAAGCCCCTCCAGCATCTACACATGTGGAATTTATTACTCCATTCCAGGATAGTACTTTTATTTACAAATACCATCCTAGCGCAGAGTAAATAATTTTACTCCACTCTAGGGACACGTATAGATGCCGAGACATTTACTGCTCAGCTAATTAGTCAACTGTACAGTAAACGTCTTATGTAGACATGCTCAATGTGTCTTTGAGGATTTGTCTGATCTCTAGATGAGTGTGGGTGGACCAGGGAGGACATGCTGGCTGCTTCATTCTGCAGAGTTCAACAAGACTTATCAGAAAACAAAACCTCTTGAATACATGCAAATATCCCCTCAGCGATTAATCAAGATGCCAAAAGCAGGAAGAAAATTTCAATAGATTTGGACTGAGTAACTGGTGTCAAATATATCTCAGTAAGCAAGCAGGTAGTAGGGAAAAAACCAATTTAGGGAATATAGTCTAGTTTTTGAACAATTTTCTTCTACACAGATTAAACTACTAACTAGACAGAAACAAAAATGGAGATTTATTCTTTTTGTGTGCATTTGTTAGAGCTCTTTTGGAATGATATATGAACTAGTTAATGTACTACAGGAAAGAGGGTTTATACTTTGGATAGGAGCTGACTTTTAGGAAATAGTTTTATAAAGAAAAGTTAAAATGTTTGAGTTCAGGTCTACTGGAAGGGATAGGGGAAATTTTGTTATGGGGACATACTGTAATGGAAGTTCTCCAAATTGTTAGCATGGTTTAAAAATAATGAAAGAAACTTATTTGTATTGCTTTGGAGGTACAAAAAAAAAAATTGAAGAGCATAGTATGAAGGGGCCAAACCTGAAATCTTTCAATGTTATTGACTCTTTAGTCATTTACTTCAGTGGGAGTTTTCCCTAAATAAGGGTATTGTTTCAGCTAATGTTAGCAGAAATTCCCACTAAAATGAATGAGAGCTGTCTAGAAAGTTGATGATCTGTATAAATAATGCAGAATTTGGCTCTGTGGCTAGGAAACTAAGTGAGATGGTGAAGTGGAATCTGATAAACATACAGGCTAAGTACAGACATTCAGGGGTGTTAGGGGGAGGTTAAGTTGATTCAAAATAGCTGCCTGATATCAGGTAAATCAGAATGGGGGCCTATCGGGGGGTTGGGGAGTCTGCTGGGGGATGGGGGGAGGGGTGGGAGACAGGCATGACCTACAGGTATGGGGGGCAGGCATGACCCGCAGGTAGGGTGGGGTGGGAGAACTACTGCAGCCCGTGAGGGGTGGGGGTGCAAGTGTAGCAACCCCCCCCCACTCCCACAGTTTTTCTTTTTTCTTTTTTTAAATGCATTCCCTCCCCTTCCCTAACCATTTCTAACTTTCTTTCTGACCTCTCTATCCCTTACAGGTAGTTATTAGTAGTATTAGGTAAGCTAAGTTCTTATATTCCCTTATATGACAAGCCCCCTTTTTTTATATTGTAAATAATGTTTTGTTAGGTCTGTATTGATTTTTACTGTTGTATATTGTATTATTATCATTTTTGTATTGATTTTTATTGTTTCATATGGATAGTGTATGGTTTAGGCCTGTGTTTGTAAGTGAGCCAAAGTAATGTCAAGTTTCCATTTTGTATGTTAAGTCTCCATCTTGTGTCCTCTGCCTGGGTATCCCTTGTGTTGTAACTGTGTGAATCATATACCCCTCCCATGTAAATTGGTTCCTGAATGAATGGGAGTGATTGGGAATGATTGAAATACAATGGTAACAGGCCTCTACTGATGGCCTGTAACGACCAAGCCATCACCTCACATTGATTTATCCAGGAACCACGGACTTCACCCAGGAACACAGACAAGAACTCAGCATTTGAAAGGCAAAAGACCCTGCAGAACCAGCAACTCTACCATGGTACCCCACCATTACAGACACTCAAAACTACACATCCCTACCTGGAGCACATATCCTCAGTACACCAGGGGCTGACCCTTGCCTGGGCATGCCTCCTGTCACTAGGGTCACACAAGGTCTGCCACTATAAAAAGGGACAGTGAAGACAGACCCAGTGGGAACACCATTTCTATCTGAACCAGACCAGCTCCACGTCATGCTGCCTATCCACCCCAGAGGCCGGGCTGGCAACCCCCTCTGGACAACACTGAGCCGAAGGAGACCCCGACTGGCCATCGAGGACCAACTTTCAGCCTGGGATAGGTATATATCATCTGCACATTTCCTCCTCCAATTTAGACTCTCTCTCCTCCCAGACTTCAGCCCCTGCACCAAGCCTCTTTAACCCCTGTTGCCAGCGTGTGCGTGTATGTGTGTATGTGTGTGCGTGCGTGTGTGCAAAAGAACCAATAAGATATTGTGTCACCATCTCCACTGTCATTTGTAACCCCGAGTTGGGTTGTATGTTACTGAGCCCTGGTCCCTTCTCCATCTTAAATTCTGTTCCCCCCCCCCCCCTTTTTCCTGCCACCTCTTAGCTCCTTTCTATCCCTTCTCTGTTCCCCTGCTGCAGCCTCTTGGCCCTGTTGCTTTCTGCTGTCTCTCAGTCCTGTTCCTGCTGTCCACCACCTTCTTCCCGTGTTTTTCCACAGCCCTTCCCACCATTTCTGCCACTTCTAGCCTCCTGGCCCTGTTTCTGCTGTCCACCGCCTCCTTCCCGTGTCTTTCCACAGCTCTTCCTGTCACTTCTAGCCTCTGAGCCCCACTCATTTCTGCCTCCTGCTGCCTCTCCCTACTCCCTATCTCTCTCTCCGCTTTCTGGTCCCAACCTTTCCTGCCCCCACCACCCGCCTCTGTGTTCTCCAGCTTTCCCCCACACCTTCTCTAGATGCCCCTTCTCCTCCTCCACAGTCCTCTGGCCTGCCACCAACTTCCCTGCAGCTTCGTTGGGCTGTCCCACAGGTTTCCAGGCAGCCAGAGCTCTTCTCTAGCTCCTGGCACTAGCAGCCCCTCCCCCTGTAGCTTCCTGAGCTCCCCAGCAGTCCCTCTCCAGCACCTCGTGGCACTCTGGCGAGGTGCTGGAGGACTGGAAAAGGGCCAATGTGGTCCCCATTTAAAAAAAGGGAGGAAGGAAGACCCAAGAAACTAGAGGCCTGTTAGTCTTAACTCGGTCCTGAGGAAGCTTTTTGAGAAAATTATCCAGGAGCACATCTGCAAGGGGCCAGCAGGGGAGATCATGCTTAGGGGCAACCAACATGGGTTCATTTAAGGCAGGTCCTGTCAGACCCAACCTGGTGGCCTTCTATGACCAGGTCACAAAATCCTTGGATGCAGGTGTTGCAGTGGACATAGTCTTTCTAGACTTTAGGAAGGCCTTCGACACTGTCTCTCATCCCATTCTTATTAAGAAATTAGGCGACTGTGGCGTCGATGCCTACACAGTCAAATGGGTTGCAAATTGGTTGGAGGGCCACACCCAGAGAGTGTTGGTAGATGGGTCTTTTTCGACCTGGAGGGATGTGAGCAGTGGGGTCTCCCGGGCTCGGTCCTTGGGCCTGCACTGTTCAACATCTTCATCAGCAACTTGGACAAGAGGGTGAAAAGCACCTTGTTCAAATTCATGGATGACACTAAGACATAGGGAGAAGTGGGCATGCTGGTGGAGAGGGACAGGCTGCAACTAGATCTAGACAGGTTACAGAGGTGGACGGATGAGAACAGGATGGGTTTCAGTATTGACAAGTGCAAGGTACTGCACCTAGGGAGGAAGAACCAGCAGCATACCTACAGGCTGGGGAACTCCCTTCTAGTCAGCACAGAGGCAGAAAAGGATCTTGGTATCATTATTGATTCCAAAATCTGCATGGGCCACCAATGTGAGGACGCAGTCAGGAAGGCTAACCACACCTTGTCATGCATCCAAAGATGCATCGTGAGCAGGTCCAAGGAGGTGATCTTCCCCCTCTATGCCACACTGATCAGGCCCTAGTTGGAGTACTGTGTCCAGTTCTGGGTGTCACACTTCAGGAGGGATGTGGACAGCATCGAGAGGGCCCAGAGGAGGGCCACTTGCATGATCAGGGGGCAGCAAGGCAGGCCCTATGAGCACAGGATATGGGACCCGAACCTGTTCAGCCTCCACAAGAGAAGACTGGGAGGGGATCTGGTGGCCGTCTACAAACTGGCCAAGGGGGACCAGCAGGCTATGGGAGAGTCCCTGTTCCCCTGGGTACTACCGGGAGTAAAGAGGAACAATGGCCATAAGTTGAATGAGAGTAGATTCAGGCTAGATATCAGGAGGCAGTACTTCACAGTCAGGGTGGCTAGGATCTGGAACCAACTTCCAAGTGAAGTGGTGCTCGCTCTTACCCTGGGGGTCTTCAAAAAGAGGCTAGACAATCACCTAGCCGGGGTCATTTGACCCCAGCGTTCTTTCCTGTCCATGGCAGGGGGTCAGGTTTTGAACTGCTCAGGTCCCTTCTCACCCTACCTACTATGAAACTATGAAATCCATGGTTCCTGGAGCCAGCCCCCAGTTTCCTCTGCACCCTCTGTAGCTCCCCTGCACCCTCTGTCCCAGTTTCCCTCTCCCCGCTTACCTTTTGGCTCCCCCATAGCTCTGACTTCAGTCCCAGCCTCTGTGCCGGCTTCTCTCTGGCATCACTCCCCTGTTTTGCATGCTTTGGGAGTTGCCCTTTAATCAATTAAGGTCAATTAACCTAAAGTAACCCCAAAGCCTCAGTTCTTCAGCCCAGCTCTCTAGTCTACAGATTCTCATCCTGGTCCTGGTAACTTTCACTCCCAGCAACTTTCACTCCCTACACTTCCTCTTTCTTACCTTAACCTTTCCCCAGGTATCCCAAGTACACCAAGCACCTACATACACATCACAACACCCAAGTTAGGAACTCACATTTGTGTTTGTGTAGGTGAGTGGTATGTATGTGAACTGATATACATCTATGTCACTGTGTGCATGATATATGAATTAGTGATCCATGTGTATTGGGTGTGCAGATATTGATAATTGATTCTGGTCTAATTTTTGGTCTGTATAAGTGTGTGTATGTTTTTGAACTGGTGACAGGTGTGCATATGCCTAGACTGGTAATCGACTGTGTGTGTGTGTATGCATGTAATTGATTTCTGTGTTTGTGTATGTGCAATTGTACACTGCGTCTTCCTGTCTAGCAGCGCAATTTTGAGATCCTGGGAGTTGGCCTGACCCCACAGGGCAACACAGGCATGGGTCCCCCTAGTGAACCTACACCTCCCCACCTCTCCCCCCACCTAGACCTACTTGATCAGTTCTGGCAGCAGCTAGCACTGATAAAAGCAGATTCACCAGGAGCAGCTTGTGGGATGGGGGTTGAGAGAGCTGGCTGGTAGGGGTGAGGGGAGAACAAGAGGCTGGGGGTGCAAAAAATAGCCTAGTGGGGGCACGAGGCTGAAAATAGCAGCCCCAGGGCTTGGGCCAGTGGCTGGGTTTTCTCAGTCCTGGACCTGCGCAGGGAAAGTGTTCAGAAGTTTCATGCACCTGTTTGACCTAAACTAAATAAGTGTGATACTACATAGATCCAGGTTTATCTTAAACTGGGTTCTGCAATTTTTAGATCAGCTTGTGTGCATGGAGCTTCTGTACAGTTACAGATTTAGACTGATTGCCGGTCACTGAGACCTGTACGTGTCTGTAAGTGTAAGGTCAGCACTGGGATGAGCTAAGTTTAAATTAGGTGGCCATTTTGAACCTGATTTAACCTTCCCAGATGTTATCTGAAAAAGCAGGGTGTGTGTGAGAGAGTTCAGAAAACTACTAAATTTATTTTTGAAGAAGGGGAGCATTATCTGATGAAAAAGCAAGTCCATTTGGATTAAGACACATTGATAAAACTATGTCTGAAGGGCTTTGTGTGTGTGTGCCTTTGTAGCAGGAAAGATTGGAGAAGGTTTTAGGGAGAAGCTCAGCAGAGAAAAGAAAGAATAGCTTTACAGATAACACTGCTCTCCTTCATAAGATCAGAGGAAAGTACAGCTGGAAGGGACCACATGAGTTTGAGTCCAGCCCCCTATTCAAGGCAGGATTATCTCTGACTAAACCATCCCAGCCAAGTGTCTGTCTAGCCTGCTCTTGAAAATTTCCAGGAATGAAGATTCCACAACTTCTCTCGGTAGCCTGTTCCAATGCTCGACTACCTTCATAGTACCTCCTTGCCTTCAACCTACATTTTCTCAGCTGTATCCTTGAGTCCATTGCTCCTAGTCCTGTCCCCTACCAGTATGTTATCAGGTCCCTCCTTAATCTAATACATTTCCTTGTTCATTATTAAAATGAGTTTCTATGCTACTTTACCAGTACTATATTTAGGTGGCATTTTCCCATTCTTAAGTGATCTTTTGTACTTATCTTGGCTGTAAAATGAACAATGTAACAGAATCATGTGCTTAAAACTAGATAGAACTTGGCAGAATATTATTTACTGAAAAAACACTGAATAGAGAGACATCTAATTTTGTTATGTCTGTTTACTTTTCTTTTCTACCATGATGTCATCTACCCTAGTATAGTAGTATACAATGAAAAGTCAGGCTTGAGCTTGAATATCATTTAAAACTAAGAAACCTAATAGCGTGAGAACCTCTGTTCTGAAAATACAAGAAAGTTAAGTTGGTGTCAAAAATCAAGAAAGTTTAAGTTTTAAAGTATTATACAAATCTAGTATCTCTTTACACCTGGCATATTCAATTATTATGTACCAAATTAATCTTATTAAATTAATGATTCATGAAGTTTGGAGGAGTGGTCATTGTTAGCTTGAAAAAGTCAATGCAGATCAAAAGGGTATTGTAATTTCCATACATACAAACAAACAGAAATATTCATGCTGACTGTTCAACTCTTAAATGCAGTGGTTGCAAGATCCTGGAGATTAGAAGGTTTTATTTGAAATCAGAGGGAGTCTTGTTAGCTAAAACCCTGCAGCTACATGCTATACTATTTTCAAAGGGCATTATAAATGCCATTAAACTTTTTTGACAAATCCTTCCTGTTTTACTTAGAAATATGTAGTGAATACAAAGCTACAAGTGTATCAGCTTTTTGGCTACGCTTGCAATCAGGGATAAAGCAGTAAAATTATAGGTCAACGTTTTAATAATTGAGCTTAGATAGACAATATGAACCAAAAAGTACCAGGCGCTCAAGCCATGAATGTCAAAGGACCCATTTAAGGTGCTTGTACAAATTGCCTTATGATTTCTGTGATCATTAACAGATTTGGAAAGATTATATCAATGGGATTTACACTGTAGTGTTGGAATTCCATTATAAAAAGAAAACTTACTTAAAATAAATGTTACATAACTCCTATGACTGGCACAGAAAATTAAGTTTATTCTCTAAAAGGAAAATAAAACTTAATAACTTCTCTTATATCTTTCCTATGCTGTGCTATTATAATACTGATGAATGATGTGCTAAACATCATGTAGGTAACTAACGCAGTGGAGGCATATGGTTCCTGTTGCCAGTTTTGCTCACTACAGCAATTATGTAGCAGCATCTAGATCCATAAAAGGGCTTGGCATAGTAACACTCACAGGCTGAATCCAGATGTGCAGGCAAGTGGAGTTTGTGGCACCACAAACCGCATGTATTGCAAGTTAAACAATTTGCCACACTGCTAATTAGCAGCACTGAGGCAAAAATTGCTACTGGGATTTTCCAATAAAAATTCTGGAAAAAAAAAAATGGCACAAAGCATGCCAAAGTGCTGTGTGCCAGGACAAATGCGGAAACAGGGGAACAGGCAGCCCAGGACTGCCTGCTCCCCCATCTCAAGGCACGCTACACCCCAGCCAGACAGGGAGCAGCATGGGCTGGGGCACAGGATGCCTTAGTGTGGGGGCTCCACCACATGTGGAGGAGCAAGCAGCCCTGGGCTGCTACCCAGCTGGCTGGGGCACAGAGGGCATATGTACACGCCACAATTTTTGCCCTTTCATGCACTGCAATTGCATGTCTGTTTGCATGAGTGGGATTTCCTAATGCTTTAAAAGTCTTTCTTATGCATTAAAGTAAAACTCCTCAGACGTAGTTTAGTTTGACTTGCCATGAATTAAAGCGTTGCGTCCATGGATGTGTTGCGTGCAAACACAAAGGCACTCAAAGACATGTAATGAGCCTCTTTGTCCACCAGATGGTGCTGTGACATTTTGTAGTACACCCCTTTGAATTACTTTCACTTTCATATTGCTTCTGCTTTTTTTTTTGGCCCAACGGGCACGGGGTGGGTGGGAGCCCCAGGCTGAGGGTGCAGTGCTGGACTATCCTGCTCTCTTACAGCAGCCAGGGACCCAGCTTAATTCATGTGAAAACCTAGTGCATGTAAGCACAGATGCAACGCTCCAAGGCTTAATTTGTTTGAAAACCTAGTGCATGTAAACACAATGCGATGCTCCAAAGTAAACAAGTTTAAATTTTATAAACCTATTTAATTTAATGAGGATTAAAATCCGTGGTGTGTACAGGCACCCAGGGTGCCTTAGTGTGGGGGCTCTTTGCCAGCTAGCCCTGCACTAAGGCACCCTGTACACAAGCCAGCCCCCCCTGCGGAGCCCAACGTGTCCCGCTGAAAAGTGCGCGAGCAGAAGCGTGTGCTGCAGCACAAAGTAGCAGCACAAATTTGTGCCGCTGCAAACGCACATCCCTGCTTGTGTGGATGCAGCTATAATGACTTAACTGTAGCTCGGGTTCCTAGGGTAGAATCCAAAACTCCATAGCATCTAACTCCCTACACAGACTTAGGTCTCCCAGAATGTGATTCACAATAGCCCAGATACTGAGAGGGTGCAAATTACAGTAGCCAGTAGGGAAATACTGAAAAGAGAATGGGGTTTTAAATCCTAGCCTTGAGAGGGTACATGCTTCAGGTCATATTAAACCATCTTGCAAAACGGTGGTCAGCGTCTTGTGCACTGGGAACCCAGATGCAGGTGGTCTGCAGCTAATAGTTTTCTAGGAAGTTGGGAGCCAGCTGAGACCGATGACAAGTTAGTGAAGATGTTGTCACAAATCTAAAATTGCCTCTTTCCTGATGTCTGGAGGAAGAAAGAGGCTTTTGGTTGATTTACTTGTTTGCTCTATGCATTGTAGAAGCAAGGTTCCTCTGTAGAATAAATTGATCTGAGAACCTGAAACCCAAAACTGAGTCACCTACTTACGTGGCAGGTTAAGTGACCCACTTACCTAAATGAGGTAGCTAAAACACCTCATTTCTGGCCCTTCGCCCATACTGAGTTAGATAATGCAAGTAAGGCATTCATCTCAACAGTGGTCCTTGGTTCAGCTCTGAGGTAATGGAGAAAAGGCCTTAAATACCCAATTCTGAGCTATGAAGAAACATTGATAACATGTCATGATTGACAATGCCAAATCCTTCCCTGGCTATAGACTAAGTAATTTTTCTTTAAAAACTGAGCAGGAGTCTTTTTTCCTGAACATAAATGGTGTTTGCTAAAAGAGTAAAAAGGCAGAATAGTTACCCAGGATGTGGGAGACCTGTGTTCTCCACCTAAGAAGATTCAAATCTATCTTACACTTGTGTTAATCACCTGGCTATTATGTATTCTGAGATGGGAGTGCATTTTCCATCCCCATTATTAAAAGTGTGCTGCTGTTCAGCAAAGACTGCAACATTCATGAAAGCACAGTGGAGGAGCATGAATTTTGAAGGTCAGTGATAAGGACACTCACCTGATAGAAGGGAGACCTGGACTCCTGTTCCCTGTTGCAGTTTCCATTTAGCATTCCCTGACACAGATCAGAACGTATCTCTCCCTTGTCTCAGGTGACTTCCCTCAACACTGGGATTAAAGAATCCTGCTGCTTTTATCTTTTCTGGCTCAGTGAGTTCTCATTACTTTTTCAGAGAGCAGCATAGTTTCCACAGGAAAAGTGGAGAGTGGTCCTACCACAGATATAAACATAAAGTCAAATTGTTAGGGCTCTCCTAGGGAGAGAGAAATGTGTGTTCCAACTCCCTCAGGCTGAGAAAGTTCCTTGATTTTTCATATCCTGGGCAGATGCTTTAAGGCCCAGTTGTCCAACTGTGGCTGAAGAGCCTGTGCTGCCTGGGGTGGGAGGAAGGATCCTAGGAGACCATGCACTACTGCCAGCATTGTATATGTGGCAGGGGAAAATCCCAGGTAGTATGTGCTGTCACTTGATGGTGGGGAAGCTTCCAGGGTTGGCCCTGAAGCATATAGCCTGTATGGTATGTGGCCTGTGGATTGCATGCCAGCGCTACATGTGGACCCCAACTACACTGAAGTTTGACGACCCCTCTTTAGGTATGGAGCTGCAATTTAAAAGGCCTGCCTGCAACATTTCTTTGAATAGAAGTCACCATGCTACAATGGGCGACTGGTACCTTCTGACTCTGGGGGGGCACCCGCAGAAGCTGCCAGAGGCATCAGCAATGGCGGCAGAGTTGGCAAGCATCCGCAGACATCGGCAGTGAGGACAGCCTCGTCAGGGCGGGGCACGTGCCCCCACCTTACCCCCCTACCAGTTACCTATGCATGCTACTGTACTTAGTGCAGGTTTGTACAGCCAGTTACACTAAGGGGATTTAGACATCTTGTTTAATGATCTCAGCTAATCCTAGGTATGAAATGGACTCTGAACTGCTTAGCCCAGCCAAGATAGCAGATATTCTGAGGCAATGCAAAAGCAGAACTGAAGGTGCTGCAGGTACTTTACTGGGAAAACTTAGATGCCTAAGGGGTTAGGCAAACAAAAGCCCCACTTTAGGGGGCTTTAGGAGCTGAAATGTTTGTATATCTGACCCTACATCTTAATATGAGTCTGTCTCAGTTTCTGATGTATAGAATAGAAGTAGTAATACTTCTTTATCCCTACTTCATGAGCATGGCTCACATTCAGCCATTCTGCAGTGATAAAGCTTCTCTCTTGTTCTCCAAAACCTCAACTATTAATTTTTAAGGAGGAAGTCTCTAGGTGCTACAGTTAAAACAAACAAACAAACATAAACAGATTGTAACCAATGAAAACGTCTACAGGAGTCTTCAGGGTGCTGCATTTGTGAAAGTATTTAATGCAAATAACCAGTGATGATCATCAGATTACTATTGTTAATAGTTTAACTCTTCATGTTAGACAGGAAAAGGAGGATCAAGATGGTCACAAAGTATTGAGAGCGACATCTTATTTCGGTGCCACAAAGAAGTATTTCTTGTGAGATGGCACTCCTTTTCTTTTGCCCAAAGAGGGAGCCACTCTCAAGGAACTTAGCTGAGCTATGACAAGGAGCCAGTCTACACACTTTGAGCGACTCAACAATTTATTGTGAGTAACAGGTCATTCTGTGGACTCATATAACTGAATCTTATTCTGGAATGAAGCTTGGAGAAGTTTCAATGTTTTCTCTCTCTTTTTTCCTTAGTGTTAACCCTGTTCACAAGACTGCTTCAAAGTTTAATTCTGTTAAGTCCTTTTACAAGGATTAGACCCTGATCCAGCAGAGTACTTAAATGAATGCCTAATTTTAATGACTTGAGACAACAGCTACTAACATATTAACTATTAGCTAATAACTATTCAGATGTTTGAAGTTAAGCATATGCTCAAGCTATTTGACCTGGGGATTTGATTTTTTTTTTCAAATGGAAGGTGGTCTAAAAGATAAATATTTGTCTATAGTAGTAGTAGTAGTACTATACATTTTGTCCATACTTATATATTTCTGAGATTACACTTCCCGCTATGGCAGGGGTGGGCAAAATGTGGCTCGGGAGCCAGATGCGGCCTGCCAGGCCATTCTATCCAGCCCGCAGGGCCCCTAAAAAATTTAGAAAATTAATATTTATCTGCCCCTGGTTGCCTGTCATGTGGCTCTCGATGGCTTGCCAAAACTCAGTAAGCGGCCCTCCACCCAAAATAATTGCCTGCCCCTGCACTATGGTATAAGTATCTACTATGGTTATGATCAGCTTGAGTTTCCAGAAATACATGTTAGTAATTTACAAAAGTCTTCATATTTTATTACATGATTTTTGCCCCACATCAAAAACTTCACCTTTTTGAGCATTGAGGGTGAATGTCTGCACACATGCTCCAGCATGTTCTGATTAATCTAGTCTGCTGGAGCATTCAGATTGGAATACTCCAGCATGCTGCAGCATCTTGTGTATTCAGAATGGCAGTAGGAGCGCTTTAACTAAAGCTTGTTTGACTACTAAAGCTGTAGTTAAAGCATTCCCACTGCCATTTTGAAACATGGGACACTGAATACACGAGACGCTGCAGGCGTTTTAATTAGAGCAGCTCCCCAGAGCTGCTTTAATTAAAACATCTCCACCCTGGAACACATGTACAAATGCCCTATGAGAGTGGTTATTTCAGCTTCCTGACTTTGAGAAATATTTGATGAAATTACAGAATAAAAGGCAATCTTCCAAATAGAAGGCAAGTAATCCTTCACCTGATAATAACTTTATATTTTTGGTTTTCCTTAGAGTAGTAAGGTTAATTTTGCCAAAAGTATTTATGCACGTGTTTTGGATTGCATTAAGATGTACAAGTTGCAGCTCTCAAGTAACCTGTAAGAATGCCATCTGCTTATTGATGATAATTTAAGAAAATATTTGCCTTTTCTTACCCCTCTTTAATTTCAGTGAAGTTTCAATGAGTTCTGAAAATTTATTCTGTGACCGCTGGTTGTTCCTTATTTAGATTAGACTATAAACTCAAGACAGGAACCATGATTCATCTGTATTCTCTAAACTGCTGTGCATTGGTATAGTGCTGTAAAAATGATTCATAATTATAATTAAAGAAAGATGGTTGAAGGAAATGAAAATAAATAAAGGAGATGATATAATGTATTGGAAGTATCCACAGTAATGAGGGAAAAAATGTAGGGCATACCCTAAGCCTCTCAATATAACATCTGTGGAAACATAAATATCATTATGATTTTAAGTGCTACATTGTAACACCTAAAATAAAATAGAGAAATTAAAGGAACTTTTCCTTTCTTCTGATGAAAATCCTTAACTTATACTGCTTGGAAAAATGCTTCAAGTGGAAGCAACAAGCAAAGTTGAAATTTTAGCTAGCTTTTTTTATTCGTTCTGTGGTTTTCCTGCTTCAGCATGGGACTTTACAGACCTTCTAACTGTGACAATACAGTATGAAAAACTCCAAAAATCACTGAATTCAGCTAAAATAAAATTGATTAATACCAACTGGTAGAAGGACTGACATATTATGAAAGCAGTTGTCAATGATAAAATATGGATAGTAGAAGCTTACTGAATAAAATATCAGTGATAATTTGTACCAGGTCTTCTTTTAGTGCCAGGAACTAAAAGAAGAGTTTCATTTTACTAAGTTTTAAACAAATTGCACCACTAAAATCTTCATTCCCCTCGCAGATTAAGTACATTGGCTGTAAAGTCACTATTCCAGCATTATTTAAAAGGTTTAAATAGACTTCCCAGGGAGGCTCATTTCCATCCAAATCAAACCCAGGACAAGTGTAACTCCACCCTATTTGTAATGCCTGGTGGGACACTTAAAGCTTCTGTTGTTTATGAAGTAGTCCAGTGTAAGTAATTTGCCTGGGTAGGGGATCTATAGCTTGTAGGTCGAAGGTTTTGATGGCCCATGACCCAGAAACAAGAAGTGTTCGGCCTTTTTATGTACCTAAAGTTTGGCTACCTCAAATCCTTTTGAATAACAATTCAAGTGCCTGCAGTGTGCCCTGAAGTTTCATGTAAATCTTCAACTCAATAATATTTGTTTTTAAAAACAACCTCTTGCAAAGATTGCTGGGTTTCCTCAGGTTCAGTATATAGATAATAAATGCTACATGCACCTTAGCAATTAGACTGTGAGAAGTTAATAATGTCCTTTAATTATTCATTGGTTTAGGTTAGTAAGTAAAGTACAGTCAAATGCATGCCGAGTTCACAAAGCAGTATTCATTTTGAAAATGTAATGTTCCTAAGGAAGAGAAATCATAGTGATTAGCTTATACATCTCCTTGATTTGTTCCTCTCTCCTCACCCCCTGTCTCCCCTTTTTCAGGTCTTTTACCTGATTTCTTAAGTAGAAATAATTGTGTGTGTTATAGAGAGTTAGTCTGGTCACATCTTATACACAACAAAGGATTTTGCCAAATGATCTGGAGTTCATCACATCATTACAGCTGCTGGGACAAGCAACATAGTAGAATAGTCCAAAAACATTCCAGAATCTTTGAATGCAAACAAGAATCTGCATGTTGTCTCTTGCATAGTGCTACACCTATGCCTGTGAAATTCAGAGCACCATTTTAACTCCCTTTAAATTAAAGGTTTCTCATTGTATTGCAACAGCCATTTAGCATCTTGCAGGATTTGGTCCTCATTGTTTAGATAGACTCCTCTGCTTGACACTCTTCCTCCCATGACTTGTTTAAATATTCTGGTCAGGAGCCTTTTTACGGAGGGATATACTTAAAAGTGACCAATTTTCAGGAGAGAGAATCTGGATGTTTCAGAGGCTTCCAGAACCAGAGATAGCTTACACCTCTTCCAGTTCTGGTTAGTGTTGACACTATAGCACAGTATTACAGTTATGTTAATTGGATGTGCTCAGAGGCACTTTGGCTAAGTATAGACAATCAAAAAGCCTGAGGCTGAATTGATTCAGTTTTCAGAGGTTTGTCTAAACTGGACAGACTGAATCAATAAGCAAGTAAACAGACATTCGCTTTTATTTTTGGAAATATAGTCACATGCCTGCAGTGGCCTAGGCCAGAAGCTGGGGCCACTAGAGCATGCATCCCTGCTTGGCTAGAGCAGATAGCTTGGGCTAAGGCCAGCCTGCCCACTGCAAGGAGAGTTTGTGGGGGGACATGCAAAGCATCATGGGATGCTGAGGGACTGTGAGTTGACTTGAATCTGGAGGGAATCTGGGACAGAAGTTCAATAAACCAATTTAATCTAAATCAGTTAAGTCTGATACTATATCCATCCAGGTTTATCTTAAACCAGTTTTGGACATTTTGAAAGTGGTTTATGTGTACTGAGCTTCTCTTGTGTTACAGATTTAAATTGGTTTCTGATCACTTATACTGGTTTATATGTAATTTCTGTCTGTAGCCTATATCATGTGAATGTAACTATACCGTTAGCCCTTCTAATTATCAGACCTACTAAATAAATTTGTGTTTAGGTTAGCAGGAAGAGCTAATTAGCCTGGATGCAACACCGTGTAGATATAGTTATGGTATTTTTGTTCTCAGGTAGCTAGAGGATGCTGCCCAAACTCGACGGACCAGAACCACATCATTGTGGCTCCAGGCAGCATTGTGTTGCATCCTTTCAACACATGCAGAAGGATGCTATCTGGCTTTAATCCAAGACAGATTTTTAACTCAGGCCCAATACCCTATTTGTGGAGCGCTAGGCCACAACCACAAAATTCAGAACTATCCTGGAAAATTTGAGATTGTTGGTCACTTTTATGTGTACTGGTTCAGTGCTATGCTAAGCAACTCTGAGGATGATGAACTGAAAATCTGCAGGCATTTTATGAGTTGGTTCTTTGCAGTTGTTTAGGAATGGGATTATACTATGGAGTTCCAGAAGTGATGGGCAGAGAAAGATCCCAGTAGAAAAGCCCATATGTTACTTCACTGAGCTAGCTAATAGTCAACTGCTGGAGGATAAAGGGGGAGGTTCTCTTCTTAGTTCCTTCACAAGGGTCTTAGAGAGAGGATATCTTTGGGTAACTATCTGCTCCTTTAACAGGGAAGGATTTTCCATTTGGGTTCTGTGAGAGGGGAGGCAGAAGCCCCACTCCCAACATGTCCTGAGACCCCGCCCGATAAACACCGATACTCACAGCAGGGTCCAGGACAAGCGGCAGCTGCGGGGAAAAGCTGCCGCAGGTTTGGCAGTTCTGCAGCTGCCTAGACGAGGAGAGGGAGAACACCAGCAGGGGAAGACCAGCTGCCATCAGGGAGATGCAGGCGATGGAGCCTGTTACAAGTGGCAAAGTGGGGCACAGGGTGAGAAGCTGCTGTGGAGACCCAGCAGAGAAAACTCCAGGTTTGGGCTTAGGGAGCTGAAGCCTGCCGGAGGGTCATGTTGGGGAGGAGGAGAGTGGTCTCACCATCACAGGCAAAGACCCAGCTGCTCTGGAGAGCCGAGATACCATGACAGGGAAGGGTGGCGAACGATGGAGGAACCATGCGGGCAGCCTGGTGAAGAAGGAAAAGCAGGCAGCGACTGGCCCAGAGGCTGGCAGGGGAGGGGCGAGTCCCACCAGGTGGTGGGATCAGGAGTGATTAACTCCTAACCTGCCAGTACCTGGGAAGGGTGGGATAGGGAGTGATTAACTCCTACCCTGCCAGTACCTGGGAAGAGTACCCAGAGAGATGGGTGAAACTCCTTCTCTCATCCCAGGGAGGCAGAAGGGTCCTGGGGGCCAGATCCCAGGCCTTCCATTGACGGACGCCAAACATCTCTTTGAGTTAAGCCTTTTTCCTCAGTTATCATTAACCCCGGTGTCGCAGAGCACTGAGGTGTCCTGCTCCTAAAGAGGGGAAACTGCCAAGGAAAGATCCCCAGCAGTGAATAAGGAGCCCAGCTGTTGGTTGTCAGGGCAACTGGAGTCAGCAAGTGACCCACACCTGCCAGCGGTCAGCTGATTGAAAGGGGCAGGGCCTGGCTCCCTTATAAACTCTAGGAGCTGAGGCCAGAGGTTGTTCCCTGCCAGCAGCCCAGGAGGAAGAAGCTCTCTGCTGTGGAAAAGAAGAGAAGCCTGATGAAGGAGCAGCATCTGACACTGCTGGGGGATGAAGAATACACAGTAGGCTTGAGCATTGTTATGGCCGGGCGGCTTCTGTTTAAGTCATAGCCGACAGGCTTGCATTTTGTGTTGCTGTTTATCACCGGTGGTTTGGGTGAGGCTATTAGGGGTTGGAGGAGGCCTCATAGGGGACTCACACTAGTGTGGGGACCCGAGCACCAGTGAAGGCACAGCATTC
The DNA here is from genome assembly GCF_000455745.1 of Alligator sinensis. NCBI lineage: Eukaryota > Metazoa > Chordata > Crocodylia > Alligatoridae > Alligator > Alligator sinensis. Next base: position 624,968 of record NW_005842294.1, on the reverse strand, counting down.
GGGGTACATAGACCCCAGGCCCAGAGAGGGACAGCTGAGAAGACCCAGAGAAGGGGGCGTTGCTGAGAAGCCCCAATGCGGGGCTTCTCAGCATTGCAGTGAACCCTGGAGAAGGAGGCAGCATTACTGAGGCAGCCCCAAGAGAGGGCGGCATTGTAGAAGAGCCCCAAGAGAGGGTGGCATTACTGAGAAGGCCCCGAGAGAAGGGCGGCGTTACTGAGAAGGCCCTGAGAGAGGGCACAGAAAGAGAAACAGGGCTGCGGAGAGCCCTAGCACCAGAGAGCGTGTAGACCCAGACAGAACAACGTCTATTCCAGCTGCGAGGCTTGGGGCGTGGTAAAAGGGATGGTTGGAGCCACGCATAGCCCTTAAGCCTAGGGTGCCCCTGAAGCACCCATTGTAGAATGGGGACCACAAAGGGGTCCAGGAGCCCACAGGGCTTGGAGTACAGATAAACCATGTCCGAGAAGATGTGAAGGCGGCCTCCCTAACAGATTTGAACACCAAAGATGTGGCGGACGAGAATTTGAGGGTGCCCTTGGGCCAACTTGGCACGGGAAGGGGGCCTTGAGGAGATCACAGCCCTCCTGTAGGACCCTGCCGTGACACCCAGACTGGGGCATGTTTAGTTTTCCAAAGGTTGGTCCGAATCAATTCGTGGTTTTCGGGAGAGATTTGATAGCCGAACAGACCTGACCCCACTGTGGTGGTCCTATCAGGTGAGAAGATAGCATCCCGAGGAGGATTATAAGGAGCGAGGACATCCCAGGCCGTGGATGTGGTAAGGGTGGGGTAAAGGGGGATTTTGGAGCCCCATGAAGAAAGACCAGGGTCACGACCCCTCTGGGACCACCAACAGGGAACTGCCTCCCCATCTATTAAAATTGAAGTCATGGCAGGCGAGTAGGGGCAGTGCTCGGAAACATCTAGGTGGCCCCAAAGTGTGGTCTTACCCTGACGTCGCTAGGGAGGAAGGCACCAACTAGAATGGGGCCGAAGCCTTACAGCACCTACTAGTGACAGCTTCTTAACCCATTTGATTTTCCTTACTGTTGATTAGCTAGCAATTGTTGAACTTTCCCCTAGGTTCTTGCAGGAAATGCTCCTTGATGTGGGCATTGCACTAGCACTATATCTGTCACACGTGGTCTTCATGGACATTTTCTTAGCTGATGGTTCCATGAAGTTAGGGCAAGAATTTGGTGTTAAGAAACTGGTGTAATTTGTTTTGCCTATAGTGGCTCCCAGAAACATCCTCTCTTTATGTTCTCTATAATTATTAAAAATCTCAAATAACGTTTTTTTTTTAAGTTTAATCAAATTATTTTATGAGTGAGCTTTATTTGTAACAAAGGCTGTCTTCCCCTTGCTCATCCCCTCTGTCCACTTGATGCATACCGAGAGAGAAAAAGTAGAGATTTTTGGTTACTAAAACCTTTGTTTCCTAGTGTTCAGTTTTTCTCTTCATCTCAGATCACAAAACCAGTGAAAAGGCTTTTTTGTCAACCACCTATATTAATTTAGTAACTATACAACTATTAGTTTAGTCATATACAACTAGATGTAACAAATAATGTTAAATCCTTACTGTACATTCCAGTTATCCCAAATAATCTCTTAAAATAAGCATTTTCATAAATTTTCAGTTATGGAAGGCTTCTGCCTTGTAAAGCTATATATAGATATAAACAAATTTAAATGTACTGACTGTTCAATTAAACTACTCACAGTGTACAGATTCAGATGTTCAGAAAATAAGAGGAAACTATTTCATAAGATAAGCTAGATAAGGGAAAAATGACAACTCATAAATAGAGAGTGAAATTTATATTGTTGTATATGCAGGTTGTAAGTTCATACTGCTGTTATAATATCTAATTGTTGATAGTTTCATATCTTTAATTTTAAAAACAGTATAATATTCTGAAATGGAAAATTATTTCGCATCTGATTGTAATGCTGATTTTCCTTTTGCAATGTATTATGTCCTGTTGCTATTGATGTCAGTGAAGTCCTCTATAATCAGAAGGAAATCTGGTGGGATTCATCCCATGACTGGGTGGTACATATTGAGGGTTATAGATTGTACAGAAAGGACAGGGTGGGGAAAAAAGGGGGACGGGTGGCGCTCTATGTCAATGAGCAATATACATCAACCCTCATCAAGAAGGAATCAAAGGACAAGGAAGTAGAAGGCTTGTGGGTTAGGCTACATGGGGGGCAAGGAGAAAGGAATTTTGTGGTAGGGGTCTGCTACAGACCCCCACACCAAGGGGAAGAACTAGATGCGGGGCTCCTGAGGCAGCTCTCGGAGACCATAAAAGCTAAGGAGACAGTAGTCATGGGGGACCTAAACTACCCAGACATCTGCTGGGAGACGCAGACGGCAAAGTCCCACCGTTCACGCAGGTTTCTAACCTGTGTACAGGACCTCCACCTGACACAGGAGGTACATGGTCCCACTAGGGGGAATGCCTTACTGGATCTGGTATTGGCAA
>NW_005842294.1:609905-621333 GCF_000455745.1 Alligator sinensis | reverse complement strand
CAGGGTTCGGTCCTTGGACTGATACTCTTTAATGTCTTCATCAGTGACTTGGACGAGGGAGTGAAATGTACTCTGTCCAAGTTTGCAGATGACACAAAGCTATGGGGAGAAGTGGACACGCCGGAGGGCAGGGAACAGCTGCAAGCAGATCTGGACAGGTTGGACAAGTGGGCAGAAAACAACAGAATGCAATTCAACAAGGAGAAATGCAAAGTACTGCACCTCGGGAGGAAAAATGTCCAGCATGCCTACAGCCTAGGGAATGACCTGCTGGGTGGCACGGAAGTGGAAAGGGATCTTGGAGTACTATTGGACTCTAAGATGAACATGAGCCGGCAGTGTGACGAAGCCATCAGAAAAGCCAATGGCACTTTATTGTGCATCAGCAGATGCATGACGAATAGGTCCAAGGAGGTGATACTTCCCCTCTATCAGGCGCTGGTCAGAGCACAGTTGGAGTACTGCATGCAATTCTGGGTGCCGCAATTCAAGAGGGATGCGGATAACCTGGAGAGGGTCCAGAGAAGAGCCACTCATATGGTTAAGGGCCTGCAGACCAAGCCCTACGAGGAGAGACTAGAGAAACTGGACCTTTTCAGCCTCCGCAAGAGAAGGTTGAGAGGCGACCTTGTGGCTGCCTATAAGTTCATCACGGGGGCACAGAAGGGAATTGGTGAGTATTTATTCACCCAGGCACCCCCAGTGGTTACAAGAAATAATGGCCACAAGCTAGCAGAGAGCAGATTTAGATTGGACATTAGGAAGAACTTCTTCACAGTTAGAGTGGTCAAGGTCTGGAACGGGCTCCCAAGGGAGGGATCCAGCCCTCTTTCCTGCTTATGCAGGTGGTCGGACTCGATGATCTATTGAGGTCCCTTCCGACCCTAACATCTATGAATCTATGAAATAGCAACAAAATGTCACAGTTATAGCAAACAAAATATTTGAAAAGTTAGTTTAAAAGACTTTACCAAATAATAATGCTGGGTTAACTGTAATTCTTTGAAAGACATGGTATTTCCACAATAGTATGCTTATTGATTGTCATATACTACTTTGAATTGTTCTACTTAACAATGCTTATCTCCTTTGTACATGACTTCTAGCTCTTTAGAGATTAGATTCAGCTATGAAGAATATGAATCAATTTCCACTAAAGGGATGGGCCCTCATAGACCAGAACAGTCTTTAAGGTGACATTTCATTTTGAATACAATGTGGTAATATTTTAAAAGTGCTATTTATTTTGAAAAATATTAGGAATTTCAATACCAATGGCCTGAATATAGAGAAGAAGTATAAGTACACATACCATAATTTATAAGTATACTCTAGGGAATTAGTGTGTATTTACTGGGCATATATATCTGTCCCCTAGATATAAACGGGTCATAAATATTGACCCAAAGTTAAGTATGAATATAAGACTATTTCTTGATGTGGATAGATTGTTGCCTGGGGACTTCAAACAAGTTTTTTAAAGGAAAAAGAGTTTTGGTATTGACCAATTGTACAAACACACACAAAAAAACTGAACAAGAAATCAAGCTTGCTATTTAAGGAATGTAGAAAATGGAATAGAAAATATTTCAAGATCAGAAAACTGAGAAGCCAAGATCGTTGCTAACCTGCTATCCTAGCTATTTTATATTCACGTGCATCTGAAATGGACTGTGAGGCATTGAAGATTTATGAGCAAGTGGCTGATGTGTTGTATTTTGTTTCCATGTTTGGGTAAGGATATAATTTTGTGCAAAATTAAAGTTTAGAGGGTAGGGATTTTGGAAATAAAGTAAATATTGTAGTCAAAATGATTGATAATGTTATAAAAACAATTTTGGCAGATTAGTAATCAATATAGAGTTTTATTTAGGCTGTGTTTCATAACAGTACAAAGGAGGTAACTCTTAGGATATGCATGTGGAAAACTCTCTTATTTGTGGAGCCTTAGAATAAGAATATTAGAGAGAAGATATGTGGATTGAATAGCAAAGTAGTTTCAAGCTTCAAGTTTCAGCACATGTCTCCCTGACCCAAATGTTCCATCTCAGGTTTTTTGCTTTGTTTTGTTTTAAGAACTCATTTTCTTGAACTATTTTTAAAAAAACATGAGCAGTATGGGCAATCATCATTCAGGTGTAACCAGGTATAACTAGGAATTCTTGTACCCAAGGCAGAGAGCAGGGGAGGGAGGGGGATGAAGTCTTACCTAATCCCTGACATTCTCCACTTGCTGCTGAGGTGTGGGCTGTTTGGGGGCCAGCATTCTGGCACCTATTCTAAATTGGCACCAGGGGCTGGTGCCCTGCTCTCCCACCCCTAGTAGTGCTGTTCTTTTGGGCTACATCCATAAAAAAAATATATATATATATCTCCCAACTCAATGGATCACCAACATATATATTAATAACAACTGGACAGTGAGATGGTGGCGAGCAGGTATAGCAGGGAGCCAGGGTCACCTTTTACTTTGAGAGAGAGACAGCAGCAGAAAGGACCCCAGGCAGTTAAACAAGGGTTAGCTGCAGGAAGGAAAGCAGCAAGGGAGCAACTGCAGCCTAGGTGCAGTAAGCCACCCATTAAGCTGAGGAGACACGTCTGTGGCCAGTCAGGAGAGCACACCTGACTGAAAGCGGCGGGGAGCCCATGGGATATAAGCCTCGGTTCCTGAGGCAGGGGGCTGTAACACTCAACTCTACAGGGTGAGGAGGTCCGCCCAGATCAGGCTGGGGGGGCGGGGAGCCTCAGGGTATGGCTGTTACTCCCAAGGCTGAAAGCCAGAGAGTGGGGAAGTGGTTGGCAGGGCTTTGCAGTGGTATAGTGATCCAGATGGGGACTTTGTGAATATGAAGCAGTGACTTGCATTTATGGTTTAGTTTCAACCAGAGGACTGGATTGTGACTACAGGGTCAAAGTGGAGGCCACAGAAGGGTGCCTTGTAGGGCACTTGGCATCAGGCAACTTAGCCTGGGTCAGGGAGCAGAAGACTGAGGCAGTGAGCAGCCTGGCTCAGGGTCAGAGACCAGAGGGCAGATACAATGATGGTAGCCCAGCCTGGAGTCAGGACCCTGAGACCTGTCCCAGAGCTCAAGAAGGGTGAGACCAGGGCCAGGGGCCCAAAGCAGTGCACCTTCTAAGCAATGGACTTTCTAAGCATGTGGAGGAGAAGAAGGTGATTAGGAACAGTCAGCATGGATTCACCAAGGGCAAGTCATGCCTGACTAAGCTGATTGTCTTCTATGATGAGATGATTGGTTCTGTGGATGCAGGGAGACCAGTGGATATGGTATACCTTGATTTCAGCAAAGCTTTTGATATGGTCTCCCACAACATTCTCACAAGCAAGCTAAGGAAGTATGGGCTGAGTGAATGGACTGTAAGGTGGGTAGAAAACTGGCAGAAGCATCAGGCTCAGATAGTAGTAATCAATGGCTTGATGTCTAGTTGGCCACCTGTATTAAGTGGAGTGCCCTAGGGGTCGGTGCTGGGGCCAGTTTTTTTCAATATCTTCATTAACAATCTGGAAGATGGGATGGATTGCACCCTCAGCAAATTCATGGATGACACCAAGCTGGGGGAAGTAATAGATACACTGGAAGGTAGGGCTAGGATTCCGAGTGACCTAGACAAATTGGAGGATTGGGCAAAAAGAAAATTCATGAGGTTGAACATGGACAGGTGAAAAGTCCTACACTTAGGATGGGAGAATCCCATGCACCGCTATAGCCTAGGGATTGACTGGCTAAGTAGCAGCTTTGCAGAAAAGGACCTGGGGGTTACACTGGACAACAAGATAGATGAGAGTCAGCAGCGTGCCCATGTTGCCAAGAAGGCTAACAGCATACTAGGCCGCATTAGTAGGAACATTACCAGCAGATCAAGGGAAGTAGTTATTCTGCTCTGTTCTGCACTGGTGGGGCTACATCTGGGGTACTGTGTCCACTTTTAAGCCCCTACAGAAGGAATGTAGAAAAGTTGGAGAGAATCCTGCAGAGGGCAACAGAAATGGTTAGGGGGCTGGGAAACATGACTTCTGAGGATAGGCTGAGGGAACAGGGCTTATTTAGTCTGCAAAAGAGAAGACTGAGATGGTGCTAGACTTCTCAGTGGTGACAGATGACAGAAGAAGAAGCAATGGTCTCAAGCTGCAGCAAGCAGGGTTTAGGCTGGATATTAGGAAAAACTTTCTCACTAGGAAGGTGGTGAAACACTGGAACAGGTTACCTAGAGAGGTGGTGGAATCTCCATCCTTGGAGGTTTTTAAGGATGGAGATTCTCGACAAAGCCCTGGTCGGAATGACCTAGTTGGGGATGGTCCTGCTTTGAGCAGGTGGTTGAACTAGATGACCTCCTGAGGTCACCTCCAGCCCTAATTTTCTATGATTCTATGACCTATGCTGAGGAGACACAGCTATAGAAAAGGGGCTGAAGCCCCAACAAATGTTTGAGGCCTGAGAGGGCCAAGTGTTGCAGTGTAACTAGGGGACCTCTCCAAAGTGATCTAGTACCATCTGCAAGGCATGGGCATGGCTGCAGGGGCAGACAGAAGCCTTGAATAGCTCATAAGGCAGCCGGTACCCTGGGGCACTAATAAAGCTAGAAGGGCCACAATTGAGTGTCCCAGGAGCAAAGTGAAGTCAGACTGGGCTTATTTAGGGACCCTGGGAGCAGCCTCCCTTTCACCTAAAAGTAATTACATCAAGGTCTAGCAAGGAACAAAAAAGGGAGGGTATCCTGAGGAGCCAGAGTTGAGGACAGGAGTCAAGGGGTCCATTGGGACTATTGCTTCTTGTTCTGTCATGGCTACCCCTGGAGGCCAGGACCTGCCACAGTGGGTAATATTGAAGACAGATGGCTCTTCTCTAATCAGGTCTGAATTCTATTCAAATAACTGAAAATGTACAGTTATTTAACTATGAAAAAGTCTTTGGAGGAAAAGGAGACACACTGGACAAGAGTGGGGAAAATACACTGTAAGAAAAAAACCTTTTTACAGGAGGGAAGCAATAGCAATTCTAACCCTGACAATGGCACTATTTAACAGCTGTCAACATCATGATTGATCCACCACCAGGCTTCAGCTCACAGCATAGTGTGCAGTTCTATCACACTCATAGCATAAAAGGATTATCTCTATGCAATAGACAGACATCTATTGCACCATGCTACTGTTTGCTACTTTTGTCAAAACTAACTTAAATCACCTGCATGATGAAACACCTGTACTTTAATTCTTCTCCAAAATAGAGTTGCAGTGATATATATATTTATATATATGTTTTCAATACATGAAAGTAGGTTGCTTTTTAACCCAAAGTTCAAAATTTATTTTTATTTTAGTATATCATTAAAAACTATCCCATCAATGAGGAAAACCTTCAGTTTTGAAAATGTTGAAATTTCATTCAGTTAAAGATCAATTTTCACATCAAAGCAGAAGAAAACTAAATTTATGTGTTTCAGTGCAAAAAAAGCCAACTTCACAAAAGCTTAGTCAAAATACCCCAAGAAACATGTAATTTAAAATGTGTTTTAAGTATCTGCTGTATGATAGATGTCTCAAAAATCAAAAAGGAAACATGAGCAGGAAGCTGCAACTGACATCTCAATAACTAGTTCTGTCAAAGGTCTTTATCTGATGCATACAGAGGATTTATAATCAACAAAATATTCAAATACATTGAATATACTGAAATTTAGCACTGAGGCAAGCTTCCTAGGTGACTGTGTTCAAACCTATTAAAGGAAAACTGTTAGCAGCAATATAGTTCTTCACTTTTCTATACCTTTTCTTTGCACTTTCTACTACTAAGAACTTTCTGTTACAGTACAGTGATACATGTTCACGTACTGCAGCTACTAAGGAAGGTGTGTGGATACCTTGAAGAGTGTTATGTACAAGTTGTTACATTTGCCTGGGGATTGCAGGAGAGAACAGCAGATCAGTAGGCTAAGAAGACTCGCTAAATAAACAAGCTTTATCATTTTATAAATTTAACTTCATGGTCTTTTGAGAATAACACATGGTACCACAAGTGGGGTGTGAAGAAAGACAAAAAATGGGGCATCTTGGAATTCCAAAGGCATTAAAGCTGTCCACAAATGCATCAGAAAACTGGAAGAAATTAAGCAAAGCTTCACCATATATATGATGGCCAGTGGAACTACAGAGAAGGAAGATCCACTCACGGTAGCTATTATTTTAGCATGCCCAGATGCTCTATCTCTTTATAATAGTCTACAGCTGTCAGAAGCAGAACAGAAAAGCTATGGCACAGTAAGAAAAAAGTTTGAGGAATATTATATATCCAAACAAAATGAAACCTTTAAACAGTATAATTTCCTCATGAGACAGCAGAAAGAATGTGAAACAACAGAGGCATTTGTCAAAGACCTCAGACTGCTGAGCCAGACCTGTAACTTTGGAGACCTAAAAGAGTCCATGATGGTCATGGAGGAGCCCATAGCACCATGGTATTAAGTGGCATAGACTTATTCATGCACATAGGAAACAATTATGTCTTAGTGTCGAACTATTATTCTCACCATTCTGAAATTGCATTGCTCAAAAGCACAACAGCAAACCATGTCATAACTCGCATCAAATTGATTTTTGCTAGACATGGGATTCCACAAATTGTGAGAACAGACAATGGACCTCAATTCAGCTGTCTTGAGTTTAAAGAGTTTCAAACAAATATGGATTCTGTCACAATACTTCAAGTCCTAAATATCCATAATACAATGGTCTGGTGGAAAATGTAAAAATAATGAAGAAATTGTTGAAAAAAGCTATAGATTCACACGTGTTTACTTGTCATTCTTAATTATGGGGCAACCCCCATGAAACATGGATTGTCCCCAGCAGAAATGCTGTTTAACAGGAAACTCAGAACCAGGCTGCCAAATCTTCTGAATGATGCTCATCAGAATGAAAATCAAGATGCGAAAACATTTTAAAAAATTGACAACCTCAAATGAAAATGTTACTATGACAGGGGGTCCAGGGAGTTATGATGTTTATTTCAAATGGATGAATGTGGAAACAAAAAGCACTGGTTTCCCATCAGGTAGCTCCCAGATCCTATCAAGTAGTCACAGCAGAAGGACAGGTGTTAAGAAGGAACAGATTACACTTGCAGCTCATAAAAGGGAGAAAAGAAGCAGCATCACAAGATTCACCAAAGGAAGCAGAGCTAACATCAAAGCAGCAAGAAATGACAGAGGAGATTGAAAATGACACAGAAGTAAAGACATCTGAACAAGAAAACCAAACAAGAACTGAACCAATAAGGATTGAGAATGCAGAGAAACTGAGAAGATCACTTAGAGCTAAAAAGCCAACACAAAAACTAATAGAGACCTGATAAAATGTGCTTTCGCTATGGTTGAACTAAACTGCCAATGTTAGTATTATATGGGGATAAATTACACGTAAAAGGGAAAGATGTGTGGGTACCTTTAAGAGTGTTATGTAGAAGAAAAAAAATCTTGCAAAAGATGCACATTCTAGATTTGTAAAACATTCCACTTCTGGAACCTTTTAAGAACTGGATTCACAGATAAATAGATGTAACATCAGAAGGGACAATTTGATTATTTCTGAATGGCACAAGTGACAGAATTCTACCAAGTTATGCCCACATAAAATCTCATAGCTTGCATTTAACTAAAGTTTATCTGTCAAACAGGTGTCTTTATTTTAAATACCAAGTAAGGGAGAATCCATCCAATCTCTTGACTGTTTGTTCCAATGGCTACCATAGCTTATATATTAAAAGGGGAAAAAAAACATTTCTAATTTGATTTTTATCTCCAAACTATTTATTCTTGTTATGTTTTTTTCTTCTGGGATAAAGATTAAATTCCCCACTTCCATAATGGTAATAGTGTTTCCTATGGTATCTCAAGCTGGTGATACAAATGTCTTAAATAGAAATAACACCACACTTGCTGTAAAACTGAAGCCTATATCTGGCATCTGAGTCTGTTAATGCAGACTTCCTATTTCTTATTGAACCCCTCTGCTTATAGCAGCAACACTTAAAGATGTGCTTTGAGTGCTCGCTGCATAAGAGATACCTCAAAACAAGAAAAATAAATCTTGCTAGAGCTGGCAGCTGCAACTGACATCTCCATAACAAACCTAACTGTATGCTTTATCTTGTGCATACAGGCTTTCACTTATGAACATAATCTTCCATACAGAGCCATCAGTTGAATAAATTATTTAGATGTCAGTTACAGTTTTCTGCCTAGTAACATTTCCTCTTATGTGATAGCAGCCATATCCTCTTCCTTTCCTCAGTTCCTGAAGCTGGTGGCACTACATATCATTAAGCATAACGGTTTCAGTCTAATCAGAAAATATGGGAAACGCAGAAAACCAACAGCCATTTAGGCTCAAAAACCATAATTGCTTCTCTGTCAGTAGCACCCTAAAGATATTTGGCACTGTTAATTTTATGAGTTTTTTTCATCTGTAGAGTGAAATCAAATGACCAATTATTTTAGTACACTGTGAGCCTCTCTCACCAGGTAATATTCAACATGGAAGGTCTATATGACTTGGAGAAGACTGTCAGTGGAATAAGTCATTGGGATGACAGTTGCAGCCTTAAGCTGAGAGGTTTTAGTGTGCATCTGAAATGTTGATAGTCTTGTGACACACCAAAGGGTTTGGAGCCATCCATGATTGGGACCTGGCAATCGTTCTTTATGAATTCACTTAAAAATATTTTTATTTCATAGTTTCATAGTTTTAGGGTCGGAAGGGACCTAATAGATCTTCTAGCCTGACCCCCCGCCAGGGCGGGAGAACAACAAAAGAACCCTAAACAAAAAACGGGACTCAAATGAGTCCAGCCAGGTAGGTATCCAGCCTCTTCTTAAAGATCCCCAGGGTAGGGGCCAGCACCACCTCCCTTGGAAGTTGGTTCCAGCTCCTAGCCGCCCTAACTGTGAAGCAGTTTTTTCGGATGTCCAATCTGTACCTCCTCTCCATCAACTTGTGCCCATTACTCCTTGTTATGCCAGCGGGGGCTAGGGGAAACAGCGTCTCCCCCCAACCCTTCTGGTTCCCCCTAGTGAGTTTATAGACGGTCTTTATTTGAAGCCTAAGTTTCAAAAATCAGTTGAAGCATTTATGAATTTATGCTGCACTGATCACTAGAATACATCTCAATTTTTTTTATACTTTTGTGGGGTAACGAAGGAAGGAGTAGCTCTTTTAGAAAAAAAAAACCTATGGCATGATTAATGCATAAACATGATTACCTTGATTTCTCTACTCCTGATTCTTTTTGTTCTCTATATATTCTGTATGATCATGATGCTAAGCACTGGTCAAATGTCATGTTGTTGAAATTAAGTCATGCTATGATAATTAATTTGATTTCTAGACATCTAGTCTAATTCTGGAGCCTTACACAAGTTAAGTTACCCAGTTACCAATAGGCCTTTTGGAATTATCCATGTATATCTGGTATTTAAAAATTAGGTCATCTCTACATTGTACAACCATTAATATGTACTATAAACTAATACTATCCCAATGAGAGTGTTTTAATAGGTGTCAAAAGGAAACATCATTATCATACTTTTTTAAACTATGTGATTTATTAGTGAAATCTTATAAGCCAATTCTGTCCCACTTCTAAGCAGCTGGGGGACATATGCCCCATGGATTGCACCAGAAGGAGAGCGCTCTGTCGGGGCTACAGGCTCCCCAGACTGTGTTCTACATATGTGGGCACTCCCCACATCTTTCCAGCACCATGCAGGTGCGAAGGCGTCCCCTCCCTGCACTGAGCACAAGGCCTGTTTCAATTTCAGCTTGCTTCACTATGCTACACAGATGCTCCAGGCTCCACAGATGAGGCTGCTTGACCTTGTCCTGGGTGCCAGGCCAGCCGGGCCAGAAGTCAGGGGTTTCGTTAAGTAAAGTGGGATCGGTTGGGCAGGCGTGTGGATGGAGAGGCCGAGACAGCGTATTGGTTTCAAAACAAGAAGTTTTTACTTACGCCTTTGGTGATACAGGCACAGGTGAGGCACACTTGGTTAGTTACAATAACGTAGCAGGTAACACGTCAACTGCAACAGGTGACCGATGACCGGTAACAAGTAACTAGTAATGCAGCACGAGTCGAGCATGCAACAGGAACGGGGTACGTCGGGTAATTCGGTGACGGGGAGATGTTGGAGGATGGCCAGTCCACCAGCGAGCCCCTGAGGTGATCCCTGAACGTGCTCAGAGAGCTCCTAGGCGTTGTCAGGGCACTCCGCCTTGGGCGGAAACTGCTTAACCCTTTATATGGCTAGCGAGCCAATAGCTAACCATCTACCTTGCATAATTTACATCCAGCCAATGATGTTGCACGTACCTGCATAACAGGGCGGGAACTCTTCCCTGCAATACAGTGTTTTTCCACCGAGACCTAGCATTTACCTGCTAGACTCAAACATACTAGACTTTTCCACAGAGGTGCCAGATAGATGACATAGGGTACGCCCATATTAGGTGTCCAAGACAGTGGGGGTGGGGGGGAACTGCTCGCTCGGCCCATTGTGACAGGAGCATTTAACCCCGTCAGGAACTTATTTATGACATGCCCCCTTGCTCATGGCACAATGGATACATGATTCAATTCAACAACCATTTCGTCTCCGAACTCGTCATCACTAAGGGGTAAAGGTAAACGGGTACATACAAACTGGGATAACAAAACTAGTTCGTTCTTAAGATATTGTGTAAAACAACATATTTTGTGACAGGAGCATTTAACCCCGTCAGGAACTTATTTATGACATGCCCCCTTGCTCATGGCACAATGGATACATGATTCAATTCAACAACCATTTCGTCTCCGAACTCGTCATCACTAAGGGGTAAAGGTAAACGGGTACATACAAACTGGGATAACAAAACTAGTTCGTTCTTAAGATATTGTGTAAAACAACATATTTCAATACATAACAGAGATACCAATATAAAAGAGGTATCAACAAGGCAATAAGAGAAGTTAACAATTGAATTAATTAAGACGAAGTACTCTATCTTATTCGACCCTTGGGACTTTCTTCATTCCTATCAAACACCCTTCTATTTCTTCTACTATCACCTCTCTTCCCAGATTGTCCCTTTTCTTTTCCTTTTAATGTACAGGTTCCTATAGAACCTTGCCTTTTGTTCCTTTACTACTTGCCCCCTTCCGTCATCATCTCCCTCATCTCTTTCCTCACATTCCGACATCTTCTGTCTACACCCGACCTTTTTGCGACATCCCCCAAACCTTCAGATCACTAATGCTGTTCTCTTTCAGTCCTTCCCACTCACAACATTATGGTGTAAAGTTTTGCACGAGCTTTAAAACAAAACAAAACAAAACAAGTATGTACAAGAAACATACTTTATATGTTATATATAAAG
>NW_005842294.1:605503-609892 GCF_000455745.1 Alligator sinensis | reverse complement strand
TATATATATATAACATATATATATATATGTGTGTATATATATATATATCTGATTATATATATTATTATATATATATAAAATCAGATTAATTATGAAGAGTTCAACTATAAGTGCTTCAGTCGGTGTCATGATATTTGCGGTGACGTCACGCGTCGACGCTCGCGGTGGTGCTCTCTCCCTGTCAGTCCGGCTCACGAGTAGCGAGCGTCGCATGTCTCAGAGTTTTGGTGGATGCCTCTGAAAGACAAAACTTACAACAGCACTTAGTTATTTTTAATACTTGTTAACGAAGCACGCTGGGTTAACCAATTATGAAGTCCAGATAGAGGGGGGCTGCCGGCAGAGCCGACGGCCGTTACTCGTCTTTTGGCTTGTCCCCGAACTCAAATCCCATTGCTTCGGCTAGATGACGTTGGCCTTTATCCCCAAGGATACGCAGTTGTTTTTTCGTAAGTTTGGTATGATTGAGTAAAAACCCAAACATAGCTCTCTCCTCAGGTGTTCTTACTGGCCATTGGCTTAATCCTCGTTGTGAGTTAGGTTCTTGATACTTTGGCTTCAATGTCTCAATTGTATGCGATGAACGTAAATCTTTCGTCTCAGGGAAAGTCTTCTCACCCTTATTCATCAGTGCCTGCAATCGCGGAAGATGGCTCAAGAGGTTTCCTGCTGGTTGTCCTGCCATCGGGTTTAGGAAGAGTCAAAGTGTGATGGCATCCATCCCTCCATATACTTCCACGCAGGCTTCTATAGCTTCAAGGGTCGCTGGGACTGCTCCAGGGTCCCTTAGGTAATGATGAGCCCATTTTGATTTATAACATTCAGGCTTTAACCCTAATTTATTTACTCTGGGATTCCATGACAAATAAGATACTCCTATGATAGCTAGAAGGAGCTGTTCTGCACTTGTATTTGGTGGACGACCTTCATGCCAAACATGAGACTTGTGGGATACTTGCTCCACTATGAGTGCTGGCAGTGGAATGGGCCAAAGAGTGCTTTCCATAATGATATTTAAATCAGTAGCATGCCCTCCACTCCAGGCAGCTTGTCTGCTTAACGTGCTTGCTTCGTCTCTATCCAGTGCTTCAGATCCGTATTCTACCACTAGCCATCCCATCCATGTGGCTAGGGTTTCTTCACTCTTTATTTTCGATTCTCGGCACAACTCCTGCATTTCTTGTTGGTTGCATGTTCGATAGGTGACAGTAGTGCTAGTATCACCTTGTGCATCTGTAATGTGTTTTCTTAAAGCTACTGGGTGAGCTGTGGCTAAAGGCAGCTTCTCTTCTTTAGCTGGAAGTGCTGGATACAATTCTTCTCCCTCAGCTGGGAGCGAGGGATACAATTTTCCTCCCTCGTAGGGAGGGGGGTGTTCTGGTGACGTCACCTCAGTGGGCGGTTCCACTGTTGGCATTACATCATGGGGTGGAGCCAGGGATGGTGATGTAACTAACCACTCCCCATGGGCGGTTCCCATTTTTTTGCGCCCTTTTCCAGGGGGCGGGGCCGAAGGTGGTGACATCATTGACCCTCCCCCATGAGATTGTCCCTCATTTTCAAACTTTTTTTTATTTTCATGGAAGCCATTTTGTAATGGCTGCTCGGAGCCTCTCGCAGCCTGCTCCAGGGACTCCATGCCCACTGTACGCAGCTGTGCTTCTAGGTTTGCATTCTCTCGTAACAGGCCCACCGCAGAACAAAATAATACATTGATCATTTGGCCTTTATTCCACTTGGGCCCTGACCATCTCGCCGTGTGGCGACCCTCAGTTTCCAGGCCTTCCCGGAGCTGGCCCAGGAGTTCGTGGCCACGCGATCCGGGTGCCAGGGCCAGACAATTAAATCGGTCCGGTGGGGTGGGTTCTCCTCCTTCCCTCAGATATCTCATGCAATGGGCAAAATCTTTGGCAGGGGTCGAGCCTCCCTCCTTCTTTACCTTGGCCTCCGCTAAAGACAGGGACGATATTGTGTCCACGGGCCTAAAATGAATCCGATCGTCGGCCATTATGCAGCCGAACGCTGCAGGGGTCATGTTTACTTTCCATTCTTTGGTAATCGGCCCTTCTCCCCTGACTGACAAATAACCGGTGAGGTGCTCTCCTTCTCCTCCAGCCGCCCGATGGTATGCAATTTGTGCCCACAGTTCTTCCGCATGGTTTACTCGGTGCCCCCCGGTGCGCCAGGGGCAGCACTTAATTAAATTCTTCTCCACCACATTGCCTTGGGATCCCATCCTTGTCGCCATGTCCTGGGAGCCAGGCCAGCCAGGCCAGAAGTCGGGGGTTTCGTTAAGTAAAGTGGGATCGGTTCGGCAGGCGTGTGGATGGAGAGGCCGAGACAGCGTATTGGTTTGAAAACAAGAAGTTTTTACTTACGCCTTTGTTGATACAGGCGCAGGTGAGGCACACTTGGTTAGTTACAATAACGTAGCAGGTAACACGTCAACTGCAACAGGTGACCGATGACCGGTAACAAGTAACTAGTAATGCAGTGCAATGAGTCGAGCATGCAACAGGAACGGGGTACGTCGGGTAATTCGGTGACGGGGAGATGTTGGAGGATGGCCAGCCCACCAGCTAGCCCCTGAGGTGATCCCTGAGCATGCTCAGAGAGCTCCTAGGCGTTGTCAGGGCACTCCGCCTTGGGCGGAAACTGCTTAACCCTTTATATGGTTAGCGAGCCAATAGCTAACCATCTACCTTGCATAATTTACATCCAGCCAATGATGTTGCACGTATCTGCATAACAGGGCAGGAACTCTTCCCTGCAATACAGTGTTTTTCCACCAAGACCTAGCATTTACCTGCTAGACTCAAACATACTAGAATTTTCCACAGAGGTGCCAGATAGATGACATAGGATACGCCCATATTAGGTGGCCAAGACAGTGGGGGGGGGTAAAACTGCTCGCTCGGCCCATTGTGACAGGAGCATTTAACCCCGTCAGGGACTTATTTATGACAGACCTCATCCTGTCCCCTAGTGGGGATATGTAGTGAAAGCTAAAGGAGGAAGCAGGAAACCCAAGATGTCAGCTTCTGTTTCAGCCACAGTTATAAGAGCAGTGGCAGCCAGGTGGTAGCTCAGGGGCTGCATGTTACTCCTAAATTAGGGACAGAAATTACACACAAGACCACATAAGTGATCAGAAATGGGTTCAAATCTGTAACGCAACAGAAGTTCAGTGCACATAAACCACTCTCACAATGGTTTAAATTAATTTAAGATCAACCTGGATGGATGTAGTATCAGACTAAACTGATTCAAGTTAAATCAGTTTATTGGACTTGCCCCTACCCCCTTCAGATTCAAGTTAACTCAGTCCCCCAGCATCCCATGATGCTTTGCACTTCCCCTGCAAACTTCTCCTTGCAGGGAGGGTGGGCTTGCCTTGGTCCAAGTCATCTGCTTCAGCCGAGCAGGGAAGCATGCTCTAGCACCCCTCAGCTTCTGGCCTGGGCCACTGCAGGAATGTGGCTGCACATCTGGAATTAAAAGTAAATGTCTGTTTATTTGCTTATTGGTTCAATCTACGCAGTTTAGATTAAGCTGCAAAGATTGAATTGAATCAGCATCAAGATTCTTGACCATCTGCACTTAGCCCTAGGGGGCAGCATTTAAACTATGACGCATCATTTGGACAGTTCTGTTATGAGCAATTCTAAAGTTAATTAGTCCACTGGATTGTTCATTCAGAATTAATAGCAGGAGTATGATATCTAATTAGAAATATAATATGCAATCCTACAAAAGCAAAGCCAAAACCCTAATGAATAGACACTTGGGGATACATATCTGCAAAAAAATACTTTTTTTTAGAAAGTGTAGCGGCTACTTTTTTGCCTTTCAGGATCGGTTCATATTACCTCTTTTTATTTTTTGAACAGTTCTAACTAATCTCCTGCATCAGGTTATTGGATTAGGTCCCTTTTAAAACCTTTTAATTCTATGAATATTATTAAGTTTGTTCTTTATAGTTGCAGGGTTTTATTAATCTTAAAAATTTACAAGGAAAAAAAAGTCAGAAATAACTTGACTCTCTATGTTCCTTTTACGGATTTATTTCCAAAGTAAAAGTGTGTCATATTTTATAGGGATACTGATAATCAGTGCTCTATCAAAAGATTCTCCAGTACAACATTCTTAATGATAATGAAACATCTGAAATCCCAGTATTGAATTTTGGGTGCTATAAACATACCTTACTCCACATTCCCAGGTATAGGATTGTTTCCAAGAATGCAGAATGTGAGGAGATATTGAATAGTAAGAAGTAAACTGATTGCTTACTATCCCACAGAACCTCAGGAACAATAGAAAAAAAAGCAGTTCTTGAAATTCCATTCAGCCTGCTGACTAGTGTAACCAGATCTGCCAATGGGGGGG
>NW_005842294.1:597358-605472 GCF_000455745.1 Alligator sinensis | reverse complement strand
GTGGTGGGTGGTGTGGCAAATTACCATATTTCACAGTGTATAAGTTGAGTGTTGAAGACAAATTTTTAACTCTTAAAATTCAACCTTGACTTATACACTATTCCCTGCCTCGGTGTGTGAAGTGCTGGAAGACTGGGCAGGCTCATGGGAGAGGCAGCATGCTGGCAGGCTTCTTGGAAGCTGGATCAGGACCCCGGGAGCTCGGGCAGCACATGGCCTACTGGCAACTTGCTTGGCCAGCCCCAGGCAGTGCTGCTGCTGCAAAGAAAAGGACCAGGCTGCCTGGCCTGGCAGCAGCTCACTCCCCAGCTGCAGGGCAGACAGGGAGGCTCAGGTGAAAGCAGGGCTGGACCCCTCACCACTTCTGCTTTCAGCAGGCACCTGAGGCTGGCAGGATGCCTGGTGCCACCTGGGGGGCTGGCATGCCCTGGGGCAGCACGGGGTGTCAGGCAGGAGTGGGGGGGGAGGCCAGCCATGCCCAATACCCCTAGCATCCTCCACCACTTCTGCCTGACACCCTGAGCTCCCCTGTGGGCATGCCACCCCCTTCCTGGGCAGCACCAGGCATCCTGGTAGTTGAAGGCACCTGCTGAAGGCAGAAGTGGTGTGGGGTCAGATCCTGCTTTCAGCAGAGCCTCCCCACCTGCCCCACAGCTGGGGAATGAGCTGCCACCAGGCTGGGCAGCCCCTGAACTGTGGGCGGGCCCGGTCCTTCAGGTCCTTTCCTCTGCAGCCCCAGCACCCCCCGGGGCTGGCTGGGCAGGCTGCCAGTGGACCATGTACTGCCTTATCTCCCAGGGGCCCAATCCAACTTCCTGGGAGCCCATGAGCCTGCCCAGGCTTTCAGTGCCTTGCACGTGGAGGCAGGGTTGACTTATACACTGGACATACAAAAATTGTAACTTTTTTTAACAGAAATATGGGGTTGACTTACACAATATGTCTACCTATACATTGTAAAATACAGTCTTTCATGTTCTGTAGCCCTTTGTACTGACTTGGTCACTAACAGTTTGTGCTTGGAAATATAGATTGCAGAGTGTGGGATTGGAAAATATAGATTCTTCAACCTCACAACATTTCAGCATCTGAGATTAGTGTTGCACCAATATAAGTATCTGGCTGTTTATATCTGTATGGTTGTGCTACAAGACATCCTGAAGCGACCAGTGATTGGTTAAGTGAGCATGTGCAGCTAATGAGATCTAAATTCAGAGCGGACATGGAGAGGGAAAACACATAATAAAAGAACAGGTATTAACTTTTCCCCCAAATAAAAACAGCCCCTTAGATGTGAGAACGTTTTCTGTGCCTTATATCCTGTACTCATGCAGATACTATACATTCAGCTGTTCTCCAGCCCCACACCTCATGTGGAAGCTGACACTTAAAGTTCTACATTTAAGCATCATGCTAGGACTATGCATTGGGGTGGGAATGGCTAGGGATATGGAGACTAGATATGCAGAGAGGTTTACTTCTGTTGTAAAGGGGGTACCTGCATCAGGGTCGATCTAGTTGCAGCCACTGAAAACAAGCCAGAGTGAGGGGGAAGAGAGACCACACCTCCCAAAGCTCTGCAGACAGAGTAAAGAAGTACTGTATAACTGGTGTCATGTTTGCTTGCTGCTTGTTTATTTCTCTACCCAACAAGGCCTGAGTAACTGGATTTTGTGTGGGAGGGGTATCCTTGGGTTATGTTGATCAAGTCAAAACCTGTGGTACAATATATTAGCATTTCTATGCTCCTCATGCTTACAATCTCAATTGTCCTGCTTGATCGATCACTTGAATTTACTTTTTTCTTACAAATTTGTTTGTAAATGTTGTAAAGTTGTTTTAAAGTTTTTATTTTACAACTATTACAGTGATCTATGAAAAGCCATCACTGATATAATAGTAATCTATAACCTGAATCGTTACTGTTATGACTGTTCATCTTCATATATATTAAGGAAGACGCACAAACCCATTTTTAATGGTAAGAGGACTATAAAACATGGGGCTTCACCAGTTCATATTAACAACATTAAAAAGTTGTCTTGTCATGCACAATATGTAGTTTTCTACCACTAATGAGTTCTCTGATTTATTTTTATGACAGTTTTTCTGTTCCACATGAACACTGCAGGCTCCACAAAATAATACTGCTTTTAAAAATACATGTGTGTGTATATAAAACCTAGTTATGCAAATGATGTGATCAAGACTTTTCACACTTGAATAGTCCAAACTCACTGAGTGAGCATATTCATATGAAGTCCATAAATCATTAGAAATATTTGCAAAAGTGGGGACATATTTTATGCTACGTTGTATACCTTTAAACATCTAATTTTTAAACTTGCTATTATTTATATATAAAATGAAAAACACGTGTTGTAGAATTTTTTTCCTCTTCATTTTTAGCAAATTTATTGTTAAAAGTGGAATACCAATGAGTGTAGCTCCAAGCCAATTCCCATCAAAAACAGAGACTTTCTCTTGGTTCCACCTGGACTGGATCTATCACTTATGTGAGTGTTGATACAACCTTAATTATTGCTATAGCACTGAAACTAAATTGCCCTTGTATTGAAATACTGAGTACCCTCTAATTAATGCAGGTATTAAGGAAAAAAAATCAAACATTCCTTTTATTACTTGCAGACATTTATTTCTTAACAGAAAATCTAGCTCCCACCTATTTAGAAGTTTTCCAAGTCCACATCATATACTGTTAGGTTTTGGGGTTGGTTCTTTTTTCCAAAAAAAAAAGAAAAAGGAAATAGCAGCAAGACCTGCCATTATGCTCTCTGCAAATCTATCCTAAAACACAGTTCCTTTAAAATTTTTATATGGCATGTACTTGGAAGATGATCATGCTCTTTCTAATCTTTCACATGGCATTTTAAGAGATTACCATTGTTATAGCTTAAGCTAATTAATCGGATGTCCAAAGCTCTTTCTAAAGTCTGTGTATATATTGAATCAGTATTTACATAGCTTGGATTTAATTGTTGATTAGAGCATGCCAACCTGGAATCTTTTGTAGGTACGCATGTTTTGTTTTTTCACTTTACATCTTTGTCCTGAGGGATACCCAGCATGGGTATATTGCGGGTAGGTCTTGCTTGATCAATCTCATTTCCTTTTATGACCAGGTAACTTATCACCTGGACAAGGGGGAAGAGATCGACGTTGTATACCTCGACTTTAAAAAAGCCTTCAGTCTGGTTTCCCATGGTCACCTCTTGGCTAAACTGGTTAACTGCGGCCTTGACATCACCACGATCCACTGGCTGGGGAACTGGCTCCGTGGTAGGAGCCAGAGGGGGTGGTGGTTGATGGGAGCCAATTGTCTTGGTGTGCTGTGACCAGTGGGGTCCCACAAGGCTCTGTCCTAGGGCCTATACTATTTAACATCTTCATCAATTATGTGGACATTGGTGTCAGAGCGGACTGGCCAAGTTTGCCGATGACACCAAACTCTGGGGTAAAGCATCCACAGCTGAGGATAGGAGGGTGATCCAGGCAGATCTGGACAGACTCATGAAATGGGCAGATGAGAACCTGATGGTGTTCAACACCGAAAAATGCAAGGTTCTCCACCTTGGGAGGAAAAACCTGCAGCATGCTTATAGGCTTGGTAGTGCTACACTGGTTATCACTACAGATGAAAGGAACTTGGGGGTCCACAAGATGAACATGAGCCTGCAATGCGATGCGGCGGCTAGTAAAGTGAGCAAAACGCTGGCTTGCATCCATACATGCTTCTGAAGCAAATCCCTGGACATCATTCTCCCACTGTACTCGGCCTTGGTGAGGCCGCAGCTGGAGTACTGAGTCCAGTTTTGGGCTCCACAATTCAAAAAGGATGTGGAGAAGCTTGAGAGGGTGCAGAGGAGAGCCATGCTCATGATCAGAGGTCAGAAAAATAGATCTTATGATGAGAGGCTGAGAGCCATGGGACTCTTCAGCCTGGAAAAGCGCAGGCTCAGGGGTGATCTGGTGGCCACCTATAAGTTTATCAGGGGTGCTCACCAGGATCTGGGGGAATGTCTGTTCACCAGAGCCCCCCAAGGGATAACAAGATCGAATGGTCATAAATTCCACTGTGACCGATTCAGGCTGGACATAAGAAAGAACTTCTTTACTGTCTGAGCCCCCAAGGTTTGGAATAGACTGCCAGCAGAGGTGGTTCAAGCACCCACTTCGAACGCCTTCAAGACACGTTTGGATGCTTATCTTGCTGGGATCCTATGATCCCTGCTGACTTCCTGCCCCTGGGGCAGGGGACTGGACTCGATGATCCTCCGGGGTCCCTTCCAGCCCAAATGTTTATGAAATCTATGAAATCTATGAAAGTCTAGAAGAGCCATTTAATAACTGAAAATGAGCCAACATTTTAACAGATATAAGTTGGCATAGTTCTGTGAACTTCAATGAGGCATGGCTAATTCTCACTACAGAATCTTGGTTTATTTTTTTGGAAGATATCTCAGTTTTGCTGGGAGATGCATTCTATAACCTAGGGAGCTTTTCCTCTCCCTTTGCTGAATAGTGTGATTTTATGTTTCCCTCTCTAATATTAAAAATGTGAATAAAATACACCACCATGCCAAAAGAGATTTCAGACATTATTTTCCATATGTTTTCCTAAATTGCCCATTTCTAATGTTCTTTGACAATCTTTACAGAGACATTCAATGCGTTTTGCTGCCAGTAACCACCTATCTCTAACCAGCACCAATTCAAACAATCTGTAGCTTTTCAATCATTGCTCCCAACAGATTATTTTGTTATAGCACAAATAGATTTCATTAAAGAAACAGTCCTTTTATAGAACATAAGGAGGTCAAGGTTTTACCCACTTAAATTCTATAATGAGGTATATTATATCTATTCTTTGCTGAAAATATCTATATATGATTGCCTTCACTCCTTACTTAGTTAAAATTTCCTTTAAATCAATGTAAATTTTTCCAGACTAACGGATATAGGATTAGACCATAAGCAATTTGGTTTGGGAATTTGAATTGCCCTGATAAGATACTTCAGAGAATTTATACTTTTAGGTGACACCAAGTTTTCCCAGTGACTTCACTATGTGATCTGCACACAAAACTATGTTAAAAAGCTGTCTCAAAAGAATATTATGAAGGTTGCCAAGTCAATTGTACAAAAGTTTGGAATAGCTAGAATTAAGGTTGGCTATGATTATATTCTTAAATGATGCACTACATGGTTCACTCCTCTCCCTTCACCCTACAGGACCTAAGCCTTATTCATTGCAAGATAGATGGTGGTCACTGAATAGAACATTCAGTGGTTCATTTAATATTAATCATTCAATGTCTGATCACAGTCAGTATTTACTGTGTGCCATCCAGTTCCTTTACAGAATACATAATTATTAATTTCTTCATAGATTTTTCTACAGTGCTTTCTTTGTATTAACTTAATTCTCAGAGGTGTTGAGTCATCTAATTCCCATTGAAACTTTGGGAATTAAATGCTTTAAATACCTTTTGAAAATCTGGGCTGTAGTGATTCATAATTCAAGAGTACAAATGTATTCTTCTACCTGATGAATGAATTAAATTCATCTCCTTATTATAAAAAGCTGGTACACACAAAGGCACAAAATTTAAAGGAAGAGTCCTAGCCTTTTTTAGTTTCTCTTAGTATAACTTGCTCCATGCCTCTGATCCGTTTTGCTCTTCTTTGGATCAGTGCTCATTCCATTCTTTTTAAGAGACTGAAACTGGAACCCCATGCAGTCTTCTCAATGTGTGAACACCATGGATTTATACTGTGGCATAATGATGTTTTCCATTTTGTAAGGATGCCCCATATTTTGTTAGCTTGTTTGGTTGTCGCTGCATGTTGAGCCAATGCTTTTTATAGAACAGTATCTAGAATGACTCCCAGGTCTCTTTTCTGAGTCATGAGAGTTTGTTCAGAGTCAGCATTAGGCCAGGTATAGCTCAGCCTGTTGTTCCCCATGTCCAGAGTTTAAGCTGAAGACTACTACTACTATTTCTGTATTCAGAGATACATAGTTCTATCACAGATCCCTTTGAGGTTAAAACTGGAGTTAAGCAAGGCTTAAGTCATCATTCCAACACACTTTTCAATATTCCTTGCCGCAATACTACATCTGACCACTCAAGCTTCCAACTGGATTGGAGCTAAATTACCTAATGGATGGTAAGCTGTTTAACCTCATCCGACTCTGAGCCAAAACAAGACCACCCCAACCTCAATCATTGAGCTCCAGTACACTGACAATGTTGTAATGCGTCCTTAATCAGAAGCAGACCTTTAGGCAATTGCCAACGTCTTTACCGAGGCATACAAGAAAATGGAACTGACACTTAACATTCAGAAGACTGAGGTCCTCTGACAACAAGCTCCTAATGAACACTCACCAGCTCCAGCAATCCAGATCCACAGTGAGCTTCTGGAGGATTTTAAGTATTTCCTGTACTTCCCATACAGAAGCCATCGCTTGCAGAAGGCTGACATCAATGAAGAAATTCAACATCGCTTCAAATGTGCAAGTGCAGCCTTTGGATGCCTGAAGAAATGGGTGTTCAAAGATAAAAACATCAGATCAGATACAAAACCAAGCTTATGATTTATCAAGCAGTCATGATCCTTACCTTGCTGTATGGAGCTGAGACATGGACACTGTACAGGAGACAGCTAAAGTTGTTGGAGAAATACCATCAATGCTGCCTGTGGAAGATGCTCAAAATCCAGTGGGAAAGCAGATGCACCACCATTAATGTTCTCCTGCAAGCAAGCACCACAAGTATTGAGGCAATGATCATCCAGCATCAACTTCGCTGGGCTGGCCATATCATCCTGATGTCCAACTACAGATACCCAAAGCAAGTTTTATTCTCCCAGCTCAGCCAAGGTGTACACTCCAAAGGAGGGTAGAGAAAGCACATCACAGATGTCCTCAAGGCCAACTTAAAAATGCAACATAAATGTCTGAGCCCCCAAGGCCTGGAACAGACTCCCCCTAGAGGTGGTGCAAACACCTACTCTAGACACTTTTAAGAAACATTTGGATACTTAACTTGCTGGGATCCTTTGACCTTAGCTGACTTCCTGCCTCTTGGGCAGGGGGCTGGACCCAATGATCTTATGAGGTCCCTACCAGCCCTAATGTCTATGAAATCTATGAAATGTCAATTTGTGGGAGAATATCACCTGGGACTGCCCGAAATGGAGGAAGAGTCTGCTGCAAGGATCTCAGTACTTTGAAACCTCATGACAACAACAGGAGATGGAAAAGTGGGAGCAGCAGAAACAGTGTGTTGTGGACCAAATCAAGAATCTACTGCCACCCACCTTGCATGGAAACACATCTGAACTGCAGTACAGCCTGTTGATCCAGAATAGGCCTCATCAGCCATTTTCACACACAGATAAGACAATCATGGAAGGCAATCATCCTTGACTGAGAGGGATTGCTGAAGAAGAAGAGTCTACTATTATTTCTGTATCCAGAGTGCACAGAGGTGCCCACACAGAATGTGCCTCTAGGGAGGAGGGAGCTACTTAACTCATAGCAACATTATAAATCACAGCACCTCCCTGTGCTCTCATAGGGGTAGTGAAAGATGTAGATTTTGAATTCCCATTGAATGAGGGCCTTCAACCCAAGTCTTCCAGTTTTAGGGGAAGTATTCCCACCACTAGTCTATTGGGCAAAAGATGGACATCTCTACTACTACCACATCTTCCTCTGTGGCTGTGCTTTGTAAAGAGTTGCACTTGTGGCCCCAGAGTGAAATCAGGCATGCCATCTCCCTGCCACCTCCATGCTCTCTCCCAGCTGCCATCACAGCACAGGCAAATCCCCATGCTGCCAGAACCCCCCATTTCTGAATACTGTGGAAGCCCCCTGCCAGTAAATGCCACCAAAGTCTCCTGGCTCTACATAGATTCATAGATGTTAGGGTTGGAAGGGACCTAAATAGATCATTGAGTCCGACCCCCTGCATAGGCAGGAAAGAGTACTGGGTTCAGATGACCCCAACCAGATGCCTATCTAACCTCCTCTTAAAGACCCCCAGGGTAGGGGAGAGCACCACCTCCTTTGGGAGCCCATTCCA
>NW_005842294.1:573236-595064 GCF_000455745.1 Alligator sinensis | reverse complement strand
ACCCCTACCACAAAATCCCTTTCTCCTTGCCCCCCATGTAGCCTAACCCACAAGCCTTCTACTTCCTCGTCCTTTGATTCCTTCTTGATGAGGGTTGATGTATATTGCTCATTGACATAGAGCGCCACCCCTCCCCCTTTTTTCCCCACCCTGTCCTTTCTGTACAATCTGTAACCCTCAATATGTACCGCCCAGTCGTGGGACGAATCCCACCAGGTTTCCGTTAGCCCTACTTAGTCATAGTCAAACATGTTGGATC
The DNA here is from genome assembly GCF_000455745.1 of Alligator sinensis. Taxonomy (NCBI): domain Eukaryota; kingdom Metazoa; phylum Chordata; order Crocodylia; family Alligatoridae; genus Alligator; species Alligator sinensis. The sequence goes on along the minus strand of NW_005842294.1, from coordinate 594,805 downwards.
CAACGGGTCTGTGGGCTGTAGGTTACTGACAGCACAATCTACCATTTACATTAATGAGGTAGGGTCCTGTGGAAAAAGTTGTGATTGTGTAAGTAAAAAGTGATATGATAATACAGACACAAAATAGGGCTGAATTGAAGTTTTGCATGTGGCCTTATTTCTGGTATTTCTGAACTTCCAAGTGTTTGATTTTGCAACCTAATATAGTACGGTAATTTGAAAACAGAGTGAAAGATAGTAATGGTATAAAATTGTATTGAATACTACACACATCATCCACTCTAACTGGATCTTTAGATGCTCAGACACAGTCCTCCATAACTTAGGAGCATAGTCCTTTACCTGAGGAGCTAGTTATTATCCACTGTATACACAAGCCACTAGTGAGAGATGGAAGGAGCCACACTTTTGCCCATTGCTGTCATACCTATTTGCAAGGCAGCAAAGGATTGTAAAGACTCAGGTATCCTAGGATCTATTCCAGGTTCTGAGGAGGAGTGTCTCTAATGACTGCAGAAGTCTCAACTTCATTCATCCCTACTGCTGCCTTTTCCCAATTTTGACCTTCCCCATCCTCCTTGACATTTTCTCTTCTGTTCCACGTGGTTGTGCCCATGTTTCCATAGCCATTACTCCTACCTCCCACTACACTACTCCCTTGCTCTTGGCTCTCACCCCTCCTTCCTATGATCTACACTTTCCTTCCTTGTTTCTTTTCCTCCATCATCTCTCTAATGTCCCCATTCTCTGGCCTTGCCTTAACTTTCTCCTGCAGACTTCCATTCCTTTCTCACCATTCAAAACAACCTAATTCAAATGTTCTTCTCTCTAGAGATCTGAGCACCACCAAAGGAAGTGATTCTAAGCATGAGAGAGTCTATATCCCTGCTTGTGGTTTCTAGGTATAGTGCTGCAGTAGCACCAGCAGCCAGGAGAAGCAATTACCAAGAGAGTGCTGCTTGCCCACTGTAGCCAACTCAAGCATGCTCAGCTACTCTGTAGGGTATATGTTAGCTAGGCAACATGTAAATTGAATGTTTTGTGACTTGTGGTTTTCAGAGGCTGCTAACTACCCAAATTTGGGCAAACATTCATGTCAATAGCAAATGACTGTCACCTGTGAGACTGCCCCTGCTATTTTCAAGCCCCTGCTTTAATTATGAAGTTGGTAAGAGTTCTGACTGGAAAATTCTGGTATAAGAATTTTTTTACATGATCAGAACAGCGTATTTTCCCCTCAAACTCACTCTTAGAAGCAGCTGAACCATTTAAACATTTTAACCATTTTTTATTAAAACTTAAAAAAAATTTCTTTAGAGCAGATGCTTGGCATGGAGAAATTAAGTTTGAATGGCTAAAGTTCAGCAAACAGAATTACCTGGTAAGTGCCTTGTAAACTTAACTATAGGCGTCATTAACTTTACTGCCTACAATAAAGTTTTGATCCTGCAAAGAACTCTATTTGGGCACTGCCCTCCATGCACAAGTCAACAGGACTCCTGGTTAATGCAGGGGTTCACTCATTTGAAGTTCATCAAAGGACTGAGGACTCAAATTTTCTGTATTGCATTATGGCTATTAAAGGACAATTATTCCAATCTTAAATGACGTTTAAATTGCACACAATTAAAAGAATTACAGTGCTTTGTGTGTGCCTTGTTAAATTTTGGCTGCCTATAAATGTGTCTCTTTCTATGTCAGAACAAATTAGGGGCATCTTCATTAGAAAATTACATAGCCATATGAGTCTCCTAGCACATGAAGCAGAAACTATTAATTATTTATAGCAGAATCAAAACTGAACGGTGTTGTTAGCATGCCATGACTACATATCATATTTTGTTTTTTCAAGAGTGGTTGATGAACATTTTATAAATGCATATATATTTTTTTATATATTACTTAAAATAAGACTATAATCTCCTATGGACTGCCCACAGTCTTCTGTCAGTGTGTTTCTGAAACTGTCCCATGTTCTTTTTCCAATTGATCTACAACAAGTAAAAGTCAGAGGTGAATAACTGGACAGGCAAAGTAGACCCTGAGAGGATTTTACTCTTACAAAATGGTTCTAAAAATGCAAATCTGGAGAACTATAACGTTCTCTGTTCTGGTGGAAGATATTTTTTGTTAGCTAATTTTAAATCATTTACCATTACTAAACTGTGGTTTAAAAGTGCCCACATGGCTTTACTGGTCAGGGAAATAAAGCCTGAATTGTCTAATGCCCGCTCCTTGGGATCTGCTTGTTTATTGTCAAGCATTCAAAAATCAAAAGCAGAATAGTTGAAAAATAGTGCACAAGAATTCCTGGGAACTTCCATTTTCCCTTCCAGCCAGGAGAGAGTACATCCCTCCTCTGAGTTCCCTTTTGACCCAGTTTCCCCTTCCCTTTCATACAGCACCATGAGTACACATTTAACAGTCAGAGACCTGGTATTCCTTCATAGCTGTAGCACCTTTTCCTTGTTGTATAAACCATTTCAGTTTGATACAAAGCCTGTAGAATTCAATTAGAATCTGTCCAGTGACTTCAGTTGGCTTTGCATCAGCCTGTTTGTGAAGCAGGATGCTGTGGTCTGGTCAAGACAACTGCTATACAATGAAACATTCACATAAGATGGTGCAGACCACCACACTTGGCTACAACAGATATATTTTAAGAAGCCACCAGAAGCCTGCTCCCTCAGAGGACATAAGACACTGGAACTGCTACTGACAAATGCTAATGAAAAAATATTCATATTATCTAAGTTCCCTATGGAAAATGCAGTTCAAATATGGGCATATTTAAAAGGAATATGCCAATGTCGTTAATGGCATCAACAACAATTAATAAAACATTTCTTATTGATATGGTGAAAAAACTTTTTGATTATTTTTGTCTTGTACATTAAATGAAAATCAAAATAATAAAGTTAAAAAGCTGTGGGTAGAACTTAACAAGTAAGGTGTTTAGACGGGTTCATTTGGATGTTTCTGAAACAGTTTATTTTCAGAAGTTTCATTTAACATGAAACTTTTTTTTAAATTAAATTTCCCACAGAAAGGGCATTCCAAGTTTTAGTAGTTCTGCTGATGACCCTTTTGTCTGTGAAAGCTTTGTTCAGAATTAAATTTACTGAATGGGTTTCTTGGAAGATAGCCCTTATATCTGGGAGTTGATTGTTACTATTCATAGAGGACATATACAATCTGTTATTAGTATCCTTGTTTTAACACTGGCAATGAGAGAGGTATTTCTTTGGGACCTTTTGGGAGTAGGTAGAAAGGGAGCTAAAAGATAGTGGCAAGGTGCCTGGTCCACTGTGGAGGTCAAATGTCAATGGCTGCTTAAGAGAGAGGAAAATGCCTGCCTCTCTGAGAGAGACGCACTATCCTGAGATGAGGCTGAAAATCGCATTGTGATGGGGCCCATGTTTTATTGCCTCTCAATTACTTCCAGTTCATACTGGCTTGTATTACCAAACAAATTTCTCTCTTCTATTTGGCAGGTCCACAGACTCTGCTGAATTTTGGCAGCCATCTGACTGGGATGGTTGGGAGTAGGGAGTAGGGATGATTGATTCATTGATCTGAGTGCATGTGAGCATTTCACATCCATCCATGTACATTTCATTTGCTGCCCAGGCATACATGTATTAATTTATCATGTATTTTAAAAAATGGTTTCAATATTTTATAGGGGGTGTGAGCTTGCATTGCAACAGCAGTACTTCTAGTTTTATTATTCCATAATGATTTTTCATCTTCACTGTTTTTAACTTGAACTCAGACTCCTCAGTGATCTTTCAAAAAATTGCTCTTCATTGACATTCCTTTGTAGGGTCTTTTGAAAAACAGAATATTTCTTTTTGGTGTTTGTTAACCGGATGGGTTTCAACACTGACAAGTGCAAGGTACTGCACCTGGGGAGGAAGAACCAGCAGCATGCCTACAGGCTGGGGAACTCCTTTCTCGTCAGTGCAGAGGCAAAAAAGGATCTTGGAGTCGTTATTGATGCCAAAATGAACATGGGCCGACAGTGTGGGGACGTGGTCAGGAATTCCAACCGTACCTTGTCGTGCATCCACAGATGCATCTCAAGCCGGTCCAGAGAGGTGATACTCCCCCTCTATGCGACTTTGGTCAGGCCGCAGTTGGAGTACTGCGTCCAGTTCTGGGCGCCGCACTTCAGGAGGGATATGGACAACATGGAGAGGGTCCAGAGGAGGGCCACTCACATGATCAGAGGGCAGCAGGGCAGGCCCTACGAGGAGAGGCTAAGGGACCTGAACCTGTTCAGCCTCCACAAGAGAAGGCTGAGGGGGGATCTAGTGGCCATTTACAAACTAGTCAGAGGGGACCAGCAGGCATTGGGGGAGTCCCTGTTCCCCCAAGCACTACTAGGAGTGACTAGAAATAACGGTCACAAGCTGGCAGAGGGTAGATTCAGGCTAGACATCAGGAGGCACTATTTCACAGTTAGGGCGGCTAGGATCTGAAACCAACTTCCAAGAGCAGTGGTGTTGACTCCTACCCTGGGGGTCTTTAAGAGGAGGCTGGATGAACACCTTGCCAGGGTTGTTTGACCCCAGTACTCTTTCCTGCCATGGCAGTGGGTCGGACTTGATGATCTGCTCAGGTCCCTTCCGACCCTACCAACTATGAAACTTTGTAAACTGAAGCGGTCCTCTGTCCAAAAATATTACACCTTGATTTTCAGAAGTCTGGAATAATGACCAGGGATCCTGGTTTTCCCCGATTAAAAAAAAAAAGAAGCAAATTCTCTGATTAAAACTCCAAAATGCAGGGGGTCGGACTCGATGATCTATTGAGGTCCCTTCCGACCCTAACATCTATGAATGCATGATTAAAATGAAAGGCCACTATATATATAGGTATCAGTTGAACACAATGTTTTCTTGATATATTTACAATTTTAAAGCAATTTGGAAGCCTACCAGTGCTTCAATCATAATAAAATAAATTCTAAATACGTATAAATATTGGTATTTGAATTTGTTTCTTTTTATAATGGAAAATCAGAGCTCCCCCTGCCCCTTCACTCATAGAATGCAGGTCCAGGCCCCTCATTCCCAAGCCACCGCCCTCCAGCCCTGCTGGTGCCCCTCACTCCCTACCTTCAATATCTGCCTGGCTCTGCTGCTGCCCCTCATTCGCCACCTGCCCCCCCGCCCGTCAGAGGGGTCTGCTAGCTGCCAGGGCTATGGGGCCAGGGACCCGGGTCCGCAGCCTCCTGCCCCTTGCAGCCAGGCTTGAGCGGCAGCTGCTGCCTGCAGGAGGTGATAGCTGCTGAGGCTGAGTGAAGTGTGGAGCCCAGCTTTCCCCCACTGCTGCCTGCTGCGGGCTCGTGTCGGGGATGGGGCTGGCTCCCCACTACTCTGCACACTCTTGTGGGGGGGGCAGGCAGGGGGGAATGATGCCCCCATCTGTGCAAAGGGTGGGTGCAGACTTCCAGCTGCAGCCTCAGCTCCCCACCCTGCTGCCCTCCCTCAGAGCCTCCACAGTCCAGTGGGTGTGACCCAGCATGGCAAGGCAGAGTGGGCCCGCAGAGGGGCCTCCTTGCCACCGTGAGCTCTGCCCATGTGGGGGCATCAGCACAGGGTTGTGTCTCTTGCCGCTGCCGCACAGCAAGGGAATGCCTTGCCAGGGCAGCATGGAGCTCAGCAGCAAGAAGATCCCCACATGGCCCTGCTCTGACCTGCAGCACTGGGTCACACCCGATGAGCTGCAGAGGCCCTAGGAGAGGGCACCAGGGTGGGGAGCCCACAGCAGGCAGCCCATGCCTGTCCCTGCCCCACACAGAGATTTGGGGGGGCACAAGTCCCACCTTCCCCCTGGGAGAGTGTGCAGCAGCGGGGAGCTGGCCTCCCCCGCCCCCCCAGATGAGCTGCCCACAGCCCCATCCTGCTCCCTGACAGGGCCCTGTGGCTGTGCATCCTGGCCTCGGGCCTGAAGCCCCATGCACCCACCTAGCCCCAGCCCTGCCCAACTCCCTCCCTCCCTATGGGGGCCTCAATCCCCTCTCACTTCCACCAGACTTACCTGTGGGAGCTGCTCTCCAGCTGCCTGGCGGTCATGTGCATATATATGCACATGTGCCCCCTGCCTAAGCACCCTCCTCCCGCTCCCCCACAGCCCCTTGTAGGCTAGAACTCTGCCAACCTGCAGAGAGTTCTTTGCAAAAGTGCAAAATCCATGGGTTTCTCCACTAAAATGAAAAATCCACATTTTCTTCCGGTAAAGGGGAAAATCCATGTTTTCCTCCCTTTTTCCATGGGAAACCGAAAATCCAGATCCCTGGTAATGACTAATCCAGTTGAAATTAATAGGAGACGTAGTTTTGTACAAGACTACATTTCTACTGACAGAAATTGGAGATATTTATGCATGAGCCTGGAGTATGGGATGAGATTTATGAAAGCTAACACTTCAAATAGATACCAGCTGGTTTTTAATAAAACAAGAGATTGTGTCACAACACTAAGGATTAGGTACATAACAATAGTTTAACAGTTTTTACCCTAGTATTCCAGAAAGACTTTGTAAAATATTTTCACTTATCTTAAGAGAAGGTTGGGTTAATTTTCCTGCTTCTTATAGAATTTAATTCCTCTCTGCATACTGCTAAATCATCTCTGCCACAATGAGAATCATGAAAAATACTTTTGCAGTGTTGTTATTTTGCTCCTTTAGAAGGAAAAACTTGGCTCTAGTTGGTTTGGTAGAAAAATGTTGTCCTGGGAAGAACATCCTTGAACCATAATACAGGGCTATTAGTTTCTTCCCCTCCCCCTCAGCTTTGTCCCATAATGCTATAAAAATGTTTAATGTGTTTTTCAGGAATAGTCTATAACTATTTCCAGCAATATGAAGCTTTATATTAGTTTGTTTGCCCTGAGAGGCCCTGACATAGCTTGGTTGTGGTTAAAAGACATGATTATTCTAGTAGTGGGGAAAACGTTACTTGGAATATAGCCAATCCCACAACTCTGTTGTCTATGGGTGTATGCACCCGAGCTTTATCACAGGTGAAGAAGGAATGTTTATTAAAGTATTAGTAACACCTCACTGAATTCTTGGCTCCATTCTACCCAATTCAAATAAAAAATACAAAGTCCTTATTTAAAAGAAAGAGTTTGTTGTAACAAAAGAACAAATCTCCATGTGCCTTCTCATGTGTGCTCTAAAATTAAGCTTCAGTTTCCCTAGAATGAAGAAACTAAAAGTCAGTGTGTTGAAGTGTGTTAAGTTGGAAAAAGAGTAGCACCATTACTTTCCATACAGCACTGAACTTCATGGAGACTCAGGGATCTTTTTTTGGCACTACCAAGACTTGCAGCTCAGTTTTTTCACCACTTTGCACAGCCAAACACATTGAAAATCAAGACTTACATAAAAAAAGAAATAATTTTAAAAACCTGTATCCAAAATGCAAAAGATCTATTGATCCCCTAACTTTTTGCATAGGCAGCAATAAAGTGAAATCTCAGTTCTACCACTGATGTCCATAGAGCCAGGATTTCACCAATAGTATTTAAAAAAATATTTTGGTTAAATTGTGCAGGCATGTCTATTTTGATATGAACATAGCTGTCTTTAACTTCCAGTGCAAGTGGAATCTGTTCAACCCCTTTGGTTTCAGTGGGCTTTCACAGGTAACTGATTGAAACTTAAGAAAAATATCTCTTGAAGCACACGGTAAAACTGAATTCAATTACTAATATACAAGATAGACTCTTCAGCTTCACTCTTTGAAATGACAGCAGTAAAATCGTATTTTTGTTACATAATACAAATGCACTGAGAACAGATCTCAAGAGTAACATAAAACCATTTTTGCCTAGTTACGATCATATACAGAAAAGTCTTAACTTTTCCAGTGCTTTTTAGGAAGGTTTTTTGGGCAGCTAAACTGAGTGTGTATATATAGCTTTTGCTCATTTCATCTTCAAGTATTCTGGTAGCATACCTATGACTGATTGAGCAGCAGGATACCATTCATATACCAGACATTAATGAAACTGCAGCTCTGCCAATCTTATGTTTAAACATGAGCCAAAATTAGTTGGCTACAACTGTAGACTCCAACAGATCTGAACATATTTGGGTATAAAAGGATGGGTTGTTTTTCCCATTTCAGGATATTTACTAAATATGTAATAATTTAACTGTTTTAAGAATTCAAAACAAAAACTTCCAAAATAAACATATGATTAAATGTTTTCATAAAGTATAAGTGTACTGTAGGAGTGTTAATGACACACTGGCCTTTCAATAGAAGTCTTGTGGTCTTTTATTTATCTACATTTTGGAAACAGTAATGATGACACTGATGTATTCAGTGCTATTGTGCCTATCGCACTAAAAAAAAGCACTTTAGAATAAGATATTTTATTAAAGACACATTTAGACAAACCAGGGGGTAAAGCTGCCTGGGAAAATGGGATTTAAGTGTCTAGAAAACAAGATTAGCCTTCTCCACTTGATCTTTGCTGAAATAAAGTTGAACTGAGATGTTTCAAAGCTGACAGGTCCCAGTGAATTCCACTTTTTCTTTGCAATACTGAACCAGAGAGCAGAGGCCGTAGGCCCTTGCTGCCCTCTCATTGTTGCATGGTTCCGTTGAGTTGATTCCCATGTGAGAACTTCTATTACACACATCTATAGAGCAGCCAAGGCTTCACTAATAGCTATAAACTTCATAATGGCTTTCCAGCCAAACGTATAGACTCCTTGTAGTTATTGGATGGACTCAAGTCCCTATGATTAATAGCATGTGACATTTGATAATTAAAAAAACAACAACCCATCAATGATGCAGAAAGAACATGTAAGATATTGGCACAATGTGGTCCAAGTACAGACTTCATTTCAGTTGTTTGGGCGCCTTACAGAATCACATCACATAAAAGTAATAAAATCATATAAAAGCAATAAAATATAGAAGGGGAAAAGGTAGAGATGCACATTGTTTTTACTTACTTTTATTCTCTTAACAAATTTGCATTTATTATACCTGTCCAGCAAATAAAGTAGATCAGTATGTGCTACCTGCTAGTCACCTGTATAGTGCTGAAATCTCAATAAAATAAAGTGTGATAGATGAAAATACTGTAGAGCTTAAATTCACTCTACGACCATATACATATTTTCAGGGAAAAATGAATCTCTAAGGGAATTATTTGTTATTATTTGGTGATCAAAAACATACATATTTTCCATAAGAAACCAGCATTTTGAATGGACACTTTAAAGACAACACTTTATATGTACTAGCAGTATCCATGTCTGTTCTTAATTTCTATTCTGCTGTTAATTTGGTCTAGCATCTTGATTGCCTCTCTTTTCACAGCTGTTCACTGGAAGAATAGTTCTGAATGTTTTGTTTCCCCTCTGTTTTTCCCTCTCAAAAAAAAATAAAAATAACCCATAATGGATGGATACACTAACCGTTTTTTCAGCTCTACCAGCTGCACTGAGATCCACACTCCACATTTGCAATAAATGTGTATCTATGAGCAAATAGAACCTCAACAATATTTTCAAACTTTGGTACTAAAGGTTAGGGCATCTGTATACTCACCTGCTTCTGCTGCTAGAAGTTCTAGCAGCAGGTAGCAGCTGGAAGCCTAGCTTGATTTTTCAGAAGCGAAGGGCACTCATGATCTTTCTAGTACCTAGACAAAGCATTCCACTTATTTATTTATGCATTTTCCAAAGATACCTGATATCCTGTTAACAAGAAACCAGTTAGTGTTTTTAACTTCCATTCAAGAAAGAGTTGTTTTCTAGAGCTGTATCATGCTTTATCCTAGCCTAACTTAAGTGCAACTCAACATAGGGGAAGCAGTTTTGAAATAGTAACTTGATTGTGGACATTCGTAAATATTTGGCTTTTTCAGTAACATATGACAATAACTAGGATTGTAATGTCAATAAAAATTCCTTGAACAGATTTGTGATGTTTTCTTTATTAGCACAGTGTTGGAATTGACATTTTGTGATAATTTAGTGTACTTTTCTGTTTATCTAATAACATGGTCATTTCCATTTGCAAAATGTAGACTTGAAATCTGGACCAGTTGTTAAAAGAAATCAAAGTGTTTGGGGATGTTATAAGTGAGGGTCTCAAAGTACTGAAAACAACATTAATAAATAAAACATGATGAGTCACTAGGTCCAAATCTATTTATTTTGTTAGCTATCTTAAATAAGATACGCCACTTTTCTTTCCACATGAATCATACATAACATCTGTGTGCCTCATGATTTTGGGTGGTAGGGTTTCCAAAGCTCCACATGAGTTTCCCTTGTCCCTTATACTGGATGATAATGACTAGTTTTTACCATAGCTTATGCACAATACTTTGCTAAATTGGTATGACTGTCTACAATATTGTTGTTATAGGATAAAAAAGAAAATAAACAGCCAAGATTGACTCTGGCAATAATGCACCATGTTATGCTACAGTATCTTTTCAAATTGTGGACTAGAATGATTTCTGATATAATTATATAAGTAGAAAACTCTGTAAAAGTTATGTTTCAGTGGCTTATGAGCTTCTGGTACTCATTGGGCATGTACAAGCATTACATTATTTGTAAATGTGCTGCAGAGAGGCTGGCTAGGGCACAAGGGTGCTCCAGTGAGGGGCTAGCCAGAAAGCAGCCCCCATGCATAAGCAGCCTCGTGCCCTAGCCAGCCCTGTCACCATCTACACGTGTGCTGCGGTGCACAAAACAATGCTGCCTCCAGGTACTACTTCTGTTTAGCTGGACTACACTGCTGCAGCATTTATTAGTCTACTGTAACCTAATAGGGTTACATGTGTAGATGGTGATGTTTTACTGTGGAACTAATTAGCGAGCTCTGCAGTAAATGTCTCGTGTAGATGTACTCACTGAGTCCCAAAAGGATTCTCCATATTTATCAAATGTACCATGTATCAGTGGTTTCGGAATCAGGACTAGAGATGCTCACTAGCTTTGTTTTTGAATTTAAAAAACTTTTTTAGCAATGAGACAAATATTTATCTCAAATAAATATCTTCCCATGAAACAAAGTTTTATAAACCTTATAAATGGTAATGGGTAAAATAATTTTTGTTTCTCAGATGGTCAAGTATCACTGCACTGACTTCAGTGAGTAGAAATTATCAACTCTCAAGGTCTTTTTTTTAAAGGCTACTTTTTAAAAATCTCTTGTGTGGGAAAAGTGTTCTTGTATTAAATATTTGATGTCAGATACATTTTACAGATGTTATGTCATCCAAAAGATTTTGTATTAGCTTTAGTGAGATATTGTTCATATCTATTTGGAAATGAAGCCAATTTTTTTCTCTTTGACAGGTTTTAATCTAAATGTAATGTAATACAACATGTCATAAATACGTTTGTAAATATTCACAACCTCATGAGAAAGAAGTCTCTTTGGCAAACGTGTAAAAATTCCAGGAATTCATATGCTCCATAAAATATCTATGTGTTTCTGCAGAAATCCCACATAAAAATCTTCCAAGACGCTTATGATTCCACAGACACCAATAAACTAGATTACCGTGTTAAAAGGATTTTCACTAATACTGTGAACATTGCATAGACCTATAGGCAGGGCTTGTAGCATGCTGTGATACCATAAAATTAACTGAATAAGCAGGCAAATGTCTTTTCTCCTGGCTAGCAAAGGAGCTACATAAAAGTAGTATCTTCTTCCACAAAAGAATTGTTCCAGCCAGTGTAGCCAGAGGTATTTGATCACTTTAACAAATGCAAAAAATAATGTTTTTACTATGTTTCGTTCATATTTAACCCTGAAGAACTAAAAGGGCTGTGGAAGAATGAAGAGGGCTTCTGTATGACTCAAGAATTATCAAGAGACTTGTTAGCAAAGTTCCATTTGCAAAATCTTGTTCAGAAATCATTCTTGAACTAGGAGTAGAGTTTGACTTTTAGATTCCAGACTCAGTTTACAGGTCTGGCAGTTAGAAAAGGCATATATTATTCTTGTAAAATGAGAACCTTTGATCTGAAGTCACTGAGAAACAATAAACATAGGGCCCCAGGGTAACATTTTTATACAGACTTTTTAAAGTATAATTACACTTTAAGGTCTATATCTGTGGCATGAACTACTGAATTTCCTAGCAGAAATTGCTAAATCTTGATATATGCTTCATGGCAAAAAAAGAAAAAAGTCAGCCATTTGGATAATACTTTATATGTCTTAAGATTAGAAACCAATATAATTATATAATGAATATATTGGGTTTTTAAAGCATTTCATCCTAATACAATGAAAGCTGAGCATCCTGGTTTGGTCTTCCTTTCCTTCGTTATTTTTTGTTTTGTTTTGTTTTTTTGTTTTTTTACATTGGGATGTAACCCTCATCCTAACACACAAATTTTTTTCTTTTTACCAATACCCTGCTGTTTAAAATTAAATTGAGAGTTTTTTAAGATAGTGGCCTATTTTTTGTGTGTTACTTATGTAAAATACCTTTCATTTTGGAGGACTGTAACATTTCATAACTTGGTGAATACACTGATGAGACTTAAGTAACTTCCTCTTGATGACTGTATTGCTTGTTAACAGCTAGGAAAATATTGGTGCTGGAAGTAGAATACAGTACCTATAATAGTAAAGAATTTTACATTGCCCTTGGCAGACAGCGTTTCTGGCAGGTAAAGTTACTTGGGAAACAGTTTTGCCATGTGACCTGCTTCACATTTGTAGGGCAAACTAAACAGAGGGGAAAGAAGCATTCCGGGAATTTACTCTGCCAGCACAGGGAGCTGGACATGGAGAGCTGCTGGAAGGGGCCGTAATGAGAACTGAGAAGTGAGTTCTGAGCTCCCCCAGGATGAAGAAGCTGCTCCCCCAGGTCCTTGTGCAGAGCGGGGGAGACCAGTGTGAAGCATGGGGAGCAGAGGTGGGGTCGAAACTCTCCCACAACACCTTTTATGAGGTGTTTTTGTGTACATAGTTTCCCTCTCTGCTCATTTTTTCCTGTCCAGTTTTCAGAACAAATTCTCTCTCCCTCTCTCAGATTCCTATTGTGTGCAAGTAAAGTATGTGATGTTGAGCCATTGTTTAAGCTCTGACTCTTCACTGGGAAGAGGTGCTAAATGGCTCCTTAAGGAAGCAGCCTTGAAAGCTGGTTGGGGAAAGGAAGGAGGAGCTGTGAATCATGATGTCTTCTGCTGTGGCATCTTGGGTCAGCAGAGATTGGCATGAGTCACAGAGAGCATCCTTGCAGAAAGGGGTGAGGAAAAGAGAGCAGTGTGGCCTGGGATGCTGGAGGACCTGACCAAACACTCACTCTGTGTGTAACATGCCACATGTTCAAATTAGAGGTCAATTCAAACAAGTTGAAAAGATATTCTACATTTTACAGGTAACATCTTTCAGGCTGGATTGCCATTTTTGTGGCTTCTTATTGAGTGATACATTGCTTGAATATGTGGCATGTGACAGTTTGTCATGTGATTAACACATTAATCACAAGATGAATGTAATGTCAAAAGTGCACCTTTAAAAATCATTTTTCTATATTGTTTTACACTTTCAAAAGTTTATAATGACAAGCTGCACTTCAGGACCTCATTTCTACCAACTCATCAATAATTACCAAAATTAATTCCCCATTACTCATTATTCCTTAAAAACAATGTTATTGTTAACAAGAAATAATCATTTTAGTTGAGTTTCAGACTATCTAGCAATGTTGTTTATGCTCCTATTTCTTTTACAGTTGTGAAGCTTTCATGTGCTACTTGCCCTGTAGTAAATTTCTGTCTTTTTACTAGAATTCAGTGCAACTTAATCATATTCATACTAGAGATTGGAAATCCCCTGAAGAACAAATGAAAGTGTAAGAACCCAGCACTGGCTATTTGAGAAATTAAGGTCCTGCATGAGAGTAGCTCAGAACATTTGCAGATGATACAATACCTGTTGAATAATTTTGCCACTGCAGTGTTACTCACTGACAGCAGTCACTGTTAGGAATTGTGATCTAAATTTGGTCTTGATCATTTTCAACTGCCCTGTTCATAGACCAGCTTTTGTATCCAGTTTATTCTGAGTTTCTCTGAATCTAGATACATAAGAAGCACATCTACACATGCCCCTGACTGTGCACTTGGTACTATGCAGTCATTTAGTACTCGCTTTGCTTTATCAAATACTTTGCTGCCAGTACTGTGAAGTCCCGGTGGCACACAGGTTGTTTTCAATCCTATTGTGCAGTAGCAACAAGCTACTGTGCAGTATCTCATTGCTACTGCAAGCAGCAGTGTCATGATTAGCGCCCACCGATGCTACGTCGCCGTAGCTCATTGCTACAGACATGCCCGATAGGAATGCATTTCCAAGGCAAATCCTGGCTCTGTTAAAATCATTGGCAAAACTTCCTCAATCGGGCTATGATTTCATTCTTGTCTTCTTACCCAGTCAGAATGAGTGCAACTCCTTCCATGGAGAAGCAAAGCAAAAACTATTGCCAGTCAGCAAGACAGTCCCCTTCTGTTGTTTATTGCACTGGCTTTGATACAGATGTACCTATTTGAGGTTTTGGCCTTTAATTTGTCTCTTGAATATCTGAAGTATAAACACATGGTGGCAGCATGGAGAAACTGGAAACCTTGGTGAAGATACCTGCAGAGGAAGGGATTTGGTTGAATGCAAAGCAGCCAGAGGGCAAGACTTGAAACCACAAGAGAGTGATGAATTCAGTAGTCACCGCATAGACAGTTCCTGTATCCAGATTCTTGTGGTGCTCTCACCTTTATTTCTGGCAGCAGGGCTCCCATCATTGTTGAGTCACTCTGGAGTGTTAATTGGCTGGGATTGGTTCTATCTTCAAATAGCCTATTAACATGAAAGTTGGAGGCATTTAGATAAGATGGCAAGTGAGGATGATGCAATTTAGGGGACAGTAACTTTCTTAGAATCCCTCTGTGTAGGCTAGATTGTATTAAGTACTTTAAACTGGGACTATGGATTCTTGTCCCAGTATCTGGATTGGCTTTTGTGACTCCATTGTTCCTATCAGCTTGTTTGCTTCTCCCAGCACTTCCCCTTCACCCTCTCTCTGCTCCAGCCTTTGTCTTTTGTATTCTATTTTTTTCTCTCCTTCTTGTACTCTGCTTTCTGTAATCCTTTCAGAGAATTTGATGAAGTATGTTTCAGCTCTCAAAAGCTTGTGCTATATGCGTGTGTGTGTGTGTCTGTGTGTACACACACCACATACTTTGGTTAGTCTTTGACATACAAATCTACCCTGCCTTCTATGGATGGAATGAGCAGGGATTCCATTCAATAGGATTCCAAAAAAGGACAATAATTAGTTAAAACCCTGCCAGTTGGACAGTATTTTTACTGATGCTAGGAATGACATGTATTGCTGTAAGGACCAGATCATGTAGTCTGTAGGTAATTCCATTATTTCTTTTACAGTCACTCATTAACTAAAGCTCAGCGAATCATAGACATTAGAAATGTGTAAAAGGACATTGAGGGCTAGATTCTATTCCACCTCTTAGGTACATAAATGAACTAAAGGGAGATGATTCCAAGTGCCAGAGCATTCCCATGGCTCCTCAGCTTTCTCCCCCTGACCTTCATGTTTCACAAGAGCATGGCTCAATTGGAAAAACTCAGGATGCAGACACTGTACTTGGTTTGTTTTCTTTGGGTAGAGAGGGATAGCTAGCCATGTTAGTTAGTGTTGGTCTGAATAGTTAATAGCTAACGGTTTAATAGCCCAAAATAATAGAAGGCACCTTATGCTTTTCGGAATGAGTTAGTCTTAAGGTGCCACCCTGCTCTGTCTTCTGTCTTTCTATGCATGCGGTTGGATTTCTTCTCACAAATCAGCCTACAGCGTAATAGTGAACCTCCTTCCTGACTTGAAGCTTCTGGTCTCCTGCAAGCTATTGCATGCTGGCATAGGGTAAGAGAAGTTTCAAGGCCACTGTGCAGAGACTCTGGACAGTCCTGCAACTGATGGCATCTATGGATTTTAGGTTCACTGGCTTTTTGGAGCCTAGACCAATGGTCCTTTCTGATGGTAAAATAAAAACTGCTTCAAGTGATGACTTGGAAAAATTCAGTGACCAGAGGCTTTCTGGATTTTGAACCCATGCATGACAAAACCCATAGCAATAGAACATTTTAACATAATCTGCTCTACTCTGTCAGTGACGGGCAAAAGGTTAAATTTGTTCATAAATGTTCAAGTACTAGTTATTTGTTTTGTTATAGCTTATAAACCATAAAGCTAAAATGACAATGTTTTGGCTGTGCACTTTGGGAGAAGAAAAGGAGTTTGCCTGTGAGGTCAAGTGTTCAAGCCAACCTGAAAGAATGAGCAGTGTTATCATAATTACTCCCGGTACTGTGCAAACATGAGGCTGACTAACCGATGAAAAGCTGACACTTTCTCCTCAAGTATGCACCTCCGTATTGTGTGTGCAAAGTGTGTTTTAAAAAACTTGCTGAGTTTGAGTCACATCTCTCTGTTTGACCTTGACCAAGAATGGACAGAAGTCATGAAGTTGTTTTATCCCCACTGGCACTCAGCAGGGCTTTTAATGAGACATCTGCTACACAGTTTTACCAGCAATGCATCAAGTGAAAGACGCCCAAAGAGCTGTAACCTCCTGCCTTTCACGTAAGTCTTGTTTGTCAAAGGCCCTCTCCACACCCCCTCCCTTCTTAAAATGCCAGTAACTTTCCAAGATCCAGCACAGTCCTAGATAGTAAAAAAGGCTCCATTTCCTTTTTGAAGAAAAATTTCTAAACACAGGTATATACTTTAGAGAATGAACCATCTGTCACAAAATGAGTAAGTTTTAAAGGAGGCTAAGTAGTCCAGCTCTTATTCAGATGTATAGATATTTAGGTCCCTACCTCCTTTAGGTTGCTTTGAATATAACATTAGGTTGTAAAAGGTTGTAAAAAAACACTGCATATGATCACATTGCATCACAGGCACATAACAGCCTTTTTGGAATTGTTTGTACCCAGTGAAGTATTTTTTCTGATTTATTAGGTGTCTTTATATAGCTTTTAAAATATGTATATATCAGGTGGCAAAATCAGAGTTTCAAGAACCTGTACAATAAATATCTACCTTTGCTGTAATGGACATACCAGGAAGCTACTAGAGGTGAGCTCAGGGGTGTAGGTTGTAGCTGCGTTGGTCTAAGGACATAGGCAAACAAGGTTCTTTGGATAAATCCAATATCTTTTATTAGACCAACTCAAAAATAGTTGGAAAAATTCTTCTTAGCAAGCTCTCAAGCACAAAAACCCTTTGTCAGCCTGAGGAAGTGTCTGCAGATGGTCTGTGCTCTTCCTGGATGGAGTGGTAAAGCAGCCAGAGGCCAGTACTTATGCAAGAAAGCCAGTCAGTGAAAATGTAAATTGAGGTGGTCAGTAGGTGAGAGACAGGTTGGCGGGGGGGGATGAAAGTACCTATAGTTAAAGGATGAGGGTGGGGGGAAGGGAATGAGAATAGCCAGCTCCCTGCAAGAGAAGGAACAGAGCTCTGCCACGTGTTATCCTTGGCTGGCAGAAAGACATGAGAGATTTTGTAGCTCTAGCTTGTGCTGGGGCCAGGCAGTTCAGGATCAATGAACCTCAGCCTGCTCAAGGACAGCCTCACCTCCACCACTGTGTTTATACACAGTTGGGAACCCACTTCATAAACAGTATTTGTCCTATAAGCTTGTTGCACTGAGCAAATAAATATATGTAAATTGTATATGTATGCACACTTAATATGAAAGAACTTGGGCCATTCACATACAAGTCAGAAATTCTTCCCTTCCTTAATGTGTTCTGTATAGGTGGCAGAGAAGACTAAGAACTATACATGTTTTCACAAACTATCAGTGCTATTGTAATAGGGCTTTATATTTGGCAGACACTGTGGCCAGGTACAACAGACATTATACTTTTACCAGTATAAGTGATTGGAAATCGGTCTATACCCGGAACAGAACAGAAATTCAGAGCAAATAGACTGGTTTAAAAATGATGGAACTCTAAGATTTGTACCTTCCCCCCACTAAAGGGTGAACGTGTGTTCTGTTCATTTCTGATCAAAACTATGCTGCTTACAGAAAACTGTGTAACTGAGAGAATGATTTTGCATGGGGCTTTTTGAATGTCTGTACCTACCCTGTATCTACTTTCTGGCAGAAGGTAGAGAGAGGTAGCTAGCCATATTAGTCTGAAATCAGCCAGAAAGCAGAGTAGATTAAAAAAAATTAAAAACCAGTTTGAATACAAAACTGTGGAACAAGGCATCATTTACAAGCTGGACTGTGTTAAGTATGGTTTAAACAGGGACGATGGATTTTAACTCATTACCTGGATTAAATTTTGTGTTCCCCTTTCTTCCTATGGGTTTACTGCTCATTTGCTTTTCTCTCCTAGCAATGTCCTGTCATCTCTCTCTCTCTCCTTCCTCCATTATCTTTTGTATTCTAATTTCTTTCTCCTTCTTATACTCTGCCTTCTGTGTGTCTTTAAATAGCATCTGATGAAGTGAACATGGGATCACAAAAGCTTGTGCTTTCTCTCTCTATATATATATATATTATTTATTTGGTCTATAAAGGTACATATCTACCCTGCCTTCTGACTGACTTCAGACTGACATGCCTAAATACTTGTCTCTACTTTCTGGCAGACATGGACTCTTCTATGACTACTACGCTAGATTGTACCTGGTAACAGCTATAGGGCAAGGATTGCTCCCAGCAAGCATCATCCAAGGTGACTGGAAGGACAAAGTGAAGGTAAGACCTTACTCCTATCCTATTTAGTTGTTCGTATCTCATGCTGTTCAGGAGCTATCATTGCACTCGCACAAGGGTAAGGAATCTAGCTGTGCTTGAGCACTAAATGCCTGGCTGAGGAAGGGAAGGCATAATTGGCCCTAGCTACAACTGGATGAGTTAAAAGGTGGTTTTCATTCACACACACAATTTAAAAAATATAGAACTTAAGTAAAATTCAACATTGCTACTTTTTGTAAAACTCACTTTAATACTCTCCATGCTACAGCTATATATCCAAACTTTTAATAAAACACCTATTAGTGTGCTATCTAGGTATTTTACAACACATTAGGAATACTGAATATGCCTTAAATAACAATATATCAGTGTTTTGTTGTATTTCTTTATTATTTTCTTCTAGATTTATATTTTCTTCCTTCTCAGCTCTAAATTGGTCCTGAGAAGTTGCCATTTCTGAGGGAAGGCTTAGGAGGGAGCAGGGCTGGTATTAGATTTGGAAGGACCCTGAAAAGAGGTAAGATATAGGTCCTTTCCTTTTCTCACATGCACAATAGATGACTTGAACTGCTACTCTGTAGATATGATCTCACTTAGAGTAGGGCTGAGCTGTGGACTGTGGCTACAGACAATTGCAGGAGCCATAGCCAATGCTATTTTTAAGCAATATCATGTCACTGAGCCTGCAAAATAATTATTTTTTAGACTTTCCTATTTTGTTCCGTAAGAGTATTGGCTTTTATGATAAAACATAACATGGGTTTGAAGATATGTATAAAGTTTATAAATTGAGAATGCCAGCTTGGGAGGAATTCAGACTCATCTGAACTTCTGAAGAGACGCAACGGCTGCAGAAAAAGCACCCGGAATCCCTAGTCACCCAGGGATAGACTGGCCGTCTGATTGAAGGGTTTGTTGGTTAACTGGGATCCTCGTTTAGGTAACTGACTGTGATTCTATAGAACCCTGCCTTGCTCTGTCAATAAATTCTCTGCTTTAATAGATGGGCTGTAGTCTGGTATCTTTGTAACACAAAAGTGTCAAATTTAAACCCCCAAGCGGAAGAAACACCTTGTTGCACATCCCTAAAGCTGGTTCTTTAGGTAGGTTTGGAATTGAATACATTCAGGCTCACATTCCATGGAATTCATATCCCATTGGTATTCAATTCCTCTGGTAAGAGGTTCCACAGCTACAGCCTACCACAGAAAATGATCTGTGCTCAGGAATTTCATGCCAGGCCAGTTTAGTTGAAGTACCCCTGTCAAGTGTACTTATACTAAAGATTTGCTCTGGTCAGACATCTGTTTTAGATTAGACCAAACATCTTAACTATCTTAAGAGATAGAGGCATGGGCAGTGTGAGTGGAATTTAGGCTGCTATCCTGCACAACAAGATAGTTGTAGTGCGGGATAGCGGCCTAAAAACTATCTCTTGCAGATCATTTTCTGTGATAGGTTGTAGCTGTGCTATCCCACCTCAGTCCTAAAAGAGCAGATTTTCAGATTCTCAGGGGGAGTCCACCTGTTAAGTAGATCACCTCCTCAGTGGCTGACATAATATTAATGTGCTGTGTTCACAGGCATCTTTGCTAGATGACATTCTCATGTTCTGTGCTTCAATAGCTTTGTCTAGAGGTAAGGAATACATGCTGCATTACCAAGATCTTCAACTGAGAAGGTGATCTACTTAACAGGTGGACTCCCCCTGAGAATCTGAAAAGCTGCTCTTTTAGGACTGAGGCTGGCTTTGTAAGGATACATATAAATAAAAAAAATGGAGAGAGACTTGCAAGAGACAGTGCAACGTCTACATATAGTATCAATACACAGGAAGAGGAAAGTCAGGAAAATAAGAAGAGAAGAGAAAGGAACATCAGAGGGTGTGATAAGTATATTGATCCTTCCTTCCATCCTTGTGACAAGGTATTTAGAAGAATTCACAGATTTGTTGGAATCTGATAGGGCTGCACCAGGAGTTCTGCTGCGGTCTCTGGGCTGTCAACCATGCACCTTAGCACCAACCCCACCCAGCCCCGGGTAGACAGTGGATTTAGAGAATGGACTATATAACCTGGCATGGAAGTTGGGTGATGTTTGAGATAAATGAGATCTTTGTACACTAGTACAAAACTGAGGACCAGAAACTACTGGTGCAAGTCATGAAACCAGGTGTAGGGATGAGAGAAACATACTGAAATAAAAATGATGGCAATTCACTTATTGAAGAGTGTGTACTGTTTAAGAAAGACAGAGATAAAATAAAGGTGTAGAGGTGGTGAAGCAATACATGAGAAAGATGCTGTAAACTGTACAAAAGCAAATGACAGCAAGGATAAAATAATCAGCTTGGGTCAAATCACTTTATAAAAGAAGTTCTATTGGGAAGCTGCCCTAGATCCCTAACATTAGATTTGGCATGGATAGACATCTCTTTAGAGAGAGAGAAAGAGACAAATACTGAAAATTGTCATTAGGATGTCATTTAAGTTTCCAGTCAGAGACTGGAAAACAAAACATGGTATTGAAGCCATGTTTATACAGCACCAACTCTGTTGGATAGGACATGTCATAAGGATGCCTGACAACCAGGTCCTATAGGTCGTATATTCCCAAGACACTGATGGTCACTGCTCTAGAGGTGGGCCAAAGAAGAGATTCAAGGACACATTAAAAGTCAATTTGAAGAAATGTGATATTAACATTTTGAAAATACTCAGTTTACTATAGAGGTAGATAGATGAGAGAGACAA
>NW_005842294.1:567146-573205 GCF_000455745.1 Alligator sinensis | reverse complement strand
AAAGAGCTGTGATCTGACATTACCAGATCCCACTCCTTCCTGGAACAAGTCTGCAGGTGAACATGCAGATGTTGGATTGGCCTCCTAGGCCATCTCTGGACTCCAGACAGGATCTTATGTACCAAGCAAAAAGTACTGACCAGATAGAAAGGCTCCAAAATTACCTGGATAAAAAATGCCTCAAAAGTATGTTAAGGGGGAAAGAAAGAGCCTACAAGGAACGGAGAAACAGATTGATTAGCAAGAAAACTATAAATCGGAGGCCAGAAAGTATAGAGATAAAGTGAGACTTGCCAAAGTCAAACTGAATTTCCTTGAAAAGAAAATTAAAATGAATAACAAAATATTTCTTATGTATTAATATATCAATTTATTCATTTATTCAATTTATATGGCACCCTTCCCAGCAAAAGGTCAGGGTAGTTTACAATAAGAAAACAGAATAAATTAAAAACAGGAGAGGAACAGGAGGACCAGAACAGTTTAAAAGGGAACTAGAACATCAAGATAGATCAGACACTCCATAAATCAGATGCTCCTACTTTTGTTTGGTGAGTGCTTGCCCAAATAGGAGGGTATTACAAAATCTCAATAAGATGTCCAGGCTCAGGCTCTAGCTTGCTTCAAGAGGGAGGAAGTTCCACATCTGAGGAGCAACTGCAGAGAACAACCTCCCATGTATTTTCCAGCATGCCAACTTGGTGTACTGATAGTAATTGTAGGAAGTTGCTGTCAGCTGACCTCAGGGATTGGAATAGGGCACAAAGGAAAAGGCAGTTCCTTTGGGTGCCTAGACAGTTTACAGTCTAATAGGTCAAAACTAGTCTAGTGCCCAGAAAGCTACTGGGAGCCAGTGCAGATCCTGGACCACTGGAGTTATGTGCTCCAGGTGAATGGCCCCTGTCAGAAGGTGGGCACTGCATTCTGCACCAGGAACAGCTTTTGGACAGTCTTCAAGAGTAGCCATACATAAAAAGCACGTTTCAGTAGTCTAGTCTTGAGGTTACAAAGGCACTGATGACAATGGCCAGATAAGTCTGAAAGAAAGTCACAGCTTTTCTACCAGGTATATTTGGTGAAAGGCATTCCTAGCCATGGCCATCACCTGAATATCCAGGTACAACAGAAGATCCAGGAGCACCCCAAGGCTGCAAACCTGAGTGAGAACAGGAGACTGGAGTGCATCAATGATAACTGTCCCAGTCCCCAATAAATCATGTGGTTTGACTAACCACATTACCCCTGTCTTGTGTCTATTCAGTTTCAGTTGGTTCACCTGCATCCAGTCCACAGCCACAGCCAAATACTGGGAAAGGACTGAGAATGCAGGGCCTGAGTCAGAACAAAAGAAAAGGTAGAGCTAGATGACATTAGAATACTGGCACCACTCACTTCAAATCTCTGCATGGTCTTATCCAGCAGCCTCATTTATACATTGAACAGGAGGGGCAACAAGATGGAATCCTAGGGGAGACACAGGAAAGGACCCAAGGAGATGACATGCATTCACTCATCACCACTCTTCGGGACCCCCCACTAGGAAAAGGCAGAACCAACTTAGAACTGTTATACAACTGTCATGACAATTAAGGTCTTGTAAATGCTTTATCTGCACCCCATGACCGACTGTTAATGTGCTCAAGTCAGAATACTGGAAATGGCACAAGAAATAGAAGCTCTGGTAGCAAGGAGAATAACTAATACTTCTACTTAAGACAGGGAAAAAAACCCTCACTGGGCAATAAAAAACACTCAGTAGTATGCAGGGCTTTAGGATAAATTTTGAAAAAAAGGAATAATTAAAGAAAATGAGGGAAACTGAAAAGAAGGTAAAATCAACTTGAATTTATCACAGATCATGCCAACCTAACTCTGATGAGATTGCTTATGTTTGGTAAAGAGGAATGTGGCTAATCTAATCATTCATGTAGATGTGGGGAGACCAGTGGATGTGGTATATCTTGATTTTAGCAAGACTTTTGATACAGTCTCCCACAACATTCTCGCAGGCAAGCTAAGGAAGTACAGGCTGGATGAATGGACTGTAAGGTAGATAGAAAACTGCCTGGAGCATCTGGCTCAGAGTAGTACTCAATGGCTTAATGTCTAGTTGGCAGCCAGTATCAAGTGGAGTGCCCCAGGGGTCAGTCCTAGGGCCGGTTTTGTTCAATGTCTTCATCAATGACCTGGAAGATGGCATAGAGTGCACCAACAGCAAGTTTGCAGATGATTTTCCAACCATAATTTTCTATGATTTTGTGATTCTGGACTTGAATAAAGCACTTGTACCCAGTGACAGATGAGAAATTATGAGTTAAAATGGAGATTAGTCCTTTGTGATCCCTCACAGTTGAGGATAAGGACTCCCATGGGTAAAGTAAAGGGTTGTAGATGAGTCTGTTGATGGCTAAGAAGGCTAATCCCAGAGCCACAGATTATCTGGCAAATGCTAAAGGTAGTGGTTAAAAGGAGGATTAAACCACACATTTCTGGGTCTTGTTTCCTTTCCTTCCATTTCTGTTGTTTTTCTGCCTCCAGAGCAAGACTGTTTTCCTCAAAGTAAGATGTACCTTCTCTCAGAAGGCACTGCCATGTGGCCCTGTCCCAGACTAATTTTTCCCAATTTGTCATGTCAATGCCACACTTAATGCTTTCCTTGAGGGTATCCTTGAAGCGTTTCCTCTGTTTCCCATGTGTCCTTTGTCCTTGGCTGAGTTGGAAGTATAATAGTTGTTTTGGTAAAAATACAGCAGGCATGCTCACGCAATGCCCTGCAGCTGATGTTGAATAATGAATGCTTCCATGCTGGTGGTGTTAGCTTTAGTAAGGACAGTGGAATTTCTGCAATGATCCTCCCACTTTATGTCAGGGATATTCCTGAGGTAGCACTTGTGAAGGTGTTCCTGGCTTTTCAGGTGGTCCCTATAGGTCACTCAAGCTTCACAGCCATAGAGAAAAGTTGGGGTTACCACAGCCTTATATAATAGGAACTTTGTTCAAGTTTTGATGTCGTGATCATTGAGCATGCAATGATGTAATCTTCTGAAGACAGAGCTGGCATATTGTATTCTATACTGGATCTCTTTGTCAGTGTTGGCCTTCTTTGAGAGATGGTTGTTAAGGGTCAGTCCCAGGCACTGGTATGCTTGAGAGAAACAGTTAAGGGTCAGTTGTAGGTCCTCCTTAGTATGTGCAATGACAGCACAATCATTGACACTGACGTTCCATAGTTGAAGCCGATGTAACTTGTTTTGACACAGAGGTTTTCATCCATCCTGTAATCAATGCCATTTGGCAGATGGTCATGGATGAGCATCTTGATAACCACAAGAAAGATTAATGCAAGCTTTGGAAAGTGAGTAAGGAAGTGGTACCCTGCAATACTAGTCGGCAGGACTCAATGGCCAAAAAAGATTCCTTCCTGTTCTATGCTTTTATATTTCTAAGAATGAAGGCAGGTTAGGATGGCACCCTAGAGAATAATGATTAGTTTGAGAGGTATACGTTTTTTGTAGCTGACAGCCTTGCCTTCTGCCTGACTTCAGACTAACACAGCTCTCTCTCTTCCTAATGGCAAAGATTGTAGGCAATCAAAGATAGTAGAAACTGCTACTTTTGATGCTATCTGTATATTAATGCATCCTTACTATTTAATCTTTGCAATCATATACAAAACATACCACTATAATTGCTTTTAGGAATGAAAGGGTTAGAGATTGGATTCCTCATCTTTCTTCTGGGGAGGTGTGCACAGCTCTGACAATGGCTGTAATACCTCATTGAAACATCCCCAATATAAATGATAAAGAACTTTTCCTGTTTAGAAAAGGCCCTAGAATTTTTTAAACAGTCAGTTTAGTCAAGAAGAAAACCTTCAATAGGGATCCAATCATGATGTTGACAAGTTTAAAATGACCTACTCATCATATAAATCAGAAGGATTAAATCATTCCATCTTTAAAGGATGAATCTTATTTAAAGTGTGGTTATCAGCAATGGACTTGCTTATTTTATATAACCCAAATGAAGTGAATCATTTTTACAGAAGGGGTTTTGTATTTGTTCATTAGATTGGCAGTGAGGCCCATATTAACATGTAAAAATACTTATTTTTGTTTATGAGATAAAGGTGTGGTCTGAGTACAGATGATCCCAGCAGGGTGTGGGGCCCAGGACAAAGCAGCCTGCGTGGGACCCGTCTCCCCAGCCCATGGCACCCTTATACCAGGGAGTGAAAGCCCCAGAACACCAGATGCGGTGGGACTGATCGTGGCCAGAACTTCTGGCCAGAACAGGCAAAGAGCTGTCCAACTCACTGGAAGGGTGGGCTAATCTGCAGCTGCAGCCTCTACCCAGCCCTGTGGGCCTCCGCAAAGCATGGGGCCTGGGGCTGTTGCCCCAATTCATTCCCCCCCGCCAGGGACAGTCCTGGGTTTGAGCATGAGATTAAGCCAGAGAAGGTGCTGCCTTAGACTGTGGCCTTGAGACCAAGCTGTGAACTAGTGATAGTTTTCTTGCTTCTAAAGTACTGTGCTTCTAAAGAGATAATAATTAGGGAAAGACTCAAATGAACCCACAAGACCTGAATATCCCCAAACTTTGGTGTCTTCAGGCCACAAGACCTGGTCATAAGACCTGAATATTTCCAAACTTTGGCTCTGAATTGCTGTCATGGGCTGAACTACATTCTGGACATCTCTAAACTTTGTTGAGGTTTGGTGCTGTAATTAAACATTGTAGCTCAACTCCTTGCTAGTAGTAATTTGCTCATAAGACATAAGGGGTGAAATGAGGTTTAATTAGATGATGTTTATAAATGACTTCATAGATTGAAAAAACACTATAAATACTAGGGATTATTATCATGGCAGTTATTCATTTCACTGGTCATAGTTTTGTAAATATTTAACTAATCATTCACTTGTAAAGACCATTATTTGAGTTATGTCTCTTAAACTATTCAATTTATGGCATTCAGGACTAAAAAGAGGTGTGAAATCATAAAACTGCTTGGAAAAGCCATATTTAACTGAAAGCAATTATCAGACAATGATGTTACCTCTGATCAGTCTAAATCAAATTGGCAAAGTCAGAGGAATAAATAACTGTATTCTGATTACCTAAAATGTGCTAAATTTAGTCATCAGAAAACTTAAACTAAGGGAAAACAGGGTCTGGGGTAAAAAAGGAAAAATCATGCATTAAAGTACATACTTCCTTACTCGCTTTCCAAAGCAAGGAAAAGTAGGACAAAAGAAAAGCAAAGGGAATGGTCATACTTTGTTAGATTAGGACTGCATTTGGCCAGTTGTTCAGTATTTGTGTGTGAAGCTTATTGTCAGTTATTTTGGGCTTGTTTGGTCTCTTTCATTTCCGATGCATTTTCTAAGCAAAAACAGGAAAAATATTCTGAACACACTGTTACACACACATGTATCTCTGTCTGATGATTAGACTGTCAGTTTGAAGAACAGCACTAATAGATCTGTAATGAGATGAGAGTTTGTGCAGGGTGATCATATGCTACTGACTCCTATTTTTTTTTTAATCTGGAATTATTTATATAACAACATAGCTTTGATTATACACAATTTAGATTGTATACAATTTTTAGCTGAGGAACAGTACAAACTCATGAACAGTTATATTTATTGCTTATGTTCAGATGTTATGACTATGAATCATAGCTGACCATAGCTTCACAACATGCAGACATTAGTTTACAGGAAATTAAATCAGTACTGCTTGCACACTAATGCTTGTTCAAGACTTCTTAGAACACTAGAAGGAAGATATAGTTAAGAGTGAGGACTTTGCTCACCCTTCCTACAAGCAACTGAACCTGGCCAAAGGCTTAGCCCTAGAGAGAGATGGTTTTAGGGCTGACAATGTTCTCCCCACGCAAATCAGGAGTGACTTTAAAGATGTGTAGTAGCCTCGTAGAGGACATTTTCCAGGGAATTTTGTGAACAAGCACCTCATGCATGCTGACAGTACTGTCCATTTTGGTGTTGTAGTGACTGGCTATGGCCATGCCAAAAAAACATTGTACATGCCTT
>NW_005842294.1:561027-567115 GCF_000455745.1 Alligator sinensis | reverse complement strand
CAGGAATATCCACTACTAGGTATCTACTACGTGGATTTTGACATCATCAAAGAGAAAAAACAAAGGAGTGAAAGATACTTTAAAAAAAAAATACTGAGGGCATACTCTTCCAAGCCCCTGAATACAGATATCCTATGACGGACTTGAAGTCATTAAATAGTAATATTCTAAATATTGTAGCAGTATTTGAGGGAGGAGTAATGGATACACAAGCATTCTGGGCAGACATAAGTAAGTAGGACAAACAAATGCTAAACTTTCCATTAGAGCATGACTGCTGTGCAAGGGTCCGATCCAAAGCCCATTAAGATGAAAGGATAAGTACCCTTTGATATTTTATCAGAATTTGAGTAAGTTTCATGTGACCCGTTTTAAGATCCTACCTTGTATTATACAAGACAACACTAAACATTAGGCCAGCCAAAATAGCTATCCTTGTAAATCGCAGAGTGTAAAGAGGAAAAGAGAGAATGTAAAACACACAAGCAGTAAAATGGTGCAGTACTTTTAAACACTTCCTTTCTAAAGATACAATAACCAAGATAGGACTGGGGAGGAAGCAAAGCACTAATTGAACATCAGCACTGTACCTAAACCTTTGCTATTACGCCAAGAAACATAGGAGACCAGGGTGTGAAGTTTGAAGCCACAAAACACGAAGGACAAGATACTCAGAGGTGAAGAGTGATTTTGTGTATCTTGGTTTCTTTGATGCTCAGCATGAGATGCCCTTTAAAGAGATTTGTTTTTAGAGGTTGGGTGCTAAACATTTTCTGGAAATCAGGCTCTGGTTAAGGTGTCTAAAAATACGCTTCTGAAAATGGAACCACTCAGAATTACTAATGATTTTTGTAAATCTTGGCCAACATTCAGAATTTTTTTTAAGTCCTCTTCATGACACTAAGAGTGAGTGAGTGGTGGCGGTGCATGGGAGGGGTGAGAGGGGGTATGGGTGGGGAAAAAAGGAGGCTTACAACAGCACGTTTACTTTTTGGAATAACTTCAGTAAAGCACCTCAAGGTTCTTTTGATTTGTTGTTCTGCCTGTCTTTAAGACTTACATTATATATAACAATGAAATCTGCCAGCAAGAACTAATGATCTTGTGTTAGAACAAATGCAAAAACAGCACTATTCGTCTTTTCGATGTCTTAGACATGCATCTTATTTGCTAGAATACGTGAGTTTATTTAAGGAGAGAATACAGAGGGGTTTAATTTTAAATTTAAACCAAATGAATGACTAGCTGCAACCTAGTCTGTATGGTATGCAAAAGCAAGCAAACAAACCTAGTTAGAATTGAGTGCTATTGACTTTGCTGATACTGTTGTTACACTTTCTCAAATCTCACCCTTTCAGCTCATGTTTCTTTTTGCAGTTCCCATATGACATTTCCTATCATTGACACATCCTGCTTCTGAAATGTGCCTATGTTTCAACAACTGTTTTCTATCTCCACTCATTTGAAAGAAACATGGACATATCAGGTATGCCTAGACACAGCAGAGGAATGTGCATGGCAGATGTAGTGCATACATTATAACACCAACTTTGCTAAAAGGTTGTGGTTTGGATTTTTAAAATGTTTTTGTTAAATTACATTGTGAAACTTCCTTAAAGTTGTCCAGTTTCAGATTCAATTTCTTTGCTAATTTTCATTTTCTTGAAGGATAGAGAATAGTGCTGAATGGACTAAAAATGTATATAGATACCTTCATCTAAATCATGTTACTTGTGCAATTCACAAGGCCAACAAGCTAGTAAGCACTAGTTAAAACCTTAGAATAAATGTCCTTTAGGGAAAATTGGGCATTTGCACAAAAATGACGTTCACTCTTATTTAACATGCACATAAATTAATTGTATAACATTCTTCTGCTTGATCTGAGGGCCAAATGAAGGGTAAATAATCTTAGTACGTATCAGAAAAAAAGAAATGGTATTTCCACATTTTATAGTTTTACACAGCAGATTTGAACCCAGGGAAAGTCATTCTCTTTTTTACTAGGTTTTCCAGGTTGGTGACTAGGATTTGGCAAAAAAACTCATGGGTTATATAAAATAATTTCTTTGCTGACTCAAAGTACATAAATTAGATGCTGATAAGATTTACTGTGAAAGTTCTGCATACTCAGATATACTGCACCCATCTCACATCATTAGATGTCCATGCAAAGACTTGTTTAGGATTACTAAAAATGTAACTTCAAGAGCTTTTTTGACTTATCTTTTCATAATAAAACTTATTATGTGAAGTTATAAAGCAGTTTGCCTGCAAAGGTTTGTGGTTTTTTTAATTACTTAGTTATTTACCTAGCTAATTTAATTGCTTAGCTATTTTGGTGCAATTTGTGCTTGAAAGATATAAGGCCTTAATTCAGAAGGACATGAAAAAGAAATGTTCAAGAGCAAATTCAAACCACCAATAGAGTTTTTCTTCTTGGGGATATAAAGTATTGTGGGCTTGGAGATGAAAAGAATTACAAGATTTAGGAAGTGGTGGACTCTAATTGGAGGGTTCCCGAATTTTGGCTGTGATCTTACAGGCTAGATACATTCAAAAAGCCCAAAGCGGAATTAATCTAAATTGCATGGTTTTCTGTAAGTAGTGTAGTTTAGATCTCCTTTTGGTGGAGGGAGTGCAAGAGGGGGTTCAAATCTTAGACTGGGTTTTGCCATTTTTAAACCAGTCTGTGTGTGCTGAACTTCTGTCCTGTTACAGGTATAGACTGGTTTCCAATCACATATACCAGTAAAAGTGTAATGTCTGTACCTGGCCACAGACTTTACAACCTTGAGTAGTCATTGAGCTCAATGGGGCTACTCTCAGGCATGCTATCTAAGTCTTTGCAGGATCAGGGATTTGATTATAAAGTGAAAAATACAGATGGAAAAAATTTGCAAAGGGAACCAGGGAAAATACAAAGAATCTGGCAATTGGATGTCTTGTGCCCTGGTTTACTTTTGGAGAATTATGAGAGAGCCCTTACCTGAAAGTCAGAGAATGGAATAGCTGGATCTAAATATGTTTCAACCAAGCATGTTTCTGATAACTACTGAAGGCCTCGTCTGTTCCTTGATAACCTACCATGTTTGGAATTGTGGCATTTATAACTAAGTTCAGCGTTTTCCAGTTTATTCAAGCTAAAAGTTTAAGATATTCCTTTTTGTGGATATTTACATTTATGTTAACAAAGGATAAATGTGCACTTATCCTTAACCTAAAGTTACATTATACTGTGGTAATTTAGCACTGAAGTTGCTTTTTTCTCTTTCTTTTTGTAAAGTCAAGTCAGTAAAGGCAATTTTCCTTTCTACAGATACAGGTATATTAAAAAAAACTTTCTATAGGATGATGTCATCTTGCATAATGTTACCATGTTTAAACTCAAAATGATAACACTGTTCTGTATAGGGTTGTATTTTTGGAATACATGTTGCATTAGCTCTGCAATTGTATCTGCACAAGTGTAAGAGGTCTGGTAAGATGCCCCTGGAAGACTGAAGGCTCAGTAAAGCATTATAAGCAAATATTCTCTAATTATTTACTGTCAGCTAAACCATTCAACTCCCACTTGGCCCTCACTGAGGTGCCATGTAGGTTTTCTTGAAAATAATAAAAGTTTTCTTAGTAGCTTTATAGATAACTTTAGCAAAATGTTTTATTGGTGCACAGTATGCATCGCACATTTTGTGTTCCTTTCTCATTGTTCTTTTTAATCTTTATATGCAGCTCTTTAGTCTTTAATGCTCTTTAATATTTTCTTTTAAAATATGAAGTAATCACTGTTTGTGATTAGCTGCATATGAAGTAATCACTGTTTGTGGGGAATAATTTCCACAGCAACATATTTGGATACCCTCAGGAGGAGAGAAGTATGCCACCCTCACTCTGGCTGAATATTGACTGTTGCTTCTTGGGTAGTCACACTGTAATAGCATGAGTAAAGATGGCAGAACCTGCTCAAGTCACTGCAGTTTAGTTTGAGACCAATACCCTTTTCAGAAGTAAAGGAAATGTAGAATATCTGCACACTTTAGCATATATTTTAGAAATATTTAAAAAAAAATCCTTGTGTCACTAACGCTCCAGTAACACTGTTGACATCGAGTGAAAAAGCAGCATGTGGGGAATGCAACCCCATCCTTTCACACGACCAGGATTAGAGCAAATGTATGTATACTGCATTACTTTCATTAGCAACATGTGGCTTAGAAAGGGGTTCTTTTTTAACCCTAGCTTCAGCAAAACAAGGTACCACTACCCCATTTCTATTAGAGCGGCTTCCAATAAAAGGCAGCTTTAACTTGAGGATGACTCCAGTTCTGTTTGGAAGGAACACAGCACAATAGTACTGTCTGTCTGTCTCTTTTTATTAATTACCCCTCAGGCTGCCAAAAGTCTTGCTTCTTCCAGGAGTTAGAGCAGCTTGGCCCTTACTCCTCTTGCTCAGGCAAGTGTTTCCTAGCAGATCTCTCATGCCCAGTGTCTCTCATCAAGTAACTGATTTGGAACCCACAAGAGGTTTAACCTCAGGCCTGCCAGGTTCCTTGGTGCCCAAGTTACTTCAGGGCTGAAGGATGAGCATCTGCCTTAGAGCTTAGGGTAGCTGGCAGCGGTGTTGAAGAGGGGCTTTAGGAGCTCTCAGGCCACAGCAGGGCTTAGATAGGGCTGTGAACCCTCCAGGATTGCCCTGGCGATTCCAGAAATTAGATATAAATCTCCGGGAGACTGCTGAGAGTCACCCAGGAGACAAATGATAGGGCAGTCATTAAAATAAATATTAAACATTAAATCTGATGTATACAGTAGTCCAGTGTGTTTTTAAAATATAATAGTGATGTGCCTTCCTGATGTAATGACTCATTAATGTCATGACGTCAGGTGATGAAACCTCCCGCAATAGATTCAAATAGAGTCAGCAAGCCTAGGCTTAGGGGACTGGACCCAGGGGTGCAGGAGGTGTGTGTGGGATGGGGTGGGGAGGGCGGTGTTTGTGTGGGTCTGTCTGTGTGTCGATGAGCGTGTGTGTCTGTGGGGGTGTCTGTGTGTTTATGAGTGTGTCTCTGCGTGTGTGTGTGCACGTGCATGCCTGGGGGGGTCTGTGAAGTGTGTCTGTGCATTCTGTGTGTGTGCACGCGCACGTGCATGCCTGTCTGTGTGTGTCAGTGTGTGAGTGTGTGCATGTATGTGTGCCTAGTAGTAATGCACTATATGTGTGTCAGTGGGTGTGTCTATGCATGTATGTGCGTGTATGTGTGTCTATGTGAGCGTGTGTGAGTCTGAGTGTGTCTGTGTGTCTCTGCATCTGTGTCTGTGTGCCTATGTGCCTGTTTGTGCACATTAGTGTGTCAGTGTGTATGTGTGTCTGAGTGTGTGCATCTGTGCATATCTGTGTGTGAGCGTGTGTGGGTGTGTCTATGCATGCATGTGCGTGTCTGTCAGTGTGTGTGGGGGGGTATGTGTGTGTGTGTGTCTGTGCATGTCTGTGTGAGAGGGCGGGTGTCTATGAAGTGTCTGTGCACGTGGGTGTGCGTGTGTCTGAGAGTTCCTGTGTGCCTGTCGGTGCATATTAGCGTGTCAGTGTGTGTGTGTGTCTGAGTGTGTGCATACATGTATGCTTAGTCCTAATGCACTATATTTGTGTGTGTCAGTGGATGCATCTATGCATGTGTCTATGGACGTATGTGTGTGCAACTGCATGTCTGTAAGTGTATGTGTGTCTATGTGAGTGTGAGTCTGTGTGTGTCTCTGCATGTGTGTGTCCGAGTGTGCCTACGTGCCTGTCTGTGCACGTTAGTGTGTGTGTGAGCATGTGTGCCTAGTAGAAATGCACTATATTTGCGTGCGTCTGTGCATGAATGTAAGTGTCTGTGAGTGTGCGTGTGCCTATGTGAGTGTGTGCATGTCTGTGTGTGCGCGTGTGGCTATGCATGTGTGGTGTGGTGTGGTGTGAGTGAGTGAGCGAGGGGGCCGGTCCCTGCCCCGGGCAGAGCCGAGCGGCTGCGTGAGGCGGCGGCGGCCCCGCTCGCTCTCGCTCCGCACTCCTCCCCCCGCTCCCGCCGAGGCACAGGCAGGGGGCGCCGTG
>NW_005842294.1:550295-560853 GCF_000455745.1 Alligator sinensis | reverse complement strand
GGGGGGGCGGCGGCCAGGCCATAAGAAGCGGGAGCCCGCGCCGCGCCCCCGCCCCGCCACCCGCGCACCATGCACTTGCCGGGACTCTGCTCTCTGGTTTGCGCTCTGCTGCTGGGACCCCGGCAGCCACCCGCCGCCGCTGCCTACGAGTCCGGGCAGGGCTACTACGAGGAGGAGCCCGAGCTGGGAGAGGCGCAGGTAAGCGGCCCGCAGGGCGCCGGGCCCAGGGCACCTGATCCCCGGGCGTTGCCCCTGCCTCGCTGCTGCCCCGGGAGTGCCGAGTCGCATGCGAGCCGGGGCAGGCTGCGGGCATGTGGCTTCGCGGAGCCTGGGCAGCGGGGGAGGCTGCTGCCTGGACGGAGGGGAGCAAAAATAAAAGCAGCTTGTTTCCATCTGTTTTGGAGGCCTGATGTGACGCCTCCCAATTTACCACAGGGCTCCCAGAAGGTGTAACCTGCGCCGGGCTCAGCCAGACCCAGCCTGGGGTCCCAAGCAGAGAGTCTTCCCGCTCATCCCTATTTCTGCGCCTGGGTCTTTAGCGCCTCAAAGCGAGTCTTGCGCTGCTCCGGTCGCCTTGTCCGGGCAGCGCCAGGATGGGCTGCGGGCGGCTGTGCGAGCCTTAGAGGCTTCAGTGCCTACAGGCTAGTCCGGCAGGCTGGTAAATGGGGGGCCCCTCTTACACTCGAAAAGTGGCGACGCATGGGAAAGGAGAGTGGAAAATGCCTCCTGTCTTGTTCTGAAAAGCCTTGACTCAAGTTTTTGGGGTTCCTTTGGGGTCCGGGTGACTTTAAAATACACCGTGATATGAATTCAGCTGTAATCGGGCTTATAAACCAAGTTATAGCATTTACATCAGGGACTGTATCTACTAGCCCAAGCTTTCCTGTTGCTAAAATGTATATTAGTTTCCTGTGTTGTGTAGCTAGTCCATATTTTGCCAATCCATACCAAAAACATTTACTGAAGAAACCTCTGTGTGTGCTGCACCCGCTTTTCAAAGTATGAACTCTTTTACAACACTTTTTTTTTTTTACTTTCATAACCCCTAAAATGGAATCAAGTTATGTTGCAGACAACAGTCTTGCCAAGTAGGTTTTTGGGTTTTTTTCCCCAGGTAAGTTAAAATACAGAGACAAGAATCAAGCTGGTAACCCAGTTTATTGTATCATTAAGTAAAAGTCTTTAAAAGCTGCTACAAGGGAAGAAAAGCATTGCTGCCTATAATGTGTAAACCAGTTTACTAGCTCAGAGTGAACCTGGTGACATCTGAGTGACTGGATCCTCAAAAGTAATTTATACTGAAAATACAGAAGCGATCCTAACTCAAGTTGGATCTGTATTCTTGTTGTCTAAAAATGTTGAGTCAATGCCCGAATGGTACAAATACTCCTGAAAGTTCAATGCTGCTGCACACTTTTACCTCCGTGTGCTGTAGACAGTTAATTCCCTTAAGAGTCTTAAAATGACCTCAGAAATCTGTCACTTTACTACACCATGTAGAAGTACTTGCTAGAAAATGTAGAGCAGTGAAGGAACTGAAAGGAAAAGGATGAGAGGTGGGGGAGCAAGTGGAATAGCAGGTGTCAAGCAAATCATGTTAGCCGGCAAGTTTTATGTGTGATTAGTAGTAAGGGGCACAGTGCAAGAGGCTGATTCTGGCAAGCCTTGGTCGCTATAGAAGTCTTACATCCTGAGTAATCCTGTTGGGTTCAGCGGGGCTACTTGAGTAAGATGTGCAGGATTGGGTCCCCTTTTTGTCCGCATTTGCCTCAGCTATGCAAGAACACTGAGGTGAATATCTGAAGGAATTAAAAAAAGATTAGATAAATAAACTGCCAGTGATTATTTCAAGGAAAATGTGATTAGCCTGTCTATAAAAGTCATTCACTTGACCTTTCTCAGCTTGGATGAAAAATGAGCATGTCTGCTCTTTGTGTGTGTGTACTTAAGTTATGTGTTCTCTGTTTTAACTTTCCATCACCTGTGCCACAGTACTGCATAAGAAACTGAGGTATGAAAGAGAAAGTATACACGTATATAGCTAAATGTCACTTTTCCAGAAACTTGTACTGAGGTAACATTGTTCTGACTGTTCGGTTTAGAAGTTGTACCTTTAGAAACTAAACTTGTAAAAGTGTAGGTGGAATTTAGAAAGCTAGCTATGGGAAGAACCTACGCACAAAGTATGAAACACCATCTTTGCTTTTCTTAATGTTGATACTTCAGTGCAAGATGCATCTTGTGCTGAAACTTTAGCTGTTAATTCAGTCTCAGTTATAGATAAGTAGTAGTTATTTGTCATACGTTAGGTATTGTAAAACCCTATGATGAAACGTGGGTACTGATAAACTGAAGCAATAGCATCTAACATTTTCAGCTGCCAAGTTCATTATTTCAAAAAGGTCAAAGGGCCACAGTCAGTACTCTTGAAACAGAGTCTCCAAGTGATGCAAAGGGAATAGACTCTTAGCTGTAAGTCCTCTGCTTCAAATTTCCATTGGCGGGGAGAGGAGGTGTGCTCTGGAAGGTGTTATGGTGGCATAACCAGCACCCACACTTCCCTCCGTGTAGCCCTGGGGATAGGAGCAAGTGAAGTAAGTTATGCTTCTAGGAAATCTTAGTTGACCTCAGATGGTCTCTTGAGGCCCACAGTAAGCTGGCATAAATTTAGAGCAGCCAACAGGCTGTTCTAACTTCTGCTAGGACAGGAAAAAAATTGTAATCGGTGGCTGGATCTCAGTTTCTTTTTTTGATCCCTGTATGGGCTATGTTGGGAAAAGGAGCTGTTTGTTGTTGCAGTCCTCAAGGATAAAGCAGAACCGTTTGGGCTCCTACCCTGCTGTCCCTGGGGATCTTGTGTTTTGGTAGGGAAGCAGACAGACAGCTTTCCCCCTCCCTCCCCTATAATCCAGTTGGCAGACAGCAGGGGAGCTGCTGAGCTACTGCAGCAAGAGTGGACAGCAGCTGCCAAGAACAGCCCCGATCATACCAGAGCTGCTCCTATGCCTACAAAGAGAGCCTTTTTACTGCCTCCTTATAGGGGCAGGGTTCATTCAAATATTGCAAATAAAAAATCACAGGCAGTGGCTAAGGGAGCAAATTTTAATTGAATACCAGTTTGTCGTTTTAGTATATCTTGTGTCTTTACAGCTTACAATTTAGAGAACAGGGAGTCAAACATATGCCCTGGCTCACAGGTTTCAAACTAGCAAGCTAAGAAGAAAAAGAAAAAGGAAAGACTGTTAAGTGCAAAATGCTATCTAACGTTATGATGGAAGAAGGAGTGATGGGACAAACTAGGCGTGTCTACACAAGATGCTTTATTGTATAGCAGACTAATTTGCTGCTCAGTAAAGCATCACTGTCTATACATGAGTAACAATTAGGGTGCAGCAGACTAATTTAATATAGTACCAGATAGTCCCGCCAGATGCAAGTAGTGGCCGGCTCACAGTAAACTACTGTGCTTAAATGCACGTGTAGACAGTGACATTGGGACTAGTTTATTCCAGTTCACGTTGCGCCGGAGTATATTAAGTTGCATTAATTGCATGTGTAGACATGTCTACTGTAACAGCCAATTTAAACAGTGAACTGACAGATGACACAGCCCCTGCATAACTTTAATCTGGTAGAAAAATACCTTAAGAAAAATTAACACTGATGTAAGCGTCATGTATTTGCACCTATCCAAGGGTAGTTGTTTGCTGAAGACAGACGGGCTATTTCATGTTCCCTCAACAAGGTAAGGTGTTGTAATAGTTAAACATGAGAAGCTACTTTTGGGTAGCTGATTGATGGCCTGCTCCAGATTGCAGTATTATTTATGTAGCTGTACAAAACAATATATGTTACACCAGCATGACTGTCCAGGGCTTTATTCAGACTTTATATTGAATTACCCTGAGGAAAAACAGGAGTGAAAGTATACTAGTGCAACTGCTGTAGGTGTAGTCTGTTTGCAGGTTATCCTGGTATACTGGTTTGCTCAAGATCAACAGGTTAATAATGGCTCCCCTGCCACCTAGTGGTTAGTCCCTGTAATTGCGCCTATTACCTGAAACTACTCCAGATAGTTGTATGTCTGTCCTCTCCCAGTCCTGGTATAATTTACACTGATGTATGAAACCAGTGTAAATTATACCATTGTAACTATGTCATTTGTTCAGAAACTTGGAGACTATTTAGTTAATTACAAATCTCACTGGGCCATATTTTTGTTGTCCTTAATACTTTTGCAATTCTGAAGAAGCCAGCATAGTTGCAGTGGTATAATTGAAAGGATAGCAGTCTATGTGTATTATTTGTATACAGATACATTGTGTAAATTTTATGCTTCATTTGTGCAGGACCCTTTAATATATTTCAGACTTCTGTCTATATTATATTTGGTTTTGTTATTTTGTCATTTTTCATTCTGTCCACCTGTAGTATTCGCATAGGTCCCTGAAAGATTCCAGTAAATCCTGTTTCTTAGTGAAGAGAAAACTTTTGGTAAATGTAGATCTGTCTGCTATTATTAGGCACTCATGGATCACAGTAGATAGTGCTAGAATTTTTCTTTTCAAGGAATTAGAAGCATTTCTTTACTCACAGTTGTGTGGAAGCAAAATCATTCATACTTTTTAGTAAAAAGGCAAAAAAATATTGGCTAGCATCAAATGATTTGATACTTGAGTTCCTAAGGGGAAAGACTATATCAGTATCTGTTAGGACAATCTTTTTTGTGTGATGTTAAATTTGTTAAGTGATTATACTTATTTACAACATAAATGAATCTGTAGCAGACAGCAAATCTCTACCATTTACACAAAAATACAAAGTATAAAGAACCAGATTCTTCCTTAGAAGTACACCCATTGAAACATGCTGACATTTGTATGTGCTATACAGGATTAAAATTATACCTTACCACATGCTAATTGCAAAATAACTGGAAAGATTAGAGTGTCAAAGCAAGGGCACTATGATTAAGTGTCCTATGAGTATGAACACCAAATGTTCTTGTGTTGTTTTAGGTAACATTAGAATCTTTGAAGTCAAATTGGTATGTGGGTATGTTCTGTGTATAAGAAAAGATTTAAACATGATTTCTTTCTTTTCCAGCTTTACAGTGTCATCATATATTTCTGGCAGCCAGCCAGTGATGACAAAAAATGCAGTAACTCTGATTTTGAGTTTTCTTTCAAATGTGGTGTCAGTTGGAATTTAGCAGGTAACAGATTAGACAAGTACCGTACACATATTAACCATTTGCATTTTAAACAGAGCTAGGAAATGCACCCTTCTGCCCCTGAATATTGGGCTGCCTTTAATTGTAAGCAAGACTTCCATCTTGTAGGTCATTCCACTGTCCCATTCTTTCTGACCCTGGCACAGATGAAAATTCTTCACCTTCACATGGGAAGAGGACAGTGTGATTGTACCAAGTACTGGAACACATGTGGTGGCTTAATTTAGGTAACGTGGGTAACAATAATAGCTTGGGCTTTATCCCACACTAGCAATTAAGGAGCCTGGAGAGTATACCCCATCATTGCTGTAATGTGCTAAATCCCATGTTGCCACAGTTTCATT
This sequence comes from Alligator sinensis, assembly GCF_000455745.1. Lineage (NCBI taxonomy): Eukaryota > Metazoa > Chordata > Crocodylia > Alligatoridae > Alligator > Alligator sinensis. The sequence continues at coordinate 555,276 of NW_005842294.1, read as the reverse complement.
GCTGTTGTTACCTGTGCTATTCAGTTTAAACTGACATTTAAATCCCATGCTGCAGTTCCCCCTGCATTTGCTGCATAGAAATACCCTTAGAAATATCTATGAAGGAGCAGCAACAATAATACTGGTTGAGACTCCAAAATGCAGATACAAACATATGTCCTTCTCCTTCAGAGCAACTGAATTTTGAAGGATGGCTGATTTTCTCTGTCTAGTTACAAGTCTTGTCCCCAAACCACTGCCACGGATATGCTCTCCCCTCTTCCTCCTCCTCCCAGTTTAAACTGAATTCTACTGTGGCATCTTTATGTGGTTTCATTAGTCTCTTTGAAACTGTTATTGAGTACCGTTGGAGAAGGGAAGCCCATTTCTGCTTCTGGGTATCCTGTCAGAGGCATAACAGCCAGGGTCTGCACCCTGGGCTGTGACAGTGGTAGGGGAGGCCAGCTGTGGTGTCTATAGCAGTTGGGCTGGCAGTGGTGGTAGCTGCTGTTCCTGTACCCTCTAAGTGGGCACATGGGCTTGGTGCCCAGGTCACCCACCACTTGATACACTTCAGCTTCCCATCGCCGTCAGCAAGTCTGTAGGACCTAGTTGTGGAGTTACTGCGCTGGCCCTCTGCCTTCCTTGTACTCTGGACTGACTATGCTTAGAACTGGATTGATCAGGTTAGGAGAGAGTGGGTCTGTTTAGCTTGAACCTAGCTAGCATACGTAACTAGTGGTGAAGCTTCTGTGGTCTGGACTACAGTGCAGGCTAAGTAAGCTCCCCTGTGATCTAGCTGCAGTGACTAGTCCATACTGAAGTCCATTTTGCCATCAAAATGTTTACTGCTCTTTTTACCATGCTAGCTAGATTAAAGCTACTTTTGCATACTTGGCTGGGTTTCTCTCATGCCTCCAGACTGAAGGGTAGACATACCGTAAGGAGCCTTTCTCCTGTATTTGAACAAGGTCAGCATTTGATCATATAAGATTAAACAGTACAAGATTCCTAAGGTTCTAGGATGAACGTCCTTGAATTGATTACAATTTACAGTATATAATGCAATACCATGAATCAGCTCTTTAGTTATAGCTCTTTCGTAACTGGTTTTCGAGAATTCTTAGCTTCTTGTTAGCATAGTACTAAATATATTCCATTTGCCAGTTGTTGCCAGTTCTAAAGTACTTACTGAAAATTGGCAGTATGATCTCTTTACTCAGTGATAGATTAATGAAGTACAGAATATTCTTTGTGTCAAAAGTTGTTTTTTTGCTCTGAACACGTGTACTTGAGCTCCTTTTCTCTTAGGTATTGTCCTCATTTTACTGTCAACTGAGACAGATTTTTAATAACTGATCTTCCCCTAAGGAACTGCTGGTTTAATGCAAATGAGTTTTGACTAACTTGCGATGCGTGGTCACGAGAAAACAGTTTGTAAAGCATTGATCTCAACTCTTCAAGTTTTCTCCAGGGTATTTAATTTATGGGGTGAGGGTGGCAGGGGGTGGAGGGGAGGGTACTAGACTGGGTGGAAATTAGTAATTCTTGCTATGCTGCTTTGAAGTGTTTTGACACTGCATGCAAGAGATCATGCCAGTGTACAACTAGAATTTGTTTTATTTTCCTCATGACTGTGACCCACTTGATATATCTTGCTTCTGTTTATACTGTTTTGTAATTTATCGTGTGTTTTTTTGTGGGAGGCAACTAGATCACCAAGGGATTCATCGCAATAGCGCTCATCATGAAGGCCTGATGCAATACTGCTTATGCAAGCAAAACTTTGACCTTAGTCCAACATTTTCTTTGCATAAATACTTCGGAATCAAGCTCTAAGAGCACACGGCTTTGTTCAACTCTTTATGTATGTACAAATGTATGTTCTTGTTTATCTTAAGCAAGCATATTTGTACATCCATTAATTATCTGTTTTCATAGGACAGTTGATAATAAATACCTGCTTTACTTTGGGCAGGATAAAGCCTTTATTTTAAATAAATACACTATTTAGGGAGATCTGTTGAAACCTGCTTTCAGAAACGCAGATTTAAAATGTTCTAATCACTTATCAGTTGGAATTCCTCTCAGGTCACATCTTAGGAAAGCCATTGATTTCAGTCACACTCAATTACAGAGCACTACAAACATCTGATATACATGTGCAGTGCTAAAAAGCTGCTCCTTTTTGTTGGAAATATTATCAATGACATTTTAAAGATGTGCTCCAGCTAGTGAAATCCTGGCACCAAAGATATCCAGCAATATCAGATGTTTCAGAGGGTGCCTCAAGAAATGCTATGGTGGACAGTTTACAGAGTAAGCTTCTCATAGGGAAGTTGCTTCCTAGCCCTTTGGTGTATTTGTTCACTGATGCCTTGAAGGGGTTTATAGCCTTTCTGTTTTTTCAGTCCTATGAAATGAAAGTAGCTGTTTTTTCTTATCTATATCAACGTCTAATACATGTTAAAAATCTCATCAAGCTTTGGGCCTTAAGCCAAAGCCAAACTTCTTTGATGAATGCACTGCCTTAGGTTCAAAGGCAGCAGGGGTTGCTGGTTCTTGGGCTACAAAGTCAGAAATGGCCGTATGTTAAGCCTAGTCACACCACTTCCTTATGTCCCTTTGCCTGTGGAAGTTGGTGTGCGTCTAACTACATTAGCCCATTGGACTGCTAGGTTGCAGTTGCAGGACACATTAACCAATGTAAATTAAACTGGTGTTGATAATAGAGAGAGGTGACCAACCCTCTGCAGGCCACTGTGCTATTACAGTGCCTGGACACTAGTCAGTAGAGAGATGCTACTAGGTCAGTGGTGCCCAACCTCCAGCCTGCAGGCCAGATTGGCTCACAGAGACATGTCGTCCAGCCCATGGAGCTCCCAGAGATCTAGAAATTTGTGGGTGAGGGAGCATTAATTGCTACTCTCCTGTTGCCAGATTTCCAAACCCATGGAAAGCCCTGTGGGCTAGATAATGGCGCCCTGTCCTTGTAATGATGGTCAGATCATAGGAAAGTATGGCTGAAAGGGACCTTACAAGGTCATCTAGCCCAGCCCCTGTTCAAGGTAGAATCATCCTTAGTTAAACCATCCTAGCCAAAGTGTCTGTCCATCCTGTTCTTGAACATTTCCAAGAATGGAGATTCCACAATTTCTCTGTTTCAGTGGCTGACCTCCTTCATAGTCAGAAAGTTCTTTTATTTTTCAACCTAAATTTCCTCTACGAGCCAGTGCTCCTAGTTGTGTTCCCTGCAGTCGACAAAGAAAAGCCCATCTCCATCCTTTCTGTAATCACCCTTCAGGTATTTGAAGACAGTGATCATATACCCCCTTATCTTGTCCAGACTAAACAAATTTAGCTCTTTCTATCTTTCCTCATAAGTCTTGCTTCCCAGGCTCACTTTTGTCACTCTGTGCTAGACACAGTACTCCAGGTAATGCCTCACCTGTGCTGAATAAAGTGGCAAAATCACTTCCCTTAATTTGCAAATGACACATCTGTTAATACAACCTAGTATATGACTGGCCTTTTTGCAACAAGAGCACACTGTTGGCTTATGTGCAGCTTTGGTCTACTGTAACCTCTAGATCCTTCTCTTCAGTACAGCAGCCTAGCCAATCATTCCCAGTTTGTATTTGTGCATGCAGTTACTGCATCCCAAGTGTAGGATTTAGCACTCCTCCTTTTTTAATCTAATCCAGTTGATTGTGGACCATTTTTTCCAGATTGTCTAGGTCATTCTGGATCCTAGCCCAGCTCTTCAGAGTGCATACAGCTCCAGCTAGTTATGCATCTACCTTAATTTTGTCTAGTCTGCATCTCCTGAACATGTTCATGAGACCGCGTCAAAAATCTTGTTAAATTCAGGGTATATCATATTCACTGTTTCCTCCTTTCCCTTCTGTCCACAAAGCTTGTCACTGTGTCATAGAAGGAATTCTGGTTTGTCAGGCATGCCTTGCTCCTGATGAATCCATGCTAGCTGTTCCTGATCACCATATTCTCCTTTAGGTACTTTAGAATAGATACTCTGAGCTCATGCTTCATGATCTTTCCAGGTATTGAGCTCAGGCTGACTGGTCTGTAATTCCGCAGGACCTCATTTCCTTTCTTAGAGATAGGCACCATATTTGCCCTTTTCCAGTCATGGACTTTCCTGGACTTCGCCCTTTTCCTATTCTGGACTTCACCAAATTTCCACAAGTTTTAAAGAGAGAACCCATGCCTCTGAAATTACTGTAGCCAATTCCTTCAGTAGCCTAGAGGGCTTCTCATCTGGCCCTGCTGACTTGAAAGCATGGGTGTCTGGTGCCTCGAGTCAGGGGGGGCACGTGCCCCCCCCCCCCGAAACCAGTCTGTAACCGGGGGGGGTTCCCCGGCATCTGATCCTGGGGAGGGCGGTGCTCCTGGCAGCCTGTCCCGCTTCTGGAGCTCCGCAGGGTCGCTGGTGTCACTCACTGTAAAAGTGGCCATGCTGCTTCCAGAGCTCCGCAGCCACTTCCAGAAGTGGCACAGCCACGTTTGCTGGTGGCCTTACTCCCTGGACAGCGCTTGCAGGGGGGGCACTGGTGCTCCTGCCTGCCCCCCAGTCCACTGGCTACACAGGGAGCGCGGCCTGACGGGGTGCACTGGTGTTCTCAGGGGTTGCACATGTGCCCCTGTGCACCCCCTATGCATTGCCCCTGCTTGAAAGCATCCAGCTTCTCTAGGTACTTGCTAACCTGTCTTTCTACTACTTTAGGCTGTTCATTTCCTTCTTATCTTTGCCGCCAACTGTACCCATCGTTTGGTAGTTGCCCCCATATGTGAAGACTGAAGTAAAAAAGGTATTAAAAACTTCAGTCTTCTCTGAATCATCCATAACTGGATTACCTTCTGCATTCCAAAAGCTATGATTTCTTTGATATTCTTTTTAATTTTTACATACTTGTAGAATCCCTTTCTATTGGTTTCAATGTCCCTTGCCAGTGCACCCCAAATTGAGCCTTGGCTTGCCTAC
>NW_005842294.1:543569-550259 GCF_000455745.1 Alligator sinensis | reverse complement strand
CTGTCCTGTGCTCAAGTTTCCATTTTTATAGGCTTCTTTTTTGAGTTTCAGTTCATTGACGAGATTGCTGTCTAGCCAGATTGGTCTCCCATTGCACTTCCTATTCTTCTGGTGTATCAGGACAGCTTGCTCCTACGCACTTAAAATGTTATTTAAAGTACAACCAGCCCTCCTGAACTCCTTATCCCAGCAGACTTGCCTCCTAGGGGATTCTGCCCACCTGCCCCCTTACTTTGTTGAAGTCTGCTTTTCCAAAATCCAGTATCTTTATTCTGCTGCTGTGCTTCTTTCTTCCCCTTAGGGTCTTGAACTCTTCTCATTTTGGTGTTGCAGGGCTTGTCTACATGAGAAGCTATTGCACGGTAGTTCCTGTGCATTTATTTAGTACTTGTGCATATATAAGAAAGTACTAAATAAATGCGCAGTAACTGAAGTTACTGAGCGGTACTGTCAAATGTTTTTTAAGTAACACTACTGCACAGTAGCCTAATAATACCATGCAGTAGCTTATTAGCACTGTCTGTGCTGTGACACACTACTGCGTGGCATTATTCAACTGCTGCGTAGATGCAGCAGTGTCTTGCGTAGATGCACATTATGTCAGCGTCTTGCATAGATGTACTCACCGTCACCCAAGTGACCTTCCACTTTCATATTCTCATATTTCATATTCTCAGCCATTACACTCTGTTTGCAAGCAACAAGTTGACAAAAGCTTCAGCCCTAGTTGGCCTCTCTGTATCAGAACTTTATCCCCTGCACACTAGAGGAACTTCCTAGACTGTTTGTACACTGCTTTGTTTCCCTCCCAGCAGATGTCATAGAACCATATAAATTAAGGGCTGGAAGCAACCTCGGCAGATAATTGAGTCCAACCCCCCTGCTCTGGGCAGGAATACTGCTAAGATCAAATGATCTGAGCAAGTTGTCTGTCCAGTCTCCTTTTGAAAACTTCCAAGGTTGTGGATTGCACCACCTCCTTGGGAAGTCTATTCCAGATTCTGGTCACCTTTACCATAAAAAAGTTCTTCCTTGTATCCAACTTGAAACCAAACTCTAACAGTTTATGGCAGGGGTGGGCAATTATTTTGGGTGGAGGGCCACTTACTGAGTTTTGGCAAGCCATTGAGGGCCACATGACAGGCAGCTAGGGGCAGATAAATATTAATTTTCTAAAATTTTTAGGGCCCCGGGGGGCCGGATAGAAGGGCCTGGCGGGCTGTATCCAGCCCATGAGCCGTATTTTGCCCACCCCTGGTTTATGGCCATTGTTCCTTGTCCTCCCCTGGGGCACCCTAGTAAACAGTTTTCCTCCCAGCTCCTGATGTTCACCCCTTACATATTTATAGATGGCCACTCATCATAGAAGCCCCCCCTCAGTCTTCTCTTCCCCAGGCTGAACAGTCCCAGATCCCTTATTTTTTCCTTATAAGGTTTGTCCTCCAAGCCCTTAACCATTCTTGTGGCCCTTCTCTGGACCCTTTTAAGATTCTCCACATCTTTTTTTGAAGTGCGGTACCCAGACCAGAACACAATACTCCAGGGTGGGGTCCCACCAGCACTGAGTAGAGAGGGAGTATCACTTCCTTAGCCCTGCTCATGGTCCATCGGCTAATGCATCACAGTATGCTATTAGCTCTGTTGACTACAACGTCGCATTGGCAGCTCATGTTCATCCTGTGATCAACCATAACCCTGAGGTCCCTTTCAGCCATTGTGCTGGCTAGGACATCTCCTAACCTATATTCACATCACTGGTTACTTGTCCCCTTATGAAGCACTCTGTATTTATCCTTGCTGAACAGCATCCAGTTCCACTCCACCCACTTTTTCAGCTTGTCCAGGTCTGCATGGGTCTGCATCCTATCCCCTAGTGTGACCGCTTTTCCCCATAACTTAGTATCATCCACAAATTTGGCCAGCATGCTTTCCACATCCTCATGTAAATCATTGATAAAGATGTTGAACAGCACAGGGCCAAGAACCAAATCCTGCAGGACACCACTGGCCACCTCCCACCAAGATGAAACAGACCCGTCCACTGACACTCTGTGGGTTCAACCCCTAAGCTAGTTCCCAACCCACCTGACCGTAGACACTGCCAGCCCACAACCCCCCAGTTTTGTTATAAGAGCATCACGTGAGACCATATTGAAGGCCATTTTTAAAATCCAAGTATATGACATAAACTGTGTCTCCCACATCTAAGCAGTTCATTACTCGATTATAGAAGGAGACAGGGTTGGTCAGACATGGCCTGCCTGCAGTGAAAACATGTTGGCTATCCTTCAGCACCATGCCTTTTACCAGTCTCTCACAAATGGACTTCTTGATTGATTTATTTTTTCCCCAAAATTTTACCTTGTATTGAGGTCTAAATGTTTTCCGGATCCTCCCTCCTCCCCTTTTTAAAGATTGGCACCATCCTTGGCCCTTTTCCAGTCTCCTGGGACCTCTCCCAAGCACCGTGACTCTTCAAATACTTTCACCAACAGTCCCACAATGACTCCAGCCAATTTCCTCAGCACTTTGGGTGTAGTCTGGTCCTGCTGACTTGAAGACATTCAGCTGCTCCCTCACCAATTCGACACTGACCATTGGCTGGCAATTGCACCCCCTTCCCCCCACATCCGTCCAGTATCCAGCCAGGCAGGTGACCACCATTTATATACACTGATGCAAAGTATTGATTAGAGTCCTGGTAATTGAAGTCCCCCATGAGAACCAGGTCTTGTGATTTGGCAGGTTGTGTTATTTGTTTAAAGGAGGCCTCTTCCACCTCCATTTTCTGGTTTGGTGGCCTGTAGCAGATGTCCACCATGGACTTTTGTCTCCACCCATCAGTGATGAACCTATTTTAAGGCCCTCCTCACTAGGTTAGCAAGCCTGTATATGAAGACACTCTTCCCTGTCTTCATTAGGTTGACCTCATCTCTTCCTAACAGTCCTCCTTGAAAGGAAGGGGTTGAAGAAGCACCACCATCTATGTAGCCACGTTGATCTCCAGGATGAGAATGAGAATACCGGCTGGTCCTGTCCCCTTCACCCTTGTAGCCAGAGCCATTTTTAATCTGTTCAGTGTCACCCCTGGTGGTATAATGTCTACATGGATGAGCACCATGTGATAGAGCTTGGCATTGGTTGTCTTGGAAACCTTTTCATGCAGGCTCCTGGGTCAAGGTGGCGTATGACTTGACACAGGGTTGCAGAGCTGGAAGGTTGGGCACCACTGTTTTAGATTGCTGGCATTGAACAAATGGCTATTCCAGGATGAAATTGAGTAGAGCTGTGTACATGTGGCACGCACACACTGGTGTCTCATTACTACTCACTTTCTGAAGTGTAATATATACCAGGGACATATACTAGTGTAGGATGCCTGTCATGTGTCCACTGCAGGTTTACACTGATGTAGAGACAGATTATGGTGGTGCAAACATGTTATGTATCTACAACCTATGACCACTGACTGTTTTGCAATGCATTAATTTTTTGTGTGCTGCTTTCTTTTTTTGTTTTTCTGATTTTATTATTCTAAATGGTTTTATTGATTTGTTTATTAATTTGTTAGTGAAAAACAGAAAAATGATTTTCCTAGCCTGCGTCTTCAGGGTTTTGGGTTTATTTAAAACATGACATTTGTGAAATGTTTGTTTTTTCTCTGTCAGATTTATGTTTTTCCTTTAAAATACTTGTATAAAATTGGAAGTAATTGGGAGCTGAATCACCAAAAGGATTAAGGGGCTGTGGACAGGCTAATTTATAATGGAAGATTAAAAGAAGAAAACATTTACAGTTCGGCTAAGTAGGATATAAACATCTGCAAATGCTTGAAGGGTGTAAGCAACAGGGAAAAACATTATAGAAAGGTGGTATTGTTTAGCATGAGATCTAGTAGTAGTGGAGTTCACTTAAAAACAAAATAGCAGGGAAGTTGGGGGGGTGGAGGGGGGTACTTCCTGATAATTAAAGCTGGTAGATTTAATTTTGGAAGAGTCATGATCAAAGCCCAAATTCATTAACCTCCATGACCTGGTGCAGGATGTGTTTTTTACAAGTTTATTATTTTTGAAGTATCTGACTGATTGTTTTTGTTTCATCCTTATAACTTAAAGTGATTATCCAAACAGATGCTCCCCATGTGCATGAGACAAGATTCTTTTGGGCAGGAATGTCTTCTGGGGTCTGTATGCACCCTGAAGTTTTGCTTACCTGCCATAACTGAGACTCACTTCTTTGCTATCACTGGTGGAACCCTCTAGTGTCTCTATCTTTTGCCCTTAATGTTAATTACCACTGTTTTTCTAGTTAGGCAGTTTAGCTGATGTATTCTAGATATTTGTTCTGTCTATTGGCTTAAAAAAACTAACTAAACAAATGTAGACTTCAAATTAATAGGTTTCCCTCCCATTGCCTGCACAGTTAACCCCCCTGTATGAAAGTTTTAAAATGGCTGACCCTGAGTCACCACTGTTCCAGATGTATATGTCCCAAAGGTGCAGGGCCCATGAAGGAGAGCCACTCCAGGTACCTTCTACACTTGGGAAAAGGACGTGTTCTGGAACGCTGCTTGATGTCTTTCTACGTCTCTCTTTTTATACTTACCCATGTTAGTGAAGTCAAGTAGGAGGTAGAGTTGATTGCTACCTTATAGACTAACCAAAGTAGATATCAGATAAAGTGAGCTTCAGCTCACAAACGCTTGTGCTCTCTATATAGAGAGAGCACAAGCTTTTATGAGCTGAAGCTTTTGTGATATATAATCTATCTATCTACTTTGGTTAGTCTATAAGGTGATAATCTACCCTGCATTCCATAAAAACACTGAGAAGGCAAGAGAGGCAAAGTATATATCATCCTGGATAGGTCCATACAAAATAAGTAGACCTTCAGAGAATCAAGGGAAGAATCTTTTGCAATACACCAGAAAATAATTGGGATCCACAGGGACCATGCCATTCTGTACCCACTGAGATGTCCTCCTTTTCATTATCTCTAACTACTGTGGCAATATTCATCTACTTGGAGTAAATCTGTAATCCAAGAAAGTGCCATCATCTACAGCAAGATCCCTTTCACAAGAGAGAAATTAATCTTGGACTCATCTTTTCCCAGGCTAAAATCAGGTAGGTCAGAGAGGAATACAGTAATAGCGCTCACCCTTTTGAAACAATATGAGCCTCTAACCAACTCGTCACTCTTCTTAATGAAGCCATTTAACTCTTACCCACAGCTTCCATCTATGAACTGAAAGTATTCCACCACTTGTCAAAAATAATGGCTGAAACACAAGATAGCCTACTGGACATCATCCAGGAGAGCAACTTAGATTTCTGAATACTGTTCAGGCTTCCCTTATAGGCTGATTCAACTATGTCCAGGAATCAGGGACTGGTCAAACTTGCCAGAATAATTTTCCATCTTTCAGTGGTACGCTAGGGCTTAAGGAGTCTTTGTGGTCAAATTCTGTAATAGAGATGTAGAGCAGCAATATGGAGCTGGAGCTATGTTTTAGTGCTAATTACAGTAAGGTATGGACTAGCTTGTCGCTCCAAGGAGATTGGTAATGATGACTATCTATGAGTGGCTAAGTATCATTAATTAAAAACTTTCAACTTTTGATCAGATGAATTTGCACAGCATATGAAGACAGTAAAGAATGAGTTTAGATATTTATAGTGAAAGCAAAATATTTCAAGAATTGTGAGCACAGATTGTGTGCACTCTGGCTCCCATATGAGAATGTTATAATTATATAGATAAATGCTTAATGTATAGTTTCTTACCACAGAAATTCAGAATGATTGCTCTATATGAGTTACATGATTATGATGGAATAAAATACTTGGTTGAAGATTTTTGCTTTGTACTTTTATTTATACTCATTGCCAACACAGAGGATAGTTCTGCAAAAAGGAAAGTTAATCTATGTCTTGTTGAGCTAAGAAAAGCGGAAAAGTATTGAATGTTTTGCAGGCATTAACTGGCTTGACAGGTGCTATGGAGGGCATAGGTCAGTAATTTAAGCTGACTAATACTCAGGAGCAAATACTGTTGTGATTTAGTATGTGAGTGCACTTTGAAATGGCTAATTATGCTCTAAGAGATGATGAATTAACCAAAGTATTTTGTGAATAGATTAATAAGACTCTGGCAGAGATTTAGCACACTGACTAATAAGCCAGTTTATTAACTAGATCACACTATACTCCCTTGTACCAGTTTCCAAGCTCCAAGTTTTGGTAAGACCTATATTACAATTCCTTTTAAAGTAGGACCCCATTTACCCACCTTCAAGCAACTGAATAATTGCTTGTCAGTTATCAAGGCTAGGTATGGACATTGAAAAAGCCTGAGGTGGAATCAATGTAAGTTACGCGATTTTCTGTAAGTGTCATAGTTTAGATCAGTAGCAAACAAAACATACATTCTCCCTTTGGAGGGGATGGCAAGTCTTCGACCAGGTTCTGCCCTTTTTAAACCAGTCTATTCATGCCAAACTTCTGTTCTGTTATGGTTTTGTGTGCCAAACTTAAGCTCTGTTATGGGTATAGAATGGTTTCCAGTCACTTATACTGGTAAAAGTGTAATGTCTGTACCTGGCCCAAGACTGGCATCTGTGTGTAAAATAGCAAAAAGAATGTTAATGGCTCATACAGATTCCATGACTTGTCCTTCTCAATTACTTGA
>NW_005842294.1:542662-543559 GCF_000455745.1 Alligator sinensis | reverse complement strand
CTGCTAAAAATGCTGACTGGCGAAGAAACTGAGCGCTGGTTGGGGATATTCAACCCATTTGCCCTCTGTACAATGTGGAGGAAGTCCCAAACGGACACTGCTGCTAAAAAGAATCTGAGTTTGCGTTCAGGGAGCATATATCAAGAATAGAATCTGTATCGTTTGTGGGAGCATGGCAGCTACTATAAGATAAGTAATTTACGTTGTTATTTTTGCAAATCACACATCTCTAACTTGTGTTTTAATCTTTTCTAATGCAGTGGCTTAATTTTAGTGTGACAGTCTGATGTAAATTAGTAGAGAGGCTTTAACAAATATTTCTTTAAGTGAGAGGAAAATCGAGATAAATTAGATTTTAGCAATTTTTTATCTCCAAATAATTTTATAACAAGATAGGAGTTTGGGCGAAGAAAAAAGTTAAATACAATGAAGTTTTAGGTCCTGATTCTGCAATATAATTTATTACTATGGGTCCTTGCATCTGTGGAGTTGTAGGCCATTTGTACACGCCACAAAATTGTCCTTTAAAGCAGTTTGATGCCCTTTTGCACCGCTTTAATGGTGCGGCTGTTTGTACATGTTGGCAGCGTAATATGCATTAAATGACTTTGGGACGCAGCAAAATAAAACATCTCCAAGGTGGTTTAGTTTGCTGAGGAGGGAAGCACCGGGCCCCGTGCATCTCAGGGGCTATACAGGCAGCCTGTGCAGACAGGCTCCACTGAAGGAAAAAACAAACAAACCAGCAGGCCTTATTTTTCTTCCAAGCCTGCCTGAGCTGCATGGAGGCCCAGTGCTTCCTTCCGCAGCTGCAGTGCCCTCTAGGACCTCTAGGGCTGGGTGCTTGTAGGCAGGTGCTGCCTGGGGGACGCTGCCATGAGGGAAGCACCAGCCCCC
>NW_005842294.1:509311-542631 GCF_000455745.1 Alligator sinensis | reverse complement strand
TGCACATGCCATGGGGGTTTACTTTGCTCTAAATTGAAGCAGTGCTTTTAAAGACCCATCGCTTCAATTTAGGGAGAATTAAACTAGAGTAAACCCTTGTGGCGTGTACAAACACCCCTAATGACTCCCTGGATTCTTCAGAGGGAAGAGGTTTATGCCATCAGATTTCATTGTATGATTGGGAGTCAAAAACAGGTTTGGATGGATTGTAGGACCTCCATCGCAACATACTAGGCATAGATCAGAACTATTTGAGGTTCTAGTCTTTCTTTCTGGAGATCAGTTGCTGCAGTCAAAGGTTGCTATCCTATTTGAGGTGATAAGTGTTATACTAGGACTCCAAATATGATTTGTAGGGATGTTTCTGACTACAATTCAGATGCACTAGCAAATCGAGTAAGCTTTGGCTTTTCCTGCTCTCACTATGATTAAGTCAGCTCCTGGCAATTTTTGGCTGCTGCCATAAAAAAGTTGGAGGCTTCTTGGACTATGTGGTTATGGCATCCTCTCAATTGGTTGTTGTTGATTTAGATCAGTGGTGATTTAGACCTATGGCCTGCAGGATGGCTCTGGCTTGTGGAGCTCCCCAGGAGTCTGGAAATTTGATGGCAGGGGAGCAGTGGCAGCATTAATTGCTGCAGAGCTAGTAGTTTAGATGCATTGCTTTGGCATGAGGAGCTGGTCCACCCCACCCATTTAGCCTGATGGGGGGAGATGGGTTTGGCATACATGAATAACTTTTCTCTTTGAAAAGTTCCACACTATATGTTTTTCCTTACTTTGGTGTGTTTGGCCATCACAGAAGGATCCAGAAGGATCCTGGATTCATTTATAATAGAATACATAGTTTTATTACTGAAATCTTGTTCGGTTGATTATATTAATATAGAGAGTGTTTGGTGAAAGCAGTAATAGTTAAAGACAACTGAAAATCTCCAAAATCCCAGATATTTTTCTACAAAATTAAGAATAACATTTTCTGAAGAGTTGTTCCTTAAATTTCTACAGATACTCCTGATATATTCAGGATTGGTCTTGCAGATTTCCTCCCCAAATAATTCTTGCATTTTATATGTTGTAATAGTAAGAAATATAACAAATACATTTGTCACTATTTTCATATGTAATAATTGAAGAATAAAGTGATTGAATTGAAGTGATTTTTTTTGTTTGCTTCATTTTGTGGATATCATTCTTGAGACACCTTGAAGGCACACTTTCTGAAATACAGATCCCTTCAAAGTATGTTGTTGTGGACACTCTGAATTAACTAGGCACTCTTGAAATTATCATGCTTGTGCATGCTCATTCAAAACATGCTCTCATATTCATCAGTAATAAGTAGGAGATGCTGTGCAAGTTCTTCAACACAGTTATGAAAATTCACCACAGCCCTGATTTACATCACTCTATTGTAGACATTGGCCTCACTTGATTAAAGACTACTGCTTCAACCAAATTTCTGTGGTGTGACTTGTGTCTGACAGGAACTGTAATGATACCAAAGTACGTTTCACTGAAATCCAAGAAAATATTTGCATTCTGGTTTCCAGTTTTTATTAATCTGCTCTTGAGCAGGGGTTTGGACTAGATGACCTCCTGAGATCCCTTCCAACCCTTATTTTCTATGATTCTTTCGATTATTCTATATCTCATTTTAATTTCATGCTTGCTAGGATTTGGATAATACTTTTTAGAATACTTTGTGTGTTTTTTTTAATTTTATTTCTTCATATGAAGAATATATCTTTTTCTTTTATATACTGTATCAACAAAGCCAGTGGAGGTGATAATAGGTTTGTATACATTTGCCAAATATTCTACGTACTTACCAATTGTTTGTAAGCATTATTGTTCTCACACTTTTCATTAAACAATGAATAACTTTTTGCAGGTCCACTACTTATGTTCAAATCCATAGTACAGTAACTGTCTATGGAAGATAAACAATACATTTACCAAATAATTCTTTGCAGCCTGATTGACAATTCTGTCCTCTTACTGCATTTTCAAATTGAAGCAAAGCGTCATTAGAATAGCAAATTTTGCATAGTAGATTCAATCTTGACCCAGCCAGTACTGTAATTTGAATATCACTTTTCATTTTACCTCTTATTTTGAGCTATAAATGTCAAAGACACTCTCAGTGAGATTTTATCAGTGCTTTGTATAAGGAATTCAATGAACATTTAAATGTTTAAATTTGCAGCATTCTTTTTACATGTATTTTAATTGTGTCCTGAATTTTTAAATTATGCATGCAGAAAATTTAGAAGCAAAAAGAAAATCATTTATAGAAAGAAAATCATTTTGACAAGAGTCATTAAAATAAATAAATATAAAGCTTTTACCTTAGTATTATAATCAATTTCCAACAACTGTTTCCATAAACCTTGAAGAGAATTGTCTTTCCCTGGAAGAAGGGTAACTTTGGGAAGGTTAACTTACATGGTAGAACAGTTTCATGTTTGCTTATGTCTGATTACTGAGTAACCAAATCTTAATTCATTTTAAAATGTTAAGAGCCTGCTTGTAGCTTCCCCTGAGTGAGCCTAGGGATTGGAGGAGGGAGAGAGGCATAAGAGTTTCAAAATCACCCCTGGCCACTGCTTGAATGTCTGAGTGCAGATCTTTCTCCTGTCTAGCATTTCTTAGGGCACACTGAACCAGATCCAAAAAAGGATTTAAGCACCTAAAGAGCATCTTGGGTCAAGAGAGTGATCCACAAAACCCTGCCTCATGTGACAGTAGGAACTTTGATGTGGGAACCAAAATTATTGGTTTTAGATGCATAAACAATAGGAGCTCCTTTCTGCAACAGTACAACCCCAGACCCAGTAGAAATGGTATCCATTGCTACATTCAAGTACTTCAGCACTGGTGCCCTGGTGAGTTCTTTCAGATGTTTAAATACCATCTCATGCTGTGGCATTCAGGCAAGTTCAGCAGTTTTCCCAGGAGTTGTTCTAAAGGATTTGCCCTTATACCACTATATCATCTATCTAGCATTCAACACTACCAGCAGATGGTTGGGTTGACTTCAGGCATTTTTTGCTGACAGGTGTTGTGTTCCCTACAAATGACCATACCTCTGACAACCTAGAGAAGATCACTGGAAGAAAAGGACATAGGTATTCTGACTGCAACTCTGCTTTGCAGTCTCCTTTATGAGTCTTATTTGTATCTATTTATTTTAAGTTAAAAGCTTAACAGTGAAACTGTAAAACAGAATATATTGCTGATGCACAGTAGAGTATGTTCTGTTACTGACTGGTTTAGTATGAATGGAGGTTTCCTCTTCCCACTTATAAATTACAGAACAGTACAGTGTTGAGGAATTTAGTGTATGGACTTAATGTCTTATCAGTGTGTACATTTGAATGCTCAGCCTAGCCCAAGACTTCTAAACCTGGCAGTGCTATGCGTACTATGGAGAAATTTTAGGAAGAACATTGAAAATATGCATTTTTTTTCTAATCATTAATATACATAAGCTAGCTAGAAATCTATTTTCAGTGTATATTTATTGCCATACTAGACCAGGAGCCGGCAAGGCATTTGGGGCAGAGAGGGGTTAACAGAAGCCAGGAACAAGCATGAAGTCACAAACTTGGAAAGCAGGACCCAGAGAAGAAGAAATCAGAAACAAGTAGGGCCTAGTATGTGCAGATCAAAGTTAGGGTTTTACCATAAGTTAGGTAGCAGAGATCAAAGTCAGGTATCCATCTGGTTGCCATGGTGTTGAGCCAAGGGAAGGGTTGAAACAAGTTTGTGGTCAGGGCATCTGTTGATCAAGGCCAGGCAGTTCAAGATAGGAACAAGGCTAGAGGGTCCAGAACAGCAAGACCTGACAACACTGTTGCTAGGAGAAAGCTTTAGAGCAGGGGTGTCAAACAGATGGCCGTGGGAATAAATTATTGTGTTGGGCATCTTCCCACAGTGTGGCTGGAGCTCCAGGACTGTGGCTCTTGCCAAATGCCCGGGATGCCAGGCCTCTTCCTGCCAGGTCCTGGACTGGCTGGAGCAAGCACTGCATGCGAGTAGGTTCCATGGCCCAACCTTGCTCAAAAAGCTAATCCCACACCATTCATCCAACTCGTGGGCCAGTTGCATGCCATTCATCCAGCCCTCAGGACCAGTCGAGCAGACACCCCCGCTTTAGAGAAAGTGTTAGGATTTTATAGCCCTCTCTTCAAGGGCTTGTAGCCTCTCATTGGGAATCTCATAGAAAGACCCAGGCTGAGCTGGAGCATTGGCCAGCTTCTGGGTGGTGCTACAGCTTAGGCTTCCACCTGTGGGTGTGGAAAATGTTTTAAATCACTGGGTTCCTAACAATATTGTTCATAGACACTTACCAGCATCCTTTAAAAAATTGAAACTATTTTGTGACATGTCTCCAGGGGATGAAAACTTACCAACATAGTAATTCTGGTATAATTATACTGCTATAGTTATGGTAGTATATCTTCCTATGTGAAAGTACTTTTTCCAGAACAATCATGTCTTTTCTCATTTTAGTCTTCCAAACAGTATAGGCTCAACTGAGGAGAGGTATGCTTATTCTGGAATAAGTCTATCCATGTGCGAATATACACCACTATAGCATAATCATTGTTTTGTTTTGTTTTTTCCTGTGGAAAAAGCTTTTAATGAGACGATTTATTTGGGATGCTTTCCATTATGACAGGTAATTCCATAAATTTTATTCTGTCGCTTACGTTTGGGTATGGGTCTAGGAAATTAGAGTTACTTACTGAGTAAAATGAATCTTTTTAGTCTCCAAAGAAATACAATTGAAATTGCCATGGGGATTATATTTGGGATTGTTCAAGGTGCCACAATTGTTCAAAGTAAAGGGAGAGGAAAAAGGCTTATATGTTGAAACAGAAAGCACATCTGTGTAAGTAATATTGTTTCACCTCCTTTCTGTACTAAAACACAGGCTTCTAGACTAGGGACAGACATTCAGCATAAAGCAACTAGTAGTAAACCAGTGTATTTCCCATAGTGAAGCCCACCATAACGATGCATTTTTCCTTTTTTTCTGCATATTATGTACAGGTTGTTAAGGATTAAGTCATTCTATTCTCTGATGCCTTGAAAGTTTAACAACTACCCTTTCTAGGTGTGACAGGGGGCAAACTCCCAAGCCTGGTCACAGTGTCTGCCTGCACACCTGTCTTTGGCCACGTTGCCTGCCTTCCTCTCCTGCCACACCTTGTTGCTAAATAATTAAGATAGTACTAGGCAGGAGGCTGCCCTTTGAGCACCCTGCTGTTCACCAGTGGTAAACACATGACTCTGACCACCCCTTCATCGTGTCCCATTTCTCACAGATGTGAGTTGTGCTATGCTCCAGCCTGAGGACCAGCCCAACTTAGCACAGTATTAAGCCTCTCTCATGCCGCCCTGTTCAGAGCCTCACACATACTGCCCCCCTCTCACTGGGGCCTCTACCACTCCGCATGCTCTCACCAGTGCTCTTTCACTCATGCTTCTTACTGGACCACATTCATTCTGCCCTGCTCCCTTGAGTGACCACATAGGCCATCAGGATTGTCTTTGTACTCCTTGGCTAGCCCTGGAGCAGCCTTTTGGGACTCTCCTGTGACCCTCATCTCTGCAGTAGCCAAGCAATTAACCAAACACTGGGCTAACTCTGCCCCTAGCCCCTCATCAGGTAACACAGCCCGCTTGTTCTCAATTTGGGGCTAGTGACTTGCCCCTTTCACTTGTGGCTCCCTCTCTGCCTCTTCTCTTGGCCTCAAGCCCACTTGTGGTCTCAGGTGTCCGAAGGCTTACCTGGGCCTCCCTGCCCCATTACTCACAGGGCCTCAATACACTCATCACGCTTCTCTGGGGCTCAACGTACTTGTCCCCTCTCTGGGGCTCCGACGTCTTACACCCCCATGGGCCTTCCTGGTCCCACTACTCTCCGGGGTCTTACACCCCGACAGGCTCAGGTGCTCCTCCCTGGGTGTGACTGGCCCTACTCCCCTCCGGTGTTATAACCCACCAGACTGGTGAGGGCTGGGGTTTTAAGGCACACCTCCCCACCTATCACCAGGGAGATAACTGGCCTGGCATTCCTTGGGGATTCCCTCACCACAAGGAGTCATACCCAGCCACCCTTTCCTGGCAGGGTGCAGTTTCCAGTCATACCCAGGACCAGGAGGCTCCTACCATCCCCATAGCTCCTGCCCTTACCTCCAGAATGTTCCCTGAGCAGCAGCACAGCCAGATGTTGCTCCCTCACCTGCTGGCAGAAAACTGCTGCTCCAGCCCTGGTAGCCAGGATATTAAAATGGCTGCCTCATCATGGCTAGCCTACGCCTGTTTGCTCCCTGCTGTCCTCTTTAAAGTGGCAGACACTGAAGATGCTCTGCCACCCACCTTCTCCCTTAAAATGACTGCTCAGGGGTATCTCCTGGCTGCACTCCATGAAAACTCTTCTCCAGCTTGCTGTAGCCCATACTAAGTGGTGAGCACCCCAATTGTGCTCCACCACACTAGGGCTTTGTTAATTAGCACATTGATCCCTATGTATTCAAGATATTGTGATTCTGGGGCATCAACAGCTCTAAAACAAACAATAATGTCTTTTATGCAGAATTCTATCCCCATACACACATCTTTTTTTAGCTACTTTATCCTTCCCAAATGGGCTATACAACCTGCGATGTCAGTATTCCAACCATACATATCATCACACCAGATTTCTGTAATGCTAATTATTCTCCATGGCTAGGGACAGACATTCAAAAAGCCTGTGCCTGAATTGATTCAGTCTTTGCAGGTTAGTATAACCTGGCTAGGTTAAATCAGTTTTGTAACCGGACCGACATCCCAGAAATGCAGGCACACGCCTGCAGTGGTTCAGGGTAGAAGCCTGGAGGTGCTAGAGCAGCCGTCCCTTCCCTTCCACACAGCTGAGCTGAAAGAGGGTGTGGCCAGGCCATGGCAGGATGCTCTGATTATTCCTCCACCTCCTAAGCAGCTCAGCAGGGAATGTTTATCACCACTATCTAGTGTTTATCAGTCCATTAAGAAAACAAAGCCTCTTTCCTTTAACTAATGGAGCTCTTCTTAAACAGCTCTTCCAAGGAAGAACAGTAAGCTAGCTACCTGTTGATTAACTCCAAAAAGCCTTTCTGCCTGTCATCTCCCACAGCATGGACCATAGCCAGCATGTGATCTGCTAACTAATGTTGAGGTGTCTGCATATGATAGAAGGGGAGGGGGGAATAATCCCTGCTTAGCAAGGGGAAGCCAGGCAGATGCTCTGTGCTTGCAAGTCTCTGCTGGAGACCAGGGAGCAGAGGGGAGGGGCCAGCCCTGCTGTGGAGTAGAGAGCCCCACCCAGCCCAGAGAGCATACTCGGATGCTGGGTTTAAACTAGTTTCTAATTAAACCAGTTTCACTTAATTCGGTTTATATGTAACATCTATCCCTAGCCCTAGCAATTGTCATTCCTGATCACATCATTGCTTTAGCTAATCAGGTATGTTGCTTACAGAAGTGGTTGGTCCCTGATCAATTATTAAACTCCACATTGGCTTTCACTGTAGTGAATTATTACTGTATGTGACACTGGTAAGCATGATTTGGTTAATGATTTAAATTTGTTAACAGGATAATTGTTGTAGTAAAACCCATGTATAGCTTACAAACATCTAAAATGAAACCAACAATTTGCACACCCTCCCTTGGAGCAATTGTTGAAAATTATTTAACATGTGGAACAGAGGCCAAAAATGATTTTACAGAGAATTGTGCATATGTAAGTAATTCTAAAATGAATTTGACCTTAGAACAGAAAGACCTTAGAACTACATTGGTGAGTATTGGTTACATCCCACTTTCACTTGGTGTCTGAATTAAGTTTGTTCCCAACAGTGAGATAATGGTTATAAGCTCCTTTTTCCTCCCAAAATTTTCAGCTGCTCCATACTGTGGCTACAGATGAGGCATAATGTAGACCCAAGGTTTGCATTCTTCCTTAGTAAGAAAGACCTGTATGTGTTTGAGGATTATATTAAAATGCCTAGTTTGGGAGCGTGATTTTTATTTTTTCTTTTAACTCAGTCGTCAAGTTGGGGTAGCCGGGTTTGCCATTATAGCCAAGTAATAATGTAGTGTAAGTATTCTCCCCACCAGCATCTGCCTTCCTCTGTTGCATTGCAGTACAGAAGACTTGTTGAACATCCTTCACTCCAGTAGCAATTATTAGGTGGTTTCTTGGTGAGATAATCTTGAAACAGCATTAACTCGTATACACCCTCTGCGGTGTCTGCTAGAGAGCAAGACACAGGAAATATAAATTAGTAGTCAATTCTTTCTACCCGGTAATCCATGCAGTCTCAAAGTTCTCATATACAGAGCTGTAGGTGACATTGGGGAAGAATGAAAGCATACTATTGAGATGTCATGCCCTGCTCAGCCTAGTAAGTTATGGTTAACATTTTGATGCTTTTTCTGTGTGCAACTACAATTTCATATTTAATTATCTAATGACAAAAAGTGATTGAATTTTCATGCTACGTGAACTTATTTTGGGTAAACTTTAAAACAGTAATTCCCCCAAAACATTAATTTCCTTGTCCTATTTTGGATCTTTGTGGGAGGATTTCTTGTTTTCAGGTGTGATGATGACTTCTGTTGGCATTACATGTTTTGTTTTTGCCCTTTTTTGATTTAAATTAAAATGCCATTCTTGTCATCAATTTGTGACAAGTATAGAAGACTAGGTAATGCTCTATTTCAAATTTTGATACCTTTAAAATTCCTGACAGATTTAGTGCTAGCCTAGTCTTTTGCCAAAGGCTGTCTGCTGCTGCTGTGTCCATGAATGTGTTTTTATCTTGACTCCTCCTCTCCACCTGTTGCATTATATGGAGCAGTCTAGAATCTGGACTTTCCTGTGAATCGAGTTGAATAGGAGCAGAAAGAATATCACAGATGAGAAATAAATGTTATTCCTTTACCTAATCAGACCTAATCAGAAAGTTTCTCGTGCTGTAAGTTATGCAAACATTTTGTTCATTATCAGTTCAAATGTTTACAAATATTCCATGAATTTTTTAATCCAGCAAACTGACTGACTATACAATGGTATTTTTCTAGGAATACCCTTTTACTTCCTGTATTCAAAAAATATTAGTCAGAATATATTACCCACAAAACTCCCATAATATTAAGGTTCAAAATCAATCATTTGAAGTTAGGAAATATGAGAATTAAAGATTCTAGTGTATCTTACCAATATGTTTTTGACATGCTGTGCATGTGTCATTTCTCCATTTTTCTTGAAAGGTAAACTGAAAAAAGAAGAAGAAATTACATGCAGATCATCACAGAGATAGATGTGTCATCCATGGTAGCTAATATTACCCAGGAGCCAAAAACCTGGCAACCCAGGGCACCCCGTTATCTCTGGCATTACCACCATCGCAAAGGAAGTTTCTGGCTCTGTTGATTTTTATCTTATTCCCATGTACTGCTGGAGCTGCCAGCTATTTGAAAGAAACCACAGCTTCCTTAAAGAAACTGGGCTTTGTTCACAAGCTTCCAGCAAATACCATATTATCTACCATTGATGTCATGACTGTTGTGCACCAAATTTGTGCCGCTACTTTTTGCTGTAGCACACCCCCTGCACATGTGGTTTGGTTTAGGGAAAATTGCCCCACTTAGGGATATTTCCCGCCTCCTCCCCAACTCATGCTGGAAGAGCAGGGGGACAGGTAAAGCAGTAGAGATGGTTTAGCTAGCTGCCATAGCATCTCCTAGAAGGACCCAGCCTCCATGTCTGGCAATGCATGTTCCTCTCAGGTGTACCATGCCACTTTTTTCCATACAGGTTTTTTTTTTTTGCTACCAGGATATACTGGTCGCACATTTTGCCCCTGGCACTGCAAGTTTGCAGCACAGGGCTCATTTTAATGTGCTGGGCATTTAGTTTGTGGCACTGCAAAGAGGTTTGTAATGCCACGAACCGCATGTGCCTGCACATCTGGATCCGGCTATGGGAAGGAATCTAGAAAAGTCTTATCAGGGCTTTAAAAATTTCAACTCCTCCATCAAACTAATTCTGGAATACTCCACTGTAATGTCTAGGAAATTAATTTGCTGGGCAAAGGTGGTGACATTACCACCACTTTGTGTTGGAAATCAACTGTCACAGCTACCCTTATGCCATTAGCTTTCATCCTAAGTGCACCACTAGATCTGTCACCTAGAGCTATGATCTACATTACATCTGTATCTGCTGTGACTCCACTGACTGGGATGCAAACCTTCAAGGATTTGGAGCAGGGATTCCTACAGTTACAATACAATCCAGAGGTTGTAGCCATCCAAATCAACAAAACAAAGATCAGACTTGACTCTGACCTGCTACAATACCAATCTTTGGACAAAAACAAAATAGTTCCTCTGATTGTCACTTATAGCCCCCAGCTTGAACATCTTGTACACAACATCAGTGATCTCCGATGTCTCCTGGAAAAACTCAACATCTTAAGGAAGCCACAGGAGCAAACTTATCATGGTTTGCTGGCAGCTTCCCCCCACTTCTCCCCTAATCTCAAACAGCATCTCTCAAGCAGCATACCTAACTCCAGTCTCACAGAGGTACCAGACCTTGCGGTGGGGGGGGGGGGGGAGGGAAGCTGTGCCCCTTCATGAATAACATCGACTATAACATCCAAGATTCATTCTCCTGCACCTCTACCAATGTCATATACTTCATCACCTGCTTATGGTGCCCCAGTTCTGTCTATATTGGAGAGATGGGGCTATCCCTATGAGTAAGAATGAACGAACACTGTTGTGACATCAGCTCCAGAAAGAGACAAAGTCCTGTGGCAAAACACGATGGGCGTTCCATCGCTGACCTCCAGGTGGCTGTTCATTTAGAAAAAAACAACTTGAATGGGAAATTGCAGGCCAAGAAATCACTCACAGACTATGTTAAGTAAGTTTTAAACAGAGGCTATGGTTTCTAATCCTGTTACCTGGATTAGTTTATGTGAGGCCTTTGGTCCTATGGATGTATTGCTTGCTTGTTTGTACAACAGGGCAGAATGATGGTTGTATGGGCAACCTTTTATTCTGGCATTTCCTAAAATGGGAGTTCTCAACTTCACAGCATTTAATAGTCTTCTGACATCTCTTTTTTTTTTTTTTTTAAATGGAATAGTGTAGCTGTTACCCAAACAATTTTCTTCAATGCCATTTGCCATCTTTCATATCCCCATTGGTAAATTTGAAAATGCTAAAAAGATTTTGTTTAAACATAAGGTGTTTTTGTCCTCAGACAAAGCAATAGAAGCTAAATATTATAATTCTGCCTAATGTTTAAGCTCCATCATTTAATGATGATTTAAGAATAAGGTAAGAGCCTGAGAGAGGATAAGAAAGAGAAAAAGCAATGAAGTGAAAGGACAGGAAACAACTGTATATCTATTTTCGCAGCTGTACTAAACATTGCATTTTTCATGGTTACCAGTAAGCTGATAGAATGATAGTGATCTGTTCATATTCAAAGAGATTTTAACATATAAACTTTATTTTTAACAACTTGTTTTTTATTCAGTAATCAGAAAGAATTCAGATTGGCGTCAGAGTTGTAATATGGACTTTCCTTTACTCATACACTTAATTGTATTTTAATGTGTTGTTTTTGAAACATTATTATTATTTAGTTTAGGCTTAACCACAGAATGCAGTATTTTGTTTGGGGTTTGGGTTCTTATTTCTTTTTATCT
This sequence comes from Alligator sinensis, assembly GCF_000455745.1. Classification (NCBI taxonomy): domain Eukaryota; kingdom Metazoa; phylum Chordata; order Crocodylia; family Alligatoridae; genus Alligator; species Alligator sinensis. Next base: position 530,863 of record NW_005842294.1, on the reverse strand, counting down.
CTGCACTGTGCCCAACATTTCCAAAATACGCACTTGATTAATGTCAGCTGACTTCTATATTTACTATTTTGTTATGAAGTGTAACTTGAGATCTTTGTTGGGTTTAAAGCATTCTGTCAAATAATAAAAAGAAGCACGCAATCATTTGATTGATAGGGGTTGTCAATAGATCAAAATTGTAGGAACAATAAATGTGGACTATAGATAGATCATAGAATTCTATAATCATAGAAAATTAGAATTGGAAGGGACCTCGGGAGGTTGTCTAGTTCAACCCTTTGCTCAAAGCAGGACCATCCCCAGCTAGGTCATCCTAGTCAAGGCTGTGTCTAGCTGGGCTTTAAAAACCTCCAAGAAGGGAGAGACCACAATCCTGTCTGGGTAACCTGTTCCAGTGTTTTACTACCCTCCTAGTGATAAAATTCTTTCTAATACCTAACTTAAACTTTCCTTGCTGAAACTTCAGACCATTGCTCCTTGTTTTGTCATCTGCCACCACAGAGAACAGTCTAGCTCCATCCTCTTTTGAACTCCATTTGAGGTAGATGAAGGTTGCTATTGAATCCCTTCTCAGTCTCTCTTCTCCACATTAAATAAACCCAGTTCTCTCTGTCTTTCCTCATAAGTCATGTGCCCCAGCCCCCTCACCATTTCCGTTGCCCTCCACTGGATTCTCTCCAATTTGTCCACCTCCTTTCTGTAGTGGGGGGCCCCAAAACTGAACACAGTACTCCAGATGTGGTCTCACCAGTGCTGAATGGAGGGGAATAATCACTTCCCTTGACCTCCTGGCAACACTCCTACCAATGCAGCCCAATATGCCATTAGCCTTCTTGGCAACAAGGGCACACTGTTGGCTTAAATTCAGCATCTTGTCCACTGTAACCCTCAGGTCTTTTTCTGCAGACCTGCTGTCCAGCTAGTCAGCTGCCAACCTGTACTGTTGCATGGGATTGTTCTATCCTAAGTGCAGGTTTTTGCACATGTCCTTGTTGAACCTCATGAGATTCCTTTTGGCCCAATCCTCCAATTTGTCTAGGTCAGTGAATCCTAGCCCTCCCTCCAGCATATCTACTACTTCTCCTAGCTTGGTGTCATCTGCAAACTTGCTGAGGGTGCACTGTATACCATCTTCCAGTTCACTGATGAAGAAAGATATTGAACAAAACTGACCCCAGGACTGACCTCTGGAGCATTCCCCTTGATGCCAGTTGCCAACTAGACATCAAGCCATTGATTACTACCCTCTGAGCCTGATGCTCCAGCCAGTTTTTTATCCACCTTACAGTTCATTCATCCAGTTTTTACTTTCTTAGCTTGCCTAAGAGAATGTTGTGGGAGTCTATGTCAAAAGCCTTGCTCAAATGAAGGCATACCACATCCACTGGTCCCCCCCGCCATCCCACCCACCCACCCCCCGCATTCACGGAGCCAGTCATCTCATCATAGAAGGCAGTCAGGTTGGTCAGGCATTCAGGCATGACTTGCCCCTGGTGAATCCATGCTGACTGTTCCTAATCACCTTCTCCTTCAAGTACTTAGAAATGTATTCCTTGAGGATCTGCTTCATGATTTTCCCAGGGACTGAGGTAAGGCTGATCTGTAGTTCCCTGTATCTTCCTTTTTCCCTTTCTTAAATATGGGCACTATTTTTGTCTTTTTTGAATAACTCGGAACCTCTCCCAGTCACCATGGGTTTTTAAAGATAATGGCTAGTTGCCCTGCAATTACATCAGCCAACTTCCTCAGCACCCTCAGGTGCATCCCATCTGGCCCCATGGAGTTGTACACGTCCAGCTTTTTCTAAATAGTCCCTAACCTGTTCTTTCACCACTGTTGGCTGCTCACCTCCTCCTCAAACTGTGCTGCCAGGTGCAGTAGTCTGGGAGCTGACCTTGCCTATGAAGACTGAGGTAAAAAAGGCATTGAGTACTTAAGCCTCTTCTGCATCCTCTGTCACTAGGTTGGCTCCCCCATTCAGTAAGCAATGAGAAAATAGAATACAAAGATACAAAGTATTTAGTATAGCAGTTGGAACATGTTAGAAAATAGAAATAACTGAAAACATTTTCATGATTTTTTTTTTTTTTTTAATGTCAAGGTCTCAAATCTTTCTAGTCAACTCTGTAACCTAGAGGAAATGTGTAGAAGTGTCTGTACAGAGTAATAAATTCTTGTTCTTGTCTAAATTTTATTGTTTGCTTTCCTGGACTGTCTATCTGTTAAAATAACACAAGAATATAAAATTATTTAAAACTATAAACCTAAATTCTGGACTGTATTGCTATTTATACTTTTACTTTTTCTAAAAAGACCCCTAAGCCCTTCAGAATCCATGTATCAGACAAGTGCTGAAATCTTGTGTGATAGTAGGCAACAACTGCACATTATTGGGAGAGGGGGGCAAAGATTCCAGGGCAAACCTCTCCTGTTACAAAGTGTTTAGTGTCTAGTCTGAGAAAATTGATCCTGCAATTTTAAGGGCATCTACAAAAGACCACACAGAGTGAACTATTCAGAGTTTATCTGCTGTAGATATGTGAAAGACTATATTCACCTAGCCACAGCTGTTACTGTTTAATGAATTTAGCAAAGTATAATGGCATCTTATCTTTATACAACATCACCTTGCACTAGTGTAAGAGTGATAATAACGCAGGGGTTTAGGTTGTAGCCGTGTTGGTCTAAGGATATAGGCAAACAAGGTTCCTTGGGTGAATTTGATATCTTTTATTAGACCAACCCAAATGGTTGGAGAATAGTTATTAAGCAAGCTTTCGGGTTCAAAAACCCTTCGTCAGGCTCAGGAAGCTGCAGCAGTTGGTGTGTGCTTTTCCTGGATGGAATGAAAAGTAAACAAGCCAGGGGCTGGGCTGGGCTGGGCTGGCGAGTCAGTTGCCAGGCTTTATTTAATGTATCAAAAATCCAATGTCTATGTTTAGTCCCTGATCTCTAGTATCCAGCAGGTTGATGAAATGGAGCTCATAGGCTCGTCTCTGGGATGTGTTGTGTAAATTTCCCTTGAGGATCAGGACTGAGAGATTGGAGAGAGAGTGGCCCTCCTGTGAGAAATGTGCCCCCACTGGTAATTGGGTGTTTCTGTCTTTGATGGATTTCCGGTGTGCATTCATTCTGGTGCGCAGTTGTTGTCTGGTCTCTCCTACATATCTTCCATCAGGGCATTTGGTGCATTGGATGAGGTATACTACATTCCTGGAGGTGCAGCTGTAAGATCCTGGGATGCTGATGGTTCTGTTGTGGGGTGTAGTAATAGTGGGGGTGGTGGAGATGTGGGGGCAGGTTTATACACTATACTTTTGTCACCACTGCTAAGAACCTGGGTGTCAACTCCATCTCTTCCCTTTCATTATTCCACATGCATCCATGCTTGTCTTCGTCTTTTGTAACCTAGTCCTGCAAAGGCCAAAACATATGCCTATTTTTATTCATATGACTAGTCTCATAATATATTTCAATGGGACGGAACATTTGTAATGTTATTGGATCAACTTCCTGTTCCCTTTGCCCCAGCCTTGATGTTCTTTCATGTTTTTTCTTTCCCCTAGCATCTGCATTCTTTTTAATTGGAAAGGGCCTTTTGAATAAATTGCTCTCCTTGGTTTGGTCCAGGATCCTGCTATCTTATTTAAATCCTGACAACAACTGATTTAGACGCATCCAACATCCTAACTTCTATGTTTCTATTATTATGTTTATGTATAAATTCCTAAACTGTAACTGTACATATATGTCTGCATTAAATCAAAAAGTTACATGTAATTTGCCCATGGTAACACAGTGTGTACTCAACTTGTCAGTATCTGCTACGGGTACCCCCTGTCCCCGGGATTCTCTCCTGCCACGACTTTTGATCTTCAAACAAATGGGAGGGGAGGAGGTGTAAACCACGCAGGTACCCTCAGGAAGGACTACGCTGAACCGGTATCTGGTAAAGGTGCTTTATTACCCTTAGTCGGGGTTACTCTTTTCAAGACCGTCCTACAGAGGAGACAGCTTGCGGGGCCCTCAGCGGAGACCCCCCCTTAGTGAGCGAAACAATCCCCGCCAACTTACTCCAGCACTAAGTCTTGTGTGTCGCGCCGGTGATCAGCCGCTAGTTACCTCGTTAGCGGCTGATTAACTACAGCCCTGGGATTCCTCACCTGTGTCTTGTGCCGGCGTGGAGAGCCCAGCTTCTCCTCCATCTTTTCGCTTCGGCCCCCACCCTCTCGTCCTCCAGTGAGGGGTCAGGGTCCTGTCTCTTCAGGGCAGAGTCAAGGGTTCCCCCCCCACCCTTTTCTTCTCGCGTACGCGTGCCGCGGCTTCTCCCCGCGCCGCGGCTCCGTCCCCTGTGACTCACCACCGAAGCTGGGGTTTTCAGGAACGCGTCTATCCTGTAAGGCCGCCGCCGCCTGTGAGCCCCTGCCTCGGGGTCTTCTTCGGGGCCTCTCATCGCAGAGCTCCTCGCCCGCGTCTCGTACTCTGCAGGTGCCCGAAGGCAACTTTTGGCGGGTCTTCTTCGCTGCTTATCCCTCTTTCCGGAGCCTCATTGGCTCCAGAAGGCATGGTGTCTCTCTTCCCGGCCGTGTTAATCATCTTCAGCTGGCGGCCCTCTTAGTAACAGAGTTGCAGCCAGGACTCTGTTACACAACTGATAGTATAAATCAGGTCTGATGATTCCAGTCCTGTGCTCAATCTATTACTTGTGATTTTTCTTAAACAGGTTTTACTATAAGACACATTCTGCCTTCTGATCCTGTCCACAAGCCACACACTCGTCCTAGCATAGGAGAAGTGCTCTTAGTTTAATTTCTATTTCAGAGCTGGTAGGGACACATTCTTGTTCTTTCTTGTGGTTCTGTGTGTTTTTATTAATTCTAAAACATGTTGTCTGTGGTTTTAATTTCTAATTTATCAATGATAGAACAGCAGACAGTTTTAAATAATCCCAGAATATTGTAATAGGTTCCATCAAGCTTTTCCCTTAAATAAGAAATTAAAGACTGATTACTTTTTGGCCCTCAAGCCCACTGCTTCCTTCTGAATAATTTGCAAAAGCTGCCATAACATAACAAAAGCATAGCCGTTTAGTGTAAATTGTTCACATTTCTATAAGTTTTGTGTTGGTTTTATCCACAGATATGAATTTTTAAAGAAAGCAAACTAAATGCATTACAGTGTGTTAACTTTACTTTTTATACTAGTCCAGTCTTGCCCCCTGGAATTTTAACATCTGGTGCATTTCCTTCATTGTCTACGTTCTCTAAGTATATTCTTTCATAATGTTTCATTTAATTACATATCAACCAAGGGCTTTTATATTTAGCAAATGTAATTATCAAGAACAATAAACTGAGGTTAATTGGAAGATTACTGGTAGTTCATAGTAGCTGTTTAAATGACTAATCAGCATCTTCCTTACTTCAAATATTCCTGCTATTAAGATTTAAATCTGAAGCAAAACAGAGAAGTGTTTTCTTGCTGAAAGAAATTGAGCTGAGTTTAGTGTAGTGTTTCTCTGAGTAGCTTACTGATTCTATAGGAAGTATACCCCCAAAAGCATTTAAACCATATCATTACCTATGTTTCTGTACAAAGGAAATTGGGGCGGGGGAGAAGAGTGTTTACAATTTCTCAGCATTATTTATTCTTTCATGTTCAAACTTCACTTCTTACATTTCTTATAAAATATTGTTCATAAGATTTCTGAATACTTGGCATACTCTGTATATAGAGGAAGACTTTAAAAACTATTCAGGAATTCTCCCTACATCTCTGGGAAAGTAGGTAAGCAAGTATTATTCTTTATAGTACTTCAGACTTTATAGGGCTTCAGTTATAAGGACATCTGCTGGGAGGTAAACAGCAGTGCACAGGCAGTCCAAACAACTCTTGGAGTGCACTGTGGATTGCTTTCTGATACAGATGATAGAGGCAAACTAGGGTGGAAGCTCTTCTCGACTCCTGTTCACAAACAGGAAGGAATTGGTTGAGAATATGAAAGTGGAAGGTAACTTGGGTGACATTGACCATGAAATGACAAGAATTCAAAATCCTAAAGGGAGAATGGAAGGATATAATACACTGGATGTCAGAAAAGCAGTCTTCAGCAAACTAAGGGAACTGGTGGGCAGGATTACCTGGAAGGCAAGTCTTTGTGCAGGAAAAGGAACCTAAGGAGCTGCCTGTACCTATTAAGGCATAGGAGCAATCTGTCCCAATGTGACAGAAGAATGGGAAGTTCAACAGGACATGAGCCTGGCTAGACAGCAAATCTTGTAAATGAGTTGAAACTCAAAAAGTAATCTTATAAAAAGTGGAAATTTGGGCATAGTACTAGGGAAGAGTATAAGAGTATCTCACACACCTACTGGGACAAAAGTAGGAAGACCAAGGCTTGATTTGAAATGCACTAGCAAGGGACATAAAAGGATATAAAAAAGGATTCTATGAGTATGTCAAGTTTAACAAGAAGACCAGAGAAACTATATGTTTTGTAATGCAGAATGTAATCTAGTTATGGATGATGCAGAGAAGGCTGAAGTTTTTTTTTACTTTACTTCAGTCTTCACAAATGGGAGCAACTATTAGATGACGAGTGCAATTGGAAGCAAAGATAAGGAAAGGATCAGCATAGAGTAGTAGAAGGGCAGGTTAGCAATTAGTTAGAGCTAGATGTTTTCATGTCAGCAGGACCTGATAGGATGCACCCTAGGGTACCGAAGGAATTGGCTACAGTAATTTCAGAGGCACTGGCTATCTTCTTTAGAACTTTTAGTGGTTGGGCAAGGTCCTGGATAATTGGAAAAGGGCAAATATGGTGCCCATTTTTAAGAAAAGGAAGAAGAAGGATCTGGGGAATTACAGACCAGTCAGCCTGAGCTCAGTGCCTGGAAAGATCATGGACCATGACCTCAAGGTATATATTGTGAAGCACCTAGAGGAGAATAAGGTGATCAGGAAAAGCTAGCACATATTCATCAGGAGCAACTCTTCCTGACAAATCTGATTTCCTGCTATGACAAGGTGACAGGCTCTGTGAATGTGGTATATCTTGACTTTAACAAGGCTTTTGACATTGTCTCCCTCAATGTTCTCGTTAACTAGTTAAGGAAATGCAGACTAGACAAAAGTTTTCAAAGGTGCATACATAACTGGATTAAGCTGCTCAACGAATAATCATCCATGGCTTAATGTCTAGTTGGGAGTAGGTATCCAGTAGCATTCCCCAAGGGCCTGTTCAGGGTCCAATGTTATTTAACATCTTCTTTAATGATTTGGATGAAGGGATCAAGTGCATGTTGAACAAATTTTCAGACCACACCAAGTTGGAAGAAGTTATAGATTGCAGAGTTGGGCTAAGATCCAGAATGACCTTGATTAACTAGAAAAATAGTCTAAAATCAACTGGATGAAAGTCAACCAGGAGAAATACTAAATCCTGTACTTCGTAACTCAATGCACAAATACAGATGGGAATGACTGGCTAGGCTGCTGTACTGAAGAGAAGGGCCTGGGGGTTACAGTAGAGCATAAGCTCCATATCAGCCAACAGTGTGTTCTTGTGAAAGGCCAGCAATTTGCTGGCCTCAATTAATAGGAGTAGCATTTGCAAATCAGCAAAGTGATTTTTCTATTCTATGCAGCACTGGTGAGGCCTTACTTGTAGTCCTGTGTCCAGTTTTGGGTCCCACATTTCAAGAGGGATGTGGACAGATTGGAAAGAGTCTAGCAGAGAGTGACAAAATTAATAGAGGCCTGGGAAGCAAGATTTGTGAGGAAAAGCTGAAAGAGCGAGGGTCATTTAGTCTGGAGAAGAGAATACTGAGGTGGGATTTGATAAGTCTTCAAATACCCAAAAGGTAGCGAGGATGGAGATGAGCTTCTCTTTTTGGGCAGGAAGGGACAGTAATAGCCTCATGCTGTAGGAGAGGAAATGTAAGCTGGCCATTAGGAAGAACTTCTTACTATGATATTTGGCTGGGTTGGTTTAGTTAGGGACGATCCTGTCTCGAGTGAGAGACTGGACTATATCAGTGATAGTAAATCTTTTTGGCAGGTGTGCCACAAATTAAGCCCCATACACTCCTCAAATGCCACTCTGATCCTCTTCCCCTGACTGATCTACTGCTCTGCTTTGCTTTCTGCTCTCTATACTATCTGCCCCTGTACTTCTTGCCTCCTCTATAATCTGTGCGCCACACACACAGGCTGCCTATGCCAGTCTGACCACATCTATACTAGATGACCTTGTGATCCCTTCTAGCCCTTCTTTCCTATGATCCTGTGAAACTGCTTGTTTTTACCTGGCTTCCCAAGCCACTTCAGTTACCCAGTATCTGAATTAGTTGTCTTAAAGCTAGCTTCAGTACATCTATACGAGTTGCAGTCACCCATTTTACTGCAACATGGACTGTAGCTCTTGTGTTTTGGTTACTGTCTGTTACCCCTTCATGGAAGTAGAACCTCATGGTCTAGCTGGCTTTTCTCCTTTGAGTCCTGTGGATAGCCCCCAAGATGCTGGCCAGCTTAAGCACATTTTTTCACAAAGCTTCAACCTTATTGGAGCTTTGATTCAGCTTATCAATGTCATGTGACAGTTGAAGTGTGTTTATCCAGGATCCCCTCTTTCATATGGCTCCCCTTACTCACGCAATATCACTTTTACAGCCTGTTGCCTCCTTCCCCAGGTAGTCCTATTTTCCAGAAGGCCATTTTTCTATGGAAGTATGCCCCTTTGTTCCTCAGTGTCATTACTTTCACTTTGTTCTCCTGTTTTTAAGGTTTGTGGTGATGCTTACTTTTTAATGTTTTTTTCAAAGTGGGGTGGGCAAAATGTTATTCACTAAATGTTTAGGCATTCAAAAGTTCAACTATACAGCCATTTCATAAAATTAACCAGAATTCAGATGTTACTGATAGAAAGATTCCCTAAATCATCATTCCAATATATTTTTTTCTTTTAATATACATATCTGTGAAAATGTATCTTATTCTCTTTAACGGTATAGGTTAGCATTAATTCATTTGGCTTTTTGTTTTCTTTCTCCTTCCCTAACCTGTGGGACCTTTCCCTTTCTACCTTTAGAAATGCCAACCACGTGTTTTTAAAAAAAAGTAGATTTAAAAGCAATATATTTTGAATGTATTTGCTTTCTGTTTTATGAACCCTAAAAATTATTTCAACTTCTTTCCTCTAACCATAAGGACCAGAAGCCTACTCTTTAACTGAAAACTTAAATTCTCATTTAAAAAGGAATTTTAAAGCTGGAGCTTTAAGAGATGTTCCAAATAGCATATTTGATTATGTTAATATGTAATTTTGAGCTCCTGGCTTGATTGTCTCCTTATTTTTTCTTTCCATTTTGGGTACAGTTTTTCAAGGGAAGTGATTCTTTCCCTCTGTTCAGCACTGGTAAAGCCACATCTGGAGTACTGTGTCCAGTTTTGGGCCCCCCCACTAGACAAACAATGTGGACAAACTGGAGAGAGTCCAAAGGAGAGCAATGAAAGTGGTTAGGAGGGCTGGGGACAACCTGAAAGGATGGAAACTGTATGAAGAGATCTGTTACCTGCATGTTTCTGCAGGTTATATCAGTGGAATCAAATATGTAAGCATTTAAAAAGAATTTCTGCTACGAATATCCCTAGGAGCCAAGCATATTTCAACAGATGAATGTGCTGCTTTGACTTGGAATCAGAACTTGTGGTAAAGGTGATATCTTTTATTAGATCAACTAGATTTTTGCAAAACAAATTTCTTTAATTGCAAGCTTTCAGGCACAAGCATCCTTCTTCAGGCATAGGAGAAAAGATTGTAAAAGTTCTCCTAGGTAGAAATGAAATTTCATATTTCATGGGTAAGTTAAAAGTGTGGTAAAATCTGTTTGGAGTAGTTCATTTTATGCAGGTTAGACTCAGAGAAAAGCTAGAATAGTCTGTAAAAAGTTGGGAAAGTTGGAATAGTCTGTAAATAGACTTGTGAAGTCTGATGTTGAAATGGTGCATCAAGACTGAAAAACAGTTTTCAACTACTCCAAAATTTGAAAGGCAGATTGGAATGATAGTGGCTAAGAGTGTAAACGTTATCACATGCCAAGCAAATGTCAGCAAAGTAGTGGTATAAATCACATATTTTGATTGACTCAAATATGTTTTCTTGGTAAGAGAGATTTCCTTTCTTCCCAGTCAAAACTTACTGAGTTATGCCTTTATTTGAATGCAGTGAAAAGAAAGAAAAAGACGTCAGTGAGGAGGCGGAAGATGCATCTTAAGAGGAAAAGTTTGAACGTGGAAACATTTGATTCTGGCAGACTCTTAAAGTTTCTTACTGTTTAAGTATATGTGTGTTTTATTTCTCCGACTTTGTATCTGAAACTTCAATAACTGTCCAATTTATTGTCCAGATCTCACTCTTTTCTAATTATTTTTGTTGTATCGATTAAGCGTTTGTTTTGTAAGATCTCTTTGTCATGTGCTTGAAATGGTATACATGTTAAATATTCACATTAAAACATGATTTATGTTTGTGTTACAAGAGCCTAAAACCATAGCAGTGCTAAGTACCATGCAAATAAATATTAAGAGTTGGTCCCTGCTTCAACATGCTTATATTCTAAATAGACAGGTGGAAAAATGAAAAAGGTGCTGAAAGGCAGTATGGCTTTCTCAGACTCACCCAGCAATTCAGTGTTAAAGACAGAAATAGAATCCACTTTCCCATGTCCTATCTAGAGCCCTATTCAGTAGACCATAATCTTCTTAACAAACTGATTTGTTATATATAGGGATCATACTAATAGGATTCAAATATTCTTATAGATTTTTTTTTGTGCTGACTTATACCCTGATTCAGAAGGCTTACACACATTTATTTTTGTATATTGTGAGGTTTCTGTTGAAATCAGTGAAACTAAAACAGTTTTATATACAACTAGGCTGGGAAGTCTTTCTATCTTTTTTATTCATTTTAAAAGGTAGACATTGTCATATCTTTGGTTCACCAAAGCAGTTAAGCACATGGATAAGAGTTTTATTTAAGTTCATCCTTTTCCAGCAAGAGCTTAAAGTTAAACTTGAGAGAGGCTACAATTTGCAAAGCAGTTAACCACAGTTTTCTCTTCATTCTAACAAAAGGAAATATTTTAGTTTTTATTAAACTAGTATTTAAATACTCTACCACTTCGGTCTCCTCCAGATCTGTAAAGGACTTTCTGGCCTTATTACTGCGAAAAAAAATATTTTCCAAAGCCAAGTATTTCAAAGTTTCATAAAAGGGAATGCTTGTTAATGATAATACTGAAATTTTAAGTTTAAATTGTTATGGAGCTGAAATAGATTACTTCATTTTTAAGAATTATCCTACAAATAAAATCCTTAACATAACAGTAAGATATTTTGAGTATGTTTTATTGTGAAAGCTCCTAATGATATTATTTTTAAAAAATAGTACATTTTTTCTGTCTATGACATTCTAAGTGTGTCTGTAATTTAATTTTAAATTGATGATTGACTCATTTTTTCTGCTCTTAGAATACTGCTAATGTGCTTCTGGCATTAGGATTTAAAACAGTAGAAATGACTTTGTAGTTAAATGCTAATTATATATATTTAAAAAAAATTATAAACCTACTTTATAGTGGGAAGATATTTTTCTGAGTCTAAGCTTCTTCTGTTAACCCAATTAAATGACTTACTTGGAAAAAGTAGGTGGACTGTTATTTTGAAATTAAAGTTAATTGTTTGCCTGTTTTTTTCTTAGAAATGCATAATGATGGTTGTCCTCTTTAGGAGTTGACAATTTTTTCCATTATTTATAAGTGGGGGTGGGGTAGGATATTAATTTATACTGAGTAAAACTATCCTTCTCAGTCACAGACATTGGGGTTGGATGTAAATGCTCATTGGCAATATGAGCATTTTGGCCTTTTAAAACAATCAGTTAAAATAAGGGTTTCCACCAAATTTTTACCAAAACTCTCAAAGGGAATCATTTGAATTTTGGCATGGGCACAATAGTAGATTGCTGCAGGTAGAATATGCTTCAGCTTCCCTCTCAGCCCTTTCCCACCCATGTGATCACTTCATTTCCAAAAACCTGGGATCTGAGGATTTTAGAAGTAATTGCCTACCACAAAGATGGCACTCGCTCATTCCATGCCCCAAACCTTAGCCTTGGATTGTTGCTCAAATAAGCTGCGGGCAGTTTGTGGCAATACACATTATTAGTTTAAAACTCCTTTTTTATAGCCCCAACTTCCACTGAAGTTAGAGGCAAATTCTCTGGTGATCTCAGTGGGAGTTGGATTAGTTCCCAGGTTTTGTGTTTTTAGCGGCCCTTTTTAAATAGAAGCATTCCTTAAAGTTGGCAGTGGGACTTTTGGTATTGTTTATATGTTGAAGTGTGTGCCCAAAAACAATAATGCCAAACACAAGGGCCTTGTGGCCTTTAATGGGACACAGGCTTAGCTACTCAACCTCCTTTTCTATAATCCCTCTATATTTTTTAAATAGACATTCAAAATACCCTTTTTATTATTTTGTTCTTTTGAAGAAAAAAAGTGTAAAAAGAAAAAAAAAATGTGTTGGTAGGTGCCTGTAACACTCTATAGTTACCTTTCCTGAACAAATAATAATCGTAAATATATGTAGTTGGTTACTTTTTTACATTAATAAAAAGACAAATTATTAAAAAAAAAATAATTAAGGGCTTTCTAAGGATGCTTTACTGATTTTAATGATGATGAGCCCTTTCCCCCTGAGGCTTAGGCCAAAAAGTTTGAGAATGTTGCACAATAAGCTAAATGTTTTTTTTTTTTTCAGTTTCTATAATTCATTTTTATTTTATATATAATTCTTTATATGTGTGTGTATAATCTTCATTTTATGTATGTGTGCTGATATAGCATTTTTCATTTATCTGTTGGTAATACCTTCTAAAGTCTTTTCCTAATCCATACATTGCTCTATAATTGCCCTCTTATACTGCTTTTGGATGCACGGGGACCTAAAATGAAATATGCTAAGGTGTTTGAGAAGGGTTATTTATTTTATGCTTAAATTCCTCCACATCCTCTATTATATATAGATTGGATATATTCACAGCCTTCAAGTAACTGAAAAGAACTCTGCAGTAAATAATTAAATAAAGAGCAAATACAATAAAGTAACTTAAGTCACAATATTTCATTCAGGGCCTAAGGTTTATGGAAAATAAAGGTCCGCTGAGGCATTAGAAGGTTGGAAGAAAACAACACACTGAACTTTAGAAAATGATGTGTTGGTCACCACTCGGATACCCTACCACTTGTAGGAGCTGAAGGTTCAGGTGACTAAAAGCAGAAATATTTGTGAAAGCTCCATGGCAAATGTTGTCTATCCCTATCCATGAGTATAAGTAGGGGGGGAAAGAATGAAGTCCAAATTGGGGAAAGTCTGGAAATAATATAGAGGGAGTAAAGAAGAGGTTGGGGATGGAGTCCACAAAGAACACTGAGTAGTAGGGAACAGATTTCACATGAGTTCTGATATACACAGAGCACTGCAGTTTCTGGAAGATTACAAAGGGGAAATTATACAGAGAAAAGAAACATCCAGCTTCACTTGGTCCAACTGAAATGCAAAGATTTAAGAATATGAATAAAAGAATGTTTGGAAGATTAATATACAGTTTTACTTGGGCTGAGATGTAGAAATAATAATGTCATAACCCAATGATTTTTAGTGCCTCGGCACATTGGAATTTTCCTGCCATATGGAGCTTTCTTTGCACGGTGGATTTCTCAGCTGCAGAGAGAAACCCCCGGTGCAAAAGAGTTCCTGCCACACGTATGCAAATTAGTGTCCCACTATTGGTCAATTCTAAATTATTCCTACGTGGCGGCTAGCAGTTGGCTCGCTAGCCGTATAAAAGGTTAGAGCAGTTTCCGCCCAAGTTGGAGGACCCCTCAACCATCTCGTGGGGAACTCTAAGCGTGCTGTGGAGCCTAGCAAACTCCGTGTGTGTCTTGGAGGAGAACTTAGGGACCTGATCAGACGCTAACCACTCCCCGTCATTGTGGAAATATTGATGTACCCCCGTGTTAAGCGCTCGTGGAGTTGTACACCAACGACTCATCTCGGTTCGGTTCGAAGAGAGATCTCACCCCTGTGTGTTTGTGTGCAACTGTAATTCAAGCAAGTCTTCTTCCTGCACTGCGACCATCGGCAGTGTAAGTAAAGCTTTCTTTATACAACCAATACGCTTCCGTGCCTAACTCTATTCCATCGTGGAAAATACCCACCTGATGGTCCAGGCTACAGGCCATAGCCTTAGACCGCCCTCGGCCCCGACATGCCGTCACGAACAGGATGCGGGGAAGACACGATGGAGTTAGAGTTAGTTAGAAACTGCCCTTGGCGCAGTGGGAAACGGCACGTAACAGACGCCAAAGAACTAGAGGCGCATATCGCTTATCATCAGGCGGGCGGAACGGGTGAAAGGCTCATCAGCGGCTACTTTTTGCTGAAGGGAGAAGAGAGGGAAGCACATCTTCACCCCAGAGCTTTCAGGTGTGTGATGGGTGGAGAGCGGGTCCTATTTAGATCCCGAGAGGAAGGGGGCACTGTATGCTCAGTCCAAGTGAAACCGGCGGGCGCAGTAGACCCGACCCTCGACCCAGAGTATACTCGCTGCCTACGATATGTGCGGGAGATGAAAGACCAGTTCAGTTCCCAAGCAGTGTTGTCTAGATTGGGGAGCCGCGAGCTCACGTCCGATCTCCGTGAGAGTTTAGAGACAGAGGGACGTGCCGCAGCTGAAAGGGCAGCCCCAAAGTGCGATGGGGAAAATGTTAAGTGTAATGTTCCCTACTATGACAACTCTAATGCGGGAAAATGCAAGTTTAAAAGCCCAGCTGCTCGCAGCCGTTCAGGCGGCTAAAGATGTGGCTGTGAGAGAGGATCCTGAGACGCCATCTCAAGATGGCGCCGAGCAAGAAGGGAGCCATGCGGAGGAGCCGGAAAAGACGGGCGGAGCTTCAAAAGAACAAGCGAGAATCTGTCCAACGGTCCTGCCCACTGAAGTGACGTCGCTTCTGGCGGCACCGCCTTCTTGCCACGGGGAGGGAGCATCGAGCGGAGGAGAGCATCTGCCCCTCCTACCAGAAGCAGTAATGGCTCTAGCAGCAGTTCGCCCTGTGACAACGACCTGCCAGGCAACTGATCCACCGAGTGCAGCTTGTGCCACCACCTATCGTGCTCGTACTTGGACTGAGTTGCAGGAACTGTACAAGGAGTCAAAGACCAAGCCTGAAGAGACCCTAGCCGTGTGGATGGGACGCCTAGTTGTGGAGTTTGGGTCCAACTTGCTGGACTTGGAAGAAGCAAGTTTCCTAATCCGGCAGGCCTCGTGGAGCAGAGGGCATGCCACCAACATCAACACAGTGACGTTCAGTGCTCATTGGCCCATTCTGCTTCTGGCGCTTGCCGCAGGACAAGTCGGTCAGGAATCTCATGCATGGCATGACGGACAGCCGGAGAAAGCTAGCGCGGAGCAACTTTTGCTGGCCATAATCGGGATCTCGTACTGCTCCTGGAACCCCAGAGCATGTGTACTGGGACTGACATCACCCCGGCAGAGAGGGCCATGGCCTCACCGCCATCTGCGAAATCCTGGAACTGTTCCAATAAATCTGTGTTGAGGTCTATAGAGGAAAGAACACCGTCGTCCTCCACATTTTCCTCAACCCAATGGTTGGTCAACCTGTAAGCAACCTTTTGCGTCAGCTTTCGCGACTGCGCATCCTTATGAAGTTGAAAACACCCAGCGACTGGGAGCGTCGATCTACTGCATACCTGATCGAAGCGCAGGGCGCAAGCCATAGCGAATCTGATCATCAGCCGTTGCCGCAGAGAACGCCCGAAGAGCGAATCATGTTTGGATTCCTCATAAAACATTCTGGGCTCGCTAAACGACAACTCCGAATCCTGGGAGACTCAGGCCAATGGCAACGGCCTATGAACTAGGTTTTCAGTATCCAGAAAAGCTAGACGACGACTCCTCGACATTGTCATTGACGTTTTCATCTTGCTGAACGTGGATAAAACCCCGCGGTGTTTGCCATCTACTTCCGCGTTGGTTGTGTCCACGAGCGTGCGAGAGAAAAATCGTCCAAAGCAGAGCCGTGCCCGAGCACCTGTATTGTGTGCTGTGAAAAAGCGGGAAGCGGCGACAAATCTAGCTGACTGCCCTATCGCGCGCAGTTCCATGTAAATATTGTAATATAGGTTAATTTATCATTTTGAGGATTTTTCTTTTCACAGGTTCAGGACTCAAAGTGCGTGGTGGAGGGAATTCCCGAGAGAGAGAGAGAAAACATCATTGGAGAAGTGAGGGCTTGACTTGTGACTTCGCCATGACACCTACTGAAACCCTGATAGTTGAATTTCTTGTTATGAATATAATTATGTGTCTGTGTGTTGGTGCCGACTATTATTTGATTTGATTCTTAGAGGACGAACTTATTTTGTTGTCTGAATTTGTGTTTAACCGTTTAGCTTATGAAACAGCTGAGAGAGCTTGTAATGACCCAAACGACGCGCATGTGGTTTAAATTCCAGCTGTGCCATCGGCAAGGGGGCATGTCATAACCCAATGATTTTTAGTGCCTCGGCACATTGGAATTTTCCCGCCACATGGAGCTTTCTTTGCACGGTGGATTTCTCAGCTGCAGAGAGAAAACCCCGGTGCAAAAGAGTTCCCGCCACACGTATGCAAATTAGTGTCCCACTATTGGTCAATTCTAAATTATTCCTACCTGGCGGCTAGCGATTGGTTTGCTAGCCGTATAAAAGGTTAGAGCAGTTTCTGCCCAAGTTGGAGGACCCCTCCACCATCTCGTGGGGAACTCTAAGCGCGCTGTGGTGCCTAGCAAACTCCGCGTGTGTCTTGGAGGAGAACTTAGGGACCTGATCAGACTCTAACCACTCCCCGTCATCGTGGAAATATTGACGTACCCCCGTGTTAAGCGCTCGTAGAGTCGTACACCGACGACTCATCTCGGTTCGGTTTGAAGAGAGATCTCACCCCTGTGTGTTTGTGTGCAACTGTAATTCAAGCAAGTCTTCTTCCTGCACTGCGACCATCGGCAGTGTAAGTAAAGCTTTCTTTATACAACCAATACGCTTCCGTGCCTAACTCTATTCCATCGTGGAAAATACCCACCTGACGGTCCAGGCTACTGGCCATAGCCTTAGACCGCCCTCGGCTCCCACAAATAACGGGGACTGAGAAATTATCAGGGTCAGCTTCAATGCTCAGGCTTCTGCTAGGTGTGATTAGATGATCTCTGATGAATGATATTGCTGGCATGAAGCCAACCCAGCAGACAGTGCAATGGATATAGATTCTGGTGTCATCTACATAGTAATAATGAATTCAGGCAGGAAATGGAAACGGGATTCGAATGCCAGGGACTGAACTCACAGATTCCTCAGCAGTATTGCTACTATAGCAGGATAGGAGCATTGCTCTTATAATTGGTTTAATTCTATTACTTTATATTTATTTTCATAGGCTAAGTTGTCTTGTGGCTATTATGTGTCTTGCAGAGGTCACCAGTGAGATCAATGTCTTCTTATATGTCACACATTCTACCTAGTCTTAACCTCAAAGATCTCATGCCTGATGAACAAGAAAAAAATTGTAGGAGAAAATATTATTCCCACTTTCAACTGAGAAAACTGAGGTACAGAAAGAGGAAGTAACCTAGGTTAAATAACACGGAGACCTTGTCCAGATGAAAAATTCACCTGGCAACAGTGTCAGGGTGGGCTAAATACAGTAGCTCACCTGAGATATTGTTGCAAGATTGCTTCCATCCTTCTTGCCCTCTTTCAGTGTTGCAAAGACGGTGGGCACTGGAGGCACCACAGGAAAAATGCAGTTTAGCCTGAGCATCCACCTGCGGTGTGGTCAGTTTCAGAGTTGAAGATGGAGGCAACTAACAAAGCTGACATGGCACATAGAGTGGAACATGTTGATAGCTGTCATTTCACATGTAGCAACTTGCTACTACATGGGATATTACTGGGCGCATTTACTGTGCAGCAACTGAAATTACTGTGTAGTATGGGTGTGTGCCCATACTGTGCAGCAAATATGGTGACTTATGCCAAGTTGAGCATAAATTTAATACCATGCAGGTATCAAATTTATGTCTGATTAGTTACTGTGTAGTAATGCACATGTAGATGCTTAACTGTGCAGTAATACTGAGTATGGACTGACTTGGGACTAACTTTAGTCCCAAGTCAGTTCACATGTAGTGTTAATGTGCTTTAACGCCTGCATGTGTAGACACCGGCCTATTCCTGCTTACTACACAGTAATTTACTGCTCAGTAAATTTAAGCCAGCATAAATGCATAAACTGGTCTAAAAGCTTTTAATTAAACTGTTTTGATTGTTTGTGGAACCGCTTGTGGAAACTGGTCCTACTTGTGGAGAAGTTAATGCTTTACAGAAAAGGCATCTCACTTCATTTCCAATTTCTTCTTGTAGGTGTACCTACTGTGTAAGACCTGGGAAACAGAATATAGGAGGGGAAAAGGAAAGGTCATAATGTAAAAGACCATAACTCTTTGACCTGTCTGTAAACTTTTCTTTTGAAGAGAATATTTACAGATTTAGACTTTCCCAAATAATATTGCTTAGTGGTTTGAGTTAACATATTTATTTTCTACATACACTGAAAAGGAGAGACTCAAAGCTTTGGCTCTCCAGTGCTGCTTATGAGAACCATGTACTTTATACCCCATACTTGGTGGTATTTGAGTTTTCCAAAAGGGTCAAATGCTAGATTTTTCATTTCTTCAGTGTAAATGCATCCCATCATAAAATCGTATATCTAAGCAAAGAAATCCAAGCCAGTCTTTTTCACATGCTGTATAACAAATGATTTTATTTTAGTCCAGCAAATATTTTGTTAGCAAAATATCATTGTTTTAAAATGAGAAACATATTGTTATTATTAAGAGAAATCTCTATTGCTTAGCTTGTCTTTAGACAGAAATGTCAGTCTCAGGGGGTGTGTCTACACATGCATTTAAGCGCGCATAAATTTAATGCGCATTAGCTTACTTCACATTTTAGGTGATTTTAGGTTTGTGTCTACATGTGCATGTGTTAAAACTCATTAACGCTATGTGCATGGACTGACATAGGACTAAAGTTAGTCCCAAATCAGTTCATACACAATGTTAATACAGCTTAATGCATCTACATGTGCGCTAATGTGCCTTAACTATTCACACCTAAATTTGATGCCTGCTTTTGCAGGCTTTGCAAATCAGGTATCAAATTTAGGTTCAAATAGCCTAAAATCACCATTTTTAAGATGCATTAAGGGTGCGCACGTGTAGACATGTGCTCTTAATGCCCTTTAAATCAGGATACGGTGCCTTAAATCGGCATGTGTAGATGTACTCAGAGTGTACCTGTGGAAGGAAAAAAACAACTAACTTAGAATATATCTTCCCCAGGCTGTGGAGAATAGTCACATAGGAGTTGTCTAGTAGGTCAACAAGCTGAGCAGCTGCATAGGTTCCAGAGAAGTAGTCTTTCTATCCTCATACAAGACTGGCTTAGAAGTTTTAATGGACAAGCCATATGTTCATATTGGTGCAGTCCCAGTGCACCCTTGTGACCAACTTAGGATACTGTAGCTGTGATTTAAACCCATGAATGGAAAAGCAACAAGACATGAAAGAGGGTTGACATTTTACCTCTCCAAACTCTGATTCCTCTTGCATAGATTTTGCTTACGTTTCTGCTTACATATGTATATGCTTACAAGCTTAAACATACTGTTTTATGTGGTTATAGTGAAGTGAAGAGGTGGCAACCCATGGTACGCATAAGAAGCACAGGCAGCTGCTGTGTATAGTATGTAAGTCCCAGCTGCAAGAATGGAAGCAGGAAGCAGAGCGTGCTCCTGTGGAAGCTAGAGAAGGATGCTGCTCTGAGAGGTGTTAAGTGTCATCACCAGGAGCCATGCCAACTCTTCACTGGCTCTGCAGCTCTACCGAATTTAGGGCTTTGGATCTTTGCTCGCCATATAAAACTGCAGCAGTTGTAGAGCCAAGGAATTTTTGAAGGCCTGGAGCACCTGACTTACAAAGAGGATGGAGCTAGACTGTTCTCATTGGTGGCAGATGACAGAACAAAGAGCAGTGGTTTAAAGTTGAGCCAGAGGAAGTTTAAGTTAGATGTTAGGAAGACCTTTCTTGCAAGGAGGGTAGTAAAGCACTGGAACAGGTTACCTAGAGAGGTTGTGGAATCTCCTTCCTTAGAGGCTTTTAAGACTTGGCTAGACAAAGCCTTGGCTGGGATGATATAGTTGAGAACGGTCCTGCTTTGAGCAGGGCGTTGGACTAGATAACCTGCTGAGATCTGTTCCAACTCTGAGTTTCTATGATTCTGTGTAAAAGTACAATCTGTTAGGCTATTACTTAAGTAAAAGAAATAGTTTGTTGATTTGGGGAATATTTCAGAATTTTTTTAACAATTTTATCAGCCTGTTTTATTTAAGTATTGCACCTAACCTGTGTAAAAATGTAATTACCAAATATACACATTGGACTGATCAGAGATGCATTAAAGATGGTGCGTTCTTTTCCTCCAGCCATGTAGATGGTATTGTCTACACATATTTCAAAGTAGAATTGAATCTAGCCTGAATTTTAAAATGAAATTTAGGATTAATTGCATACTTTGACAGTTTTGTGCTGTTTTAGAGTAATTTTAATATTGCATATTTTTATATTGTAATTTTTGTATATTATTATATTATTGTTCTGAATTATGTTATAAGAATAGAAGGGTGTTCGTCAAACCAAACAGAAAGGTAAACCAGTGACTTGAGAGCTGACATACTTGCACAAATGCATGAATAGGTGAGAGATCACTACTAATGAAATAGAAGGAAATAGGATCCTTGAGGATGTTGGCTTTACCTTCACTCTGGATCAAAGCAGTAACTCCATGAGTGTGACAGAATAAATTACTTTGCCTACAGGCAAGGGGTTTCTCAATGCTAGGTGTCTGAGGACTTGAAAGCTTATTCTCATATGTTGTGTTTTTGTTTCTTAAGTTTAGGAGTAAATTATGCTTTGTTTTAAGATGGATCGCTATATTCTACACCGGGGTGCCCAGCCTTTTTGAATGTGGGGCCGGATCACAAACTTTTTATCACCCAGTGGGCTGGCGAGCCGTATTCAAAGACGTCACAGGAAGTGGTATCATATCAGAAAGTGATGTCACATGATCTTTGACACCCATGAAGTTGCAGGGGTTGACATGGTGCTGCAGGAGCTGCTTGGCTACAACCGGGTTGACCTGGTGCTGGAGAAGCTATGGGGCCAGGCTGGGGTTAACCTGGGGCCCACCCAGCCTGCCAGTGCCATGCCCGGGTTGACATCGTGCTGCAGGACCCGCCTGGGCAGAACTGGGTCAGCACCAGCCAGGAAAAGCAGCATGCAGCTGAAGCTGGCTTCCCATGTGCTGCTGGGGATG
>NW_005842294.1:504160-509204 GCF_000455745.1 Alligator sinensis | reverse complement strand
GCTTCTGCTGGCCGGTGCAGACCTGGCCTGGTTCCCCCTGTCCCCAGCAGCACTTGAGAAGCGGCCCCCTCGGGGCCTCGCGCACGGGCGCCCGGGCCCGGAGAGCCGCAGCACCCAGGGGAAGACTGGCCGGGGGAGCAGGTGCTGCCTTGCTGTGGGGCAGGGCAGCAGGGCTGATTTGAAGCGGGCGGGTGAAGGAGACAGGCGTGGGCCGGCAGTGCCAGTGGCCGCTGCTTGGCCTCCCGCGCGGGGCTGCTTCCCTGGGCCCCATGGGGGTAAGCAGCTCCCCACCCCTCGCTGCCAGCTGGGGCCCGCGGGCCGGCCCTGCCTGCCTCACCGCGGCTCTGCGCTTCACTGCTGCGGCGGTGGCTCTACGCCCTGCGTCGCCACGGCTCTGCACTCCACGCTGCTGCCACTGCCCCACGCTCCACGGCGGTGGCTCTGCGCTCTGTACCACTGCAGCTCTGTGGTGCCACTAGCTCCGCGCTCCGCGGCAGTGGTGCTGTCGCCACCATGGGCCAGATAAAATGGCTTGGCAGGCCGCATGTTGGACAAGCCTGTTCTACACTATCACAAGCTGTAAAAGGTAGAACCAAATTTGTTGTATGTCATCAGATCTGCTGGTATCACAGTTGGTGACACTATTTTGAATATACTACTAAAACCCATATTTCTATAGTAGAGTGCCTATTTATCCTATAAAGATAACTCAGAAATTGTGACAGGAAATGTAGTTTAATTTTAACAGACAGGATTTGATAGATTTCTGCTTTTTAAAACAGTTGAACTGATCAGAAGCTAAAAAGCCAATTTTAAAGCAGTATCAACTTTATATCCCCTGAGAATTTGGTTTAGCAAAAATGTTTTTTTTATTTCAGGGTCCAGGATAGAGTTGCAACAGTTCTTTGGTTCCCATTGATTCTTTTTGTATCTAGAACATAATATATGCCAGATGCCCTAAAGGCAACAACAAAATTATCTCTCGAGTTCAGTGTGAGGAGGCAGGATCACTGACCATGTCTTCTGAAGAACAAGGTGTGGGGTCTGTTTTTTTATGACATTTATGATGATGTTATAAAAATTAAGTCTACGTTGGTACAGCATCACAATAAATGTTCCCCAAACTTTTGATATCTGGCAAACACTTTTTTTCTGGAATATAATTGGTGGCACACTTGACTCTAGCAACCAAAAAAGGTGTGTTTTGTGTATATATGTGTACTAGATATATATTAGGGTTGCTATTAGGGTCGCCTCCTCTTTCCACTGTCTGTCTCCTATATTGTTATCAGTGTTTCACTGACTTGAGTGGATCAAAGAAAGATTGCTTTTTTTCTGCTCTCTCAGTTTTCAAGTTTCCCCACTTGTCTCCAGCTATCAATAAGGGATTTGCATGTCTAGTGCAGAGGAAGAGGTTTGGTGTAGCAGAATATAAATCCAGTGAGCAGTGTGCTACGAACATTTCTGTCTCATAATCAGACTTTATCTGTCTTGTTTAACCCTTATACACATCTCATTTCTGTATTATCTTTTCATTTCAGTACCGAAATAACTATGCTGTTCAACGGCATGCATGATGTAACAGGATCTAAAACCTCATTATGTATTTGCACAGTGTGAGAAATTGTGGTATATGTAAAATGGAAGAAAGTAAAACTGAATTAAACCACTTGTTCATTATGCATGGTCATGTAATCTAACATGCATATTTCTGCATCTGGTTAATAAATTCATTAAGTGAGAGTTTATCAACATCTGGTATCTGACTTTTTAGTACCTCCAGATGAACAAATGGTGCATGGTAACCTTTGATTTTTTTTTTTGATTTTTTTTTTTTGGTGACTGGAATTCTTAAAGTGGCTTTATGATTAGTTAGAAAAATATGCTGTTTCTGGCATACTTATACAAGTGTTGCTTGTATACTATTACATCTTAGTTTAACTCTTGTCCTTTTGTATGCATTCTACAAAACCACACTTATACACATTGCTTTTCAGAACAGATGACAAGACAGCTTAGTATATCAGAATTTAATCAGTGACATTGTTTCCCCACCCAAAGCAACTTACTTCAATAAAACTGGGCCCCCATTCTGCAAAACCTGATATTACTTATCTTTACAGACATGGGGAGCCTTATTAAAATACAAATTGCAGGATCAACTGTAGATTGCAAACATATTTTGTTTGCAATTAAATATTTGTCTTTTTAAATATCCTTTAATATGAAAAAGTAAATACATTTTATTTCTCCTGCAGTTATTGTGTTTTGAAGTTCATAAAAAACTATCAGTTAAAATATTTTTGGATTTAACTCAGACTTCTGTGTGACTAGCATCTTTTCTGCTATCGATTTTTTTTTTTTTTAAAGTTGTCTCCACCTTCCAAGTCTCTTTGATTTTTGTTTTCTCCTTTTTTTATGTTAGTGGTGACAAGGCAGAAACCCTACCAGTTCAGAATGTTTGAGAGCAGGTTGTTATTTAATTTCTTTTGCATTTCCAAATTTATTACTTTTCAGAAATGTGCCTCTGTAAATAGGCTGTATTATCCCTGATGCACACAACCGTTATTTATACAATAATTAATTAATTGTTTTACAGCACCTCCTTAGGTATTTGGTACTTAGACATTACTGTACTGTAAAATACAGCTTGGGCAACAGCAGCCTCCAGGTCAAAGCTGAGACTCGTAATCCACCAGCTTCAACAGAATTGTTCAGTGAAAGGGTAGAATTTGCAGCCTAATTTTCAGCTTCTAGAAATGATAAGAATGGCATTCAAATCAATAGAGCTGTGTTTATAAAAGTTACCATTGCAGAATTGGTCCTTGCTCTTGTTTACATTGCTCTTACTGCTCCATGGTTGTCCCTAGCAATGGATTTTTCTTCTTTTGGGAGGTTACAGATCAATATATCTCATTAGTAGAAATGTTATCTTGATTTTGTACTCAGAAATCATCTTGCTGTAGTGTATAATGTAATGTTATTTGCTTCTGGCTGAATTTTTTTTTAAATAAGAAAAGGCATCACGAGGAACAATGCAAGAACTTACTAAGAGACATGGTGGATTCACCATTGCTTGAAGCTGGGAAGATAAGATTAGTTGCTTTTCTGAAGGTTGTGATCTGCTCTAGTTTCTAGGAAGATTTCTGTACCCTGTTCATATAGGAGATCAGACTAGATAATTGTAGCCCTTCTTAAAGAGTTTATAGCCACGTCCAGAAGAGCACGGACATGCTGAATGTGGCGCCATAGACCCATCTGCAGCGCCACACACCGCACATGCAGGTCTTACCCCTGCTGCAGCCTTGTAGTGCAGGGGTGTTTTTTGACCCTGGGAAATCCCAGGGTCAAAACAGCCCACACTGAAAAAAGCAGGTCTGCACATGTGGTGACAGTGCACACTGCCCCAGATGGAGCCTGGCCAGCTGGAGCCACACTCTGGCTGCTGGCCAGTCTCCCAGCTGCAGGAGCCCCATGGCTGCAGCTCCCTGAGGCCCCCACAAACCCAGATAAGGCTGCTGGTACCAGCAAAGTTGCTGGCCCCAGCCTCCCCTACCCTACCCAGGGTAACTTGCCATGTGCTAAAGCGTGCATATTATGGGCATTCCCTGGGGACAAATAGCAAACAAACATCTGCACTCATGTGGATGTGGCCTATGAGTCTAAGAAGGGATATGGGAATGGTGTATAATCTAAAGTTTGGCAATATATATTTTAAATATACAGAACATCTGGATTCAAAGTCTACAAACACAGATATGCTTAACTTTTTGGCCATGTCAATTGGTTTTGGTAGGATAGATGTCTTGGACTTAAAATTAAGCATGTGTTTCCAAGATTGGGGTTTTGAATTGTACCATACATTACATAAATTACAGCTGGTCTATGAGAAACCACATAATTTGCCACAACAACTCCTTCTGTTAGACATGTTACTCACAATTGGATATGCATTGGCTTCCCCTTCAGCCCAAATATTTAAGTTCAGTCTTGTAATTTAGTAGCTAATAATGCTAACTTCTAAGTGTAATATGCAAATTTACACTGTCCCTCGTCCTCCCTGCTCAAGGAGTCTCTGATTCCTGACCCTGTGGTCCCCCTGGTTCCTGGGCTCTTAGTTATCAGTACTGCCCTGTTGTTACTAGCTATACAAAGTTCTAACGTCCCTCTGACCTCTAGCTGATTCTCTGAATGGGAAGAAAGTAACCAAAAACAGAAGGGAAATAGGCACAGATTTGGGGACAATAAACAATGCTGTAAACAATCTAGCACCAGCTGATAGCCCACAATCTGGGACCCAGTCCAACATCTCAATGTTGAACCCAATTCAACATCTCTTCTTTTCATGACCTGTCACCGTACTCAAATTTGAGCCCCAAAAAGGGCATATACAGTTGCTCAATCTGTAGCCTTAGCAAGATCCTCATTGGTGCAGTTTCTCTGTACATGGGCAGGCCAGTTGGTATTCTATAGCCTGAGTTTCCTTATTCGCACAGGGTGTTTTCATTGTTAGTATCCCCCAGTTGTATGCAAATAGTCTTGTTTGAAAGTGGTTCAAGCTTCTCCATGTTGGCCAATCAAGCCCCGCCCTTATATGGAGATGTTCTGCAGTTCTGATATTCATACTTGCTCCCTTTCGGGTTATCTCTAGTCATGACTGCCATATTTTTATTTGTATCACCATCAGTGTTTCATCCAGTGGCTGTGCTGTAGAGAGAGAACTTTTCTGTGATTTTAGTCTCCTGGTAGTTGCATTGTGGCCACGTAGTGAATGCCTCGTCTTCGATCTGCTGACCGCATTCTGCTTTGGTTGCTACTGCTCTCCTGATGTCTGGTGGGATGATTCCAGTGAGCAACTGGAGCCTATTGACATTCATTGGTTTAAGACATCCAGTAATGCACCTGCAACTGTTGTTCAGCACAGCAGCCAGCTTCTTAGCAAGTCCCAATCTTTCCCAAACTGGATGTGTGTGTGTTCAGCTGCCAAATCAAAAAGTGTAAGCACAGTAACTTGTAACATTGTTGGATTAACAACTCCCCCCCC
>NW_005842294.1:494806-504150 GCF_000455745.1 Alligator sinensis | reverse complement strand
CCCCCCCCCCCCCCCCCCAGCCATTTGAAGTTAATGAGCTTCTTGAATATGTTGTTCCAGGAACTTACTTTGCACTTTGTCTTTTCTACATGTGATTTATACAAAATCATGCAGTCTAGGGTCACTTCGTAGTAGGTAGGATTTGGACAGTGGGCAAGAGCTTTTCCATTCCAGGTTAGGTTGAGTTGCTTCCTAGTATCTTGGTTGTGAAGGTGGAAAAGACTAACGTGGAGTTTATTTGGATTGGCACACATGATTTCTGACATAATAGTCGGACAGCCCACAGTGATATCTGTATAATTAGAAACCCTGCCACCCTTCTCAGAGTCCCTCCATGGACTTGGTTAAGACAGTAGAACTGGAGCTCAGGATATATGGTACTATCCTTCTATGTGGGGCTAACAGCTGTCATGTTGAGGTATTCAAGTCCTGAGCAAGATGAAGTCCTGGCTAACCCCTGGGTCTGGTACACAGTATTCTATGTGCTTTGCAGCTGATAGCCCCACATATACTAGAATTTATTGAAACAAAGACACTTGACAGTTTAACACTCAAGAGAGTGCTCCATTTTGGTCTCAGGTTTTCTTACAGAGAGAGAGTCAAGATGGCTGGTCCTTCTGATGCTCTGGTGAGCAACTTAGTTTCCTTCCATTAAAGTTGTATTCCTGGGCTCATGAAGATAAGCCTACTTAGGCCCTTTGGGTCTGACTTTGGTCAACCATGACTTCAACTCAGGTGAATTGGCATCAGTAGGGCAACAGTCTAGTTCCTGCAGGCTAAGTGTAACCCTTCCTCTGTTTTTGTGGGACTAGAGAGGCAAAGTCCATCCATGCTTGTCCAAAAATAAAAGCCCCACACACTGTACTGTTAACTCCACTGTGACCTGCCTGTTTAAAATACTGCCTGGGAACTCCTTAACATATAGAGCTGTAAAGCTTATGTGGGTAGACGGGTCTTTGCTGTCTCTCCTTAATGATTTTCTGCATCCTTAGTTTAAATTAAACAAACTAATTTGATTGTGAAGTGTGGCAACAGTTAGTAATTGGAACTGTTAACTAATGAAATGTTTCTGAATATTAAAACTTTTACAGTGTATTTACCAAAACCACAAGCATTAACATTTTGCAGGCTATAAAGCAGAATCTTACACTTAATTAATTATCCACTTGGCCCCAAGTGGTCTGCCATAATATAGCTTTCCTAAGAGTAGCATTAGTAGTAGTGTGATCATATGATCTTATTTTAAAGCTTTTGCTGATGGAAAACTACTGCTGTGTGAGATAGCAGGCATAAACATGCTGATTGTTAATGTCCTACTCCTCTACTCTTGTGAGATACAGAATGGTTGAAAGTGAGAAGAAAAAAATGAAAGGGAGAGGGAATGGAGAGTCAGAAAGGAGCTTGGGTGAAAGATGGAGAAGGGCTACCAGTAACTGGACTCATGGGAATATTCCCTGAATGAAACCATCCCTATAATCATCTCAAACCCTACATTATTTTGAGAAGGGTACCAGTAAAAGAAAAGCTATGAACCCTAGTTAGAGCTTGCTTAGATATTTTTTCCTGAAATGAAATGATATAAAATTAAATTTCATTTAAACATTTTGTTTTGTTCATGCTGAAATGTGTTGTGAAGATTCATTAGTTTCCATAAAACTTTTTCTTTGGAAACAAATGTTTCCAAAGAAAAGTGAGAGGGGCACAAAATTCCCCTTTAACAAAAACACACAGAATATTTTTGTTTTTATTCTATGTGGAATGAAAACAAATTTCCAAACTTTGAAACTTGCTCTGAAATGAGATTGTAGTCCTGCAGTTAGGTTTAGCCTTGGTATTTCAGCTGATAAAATACCTTCTTTTCTGCTTGCACTATTGCAGACATAAAGCTGTGGGGCAGGGATGTTTTTATATTATTTTGCTGCTGTTTGGTATCTATGCAATGTGACCAAGGAAGGATAAAGTTGAAGAAGAAAATTTGGGTCTCTGGTATCCATGGGGAAGTGAAGAAAGTAGAATTCTGAGAGCGAGTTTAGAAATTAGGACCGGACTCAGAGAAAGCAAGAGAAACTTTGGATAGGAAAGAAAGGAGATCATTAAAAGAGGAACTGTGAACAAATTGGGGTGGGAGAGCATGCCAGCAGAACTAGAGGAGAGAGGGAGAGTGTGCGTGCGTATGTGTATCTGTATTCAGGTAAAACAAAAAGGCAGAGCAGGATGACCTTTGTCCATGCATTGTGAACTTCCTTAAAATCTGTTTTATATACTGAGTTAAACCATTATTATTTTTCAGATTGTTTGTTTTCTCTGATGGAGTTCAGATGTCTTTCAAGCAGCTCTGCCTTGTCCCTGGGAGGGAAATGTGCCACACAAATTACTTTCTCAGACCGCTTTTTAGACCTCTGCGGATGCATCTACATGAGACGCGATTGTGCAGTTGTTACTGCGCATGTTTTTAGTACTAGTATATACAAGTACTAAATAAATGCACAGCAACCTGAGTTACTGTGCAGTAGTGCCAGCAAATGCCTTTGTTGTGATGCTGCTGCACAGCAGCCTAATACTACTGTGCAGTAGTGTTCCATCATGTTTTTTGCCACGCAGTGCTACTGCAAAGTATTATCAAGCTACTGTGCTGTCAGCCTCTCGTATAGATGTGCCCTCTGTCTTTTAAACACAACTGATTGCTTCAAAAACCATATGTTATAACATAACATTACACACACATGCATATGTACACAAAATGAAATGGGAGGAAATATAGTCATATATCCCTGTCATGGGCCCCCTGCATGGATTTTATTCTTCTCCTTTTAGAGATTTACCCAATTTGGAAACTTCATTCCACTATTAAAGTGTTCAAGAAATCTTTGTTCATAGAACATTTCAGTGTTGGGTGCTTACAGCAAAATTGCCCATACCCAGCAATTAGAAATTGGGAGTCAGGCCTAAAAAAGTATGACAAATAATGAAGGTTGGGTTCTTTTGTATTGTGGTTTCTGATTTTGAGCCCTCAGGGTTCACATTTTCAAGATTTGCCACCGTCAGGGGGTGTTTAAAACATCTTTAAAGCTCAGATTCTAAGGTAACCACATGACTCCAGAACAGTGATTTTTAACTAAGCTGCCACAGCAACCTGGAGTGCCTGATGGTATTTTCAAGGGTGCCATAAGGTGCCAAGCAACATTAGCACCATTAGGAGTGAAAACACGATTCACATGATAAACACAGAGATTTGAAATAGGAATCTGTAGTGTTAAAACAATATGACCTGTTGTGGTCTGAGTGCTTTGCAATGGAGGAATTAATTTTTCTGTAGTCAAAAAAACAAGTGAAAACTAAAAGTAGCATTTTCTGAGGGGTTACTTGAGTTTAAAAAGGTTGAGAACTACTGTTCTAGAATCCAAGGCTTTATTAAAATGCCAGCTATAACAACACTTCCCATAAAATCACAGGCAGTCCTAAATCTACATTTCTATTTTATGGAGGGACTAAACACATTCTGGCATTAGCAGGAACAACTCTTGTGAAAACCAGATTGTTCTTTAGGCATGTAAACCACCAAAGGTTGAAAATTTGGGGCATAAGAATTCTAGCAAGTATTAGAAGTTATAGTTAAGAAGTATTTTAATGGCGTTTGTTTTTCCCATTGTCTGTAGTTTCACTTCGTACTACACTTGTGGTACACCCTAAACTTAAAAACTTGGCTAGTTTGAGATAAACAGGATGACTCATCTTTGTGACTCACAATTACATCTAACAGAAGATCTATGACTATAACATAATATGGTTTAGGCAATGCCAAATGTGTGTATTTTAAAGACAACTAGTTTAGTCAATTCAAGCTTCTGGATATCTTCAATAACCTGCTGTTGTAATGAAATGAAATGCTGGTTCAGTAGGTTTAGTATTTGTCAGATAACTTTTTTTTTACTCTAATCAGTCATGCAGATTCTTCTCCAGTCTTGTAATTATCTATAATTGGAGCTCAGAGTTCTTTATAGAGCACTACACTACAGATTAGAAGTGCACTGATACATCGGTCCATATCACATCAACACTGATAAAAAGGAAAATAAACATTATCGGTAATCGGTTTTTTTTGGCTGATGTGGCCAATAATGTTGCCAACAAATGTAGCGTGCATACACGCATCTGCAGCATGCGTGTAGCTAGAAATTCATCTGGGAAGCTTAGAGAGTGGCATCCGGCTGCTATGTCTGTGGGGGAGAAAGGGTGTGGTGAGGGGGGGGACAGATTGAGGCCCCCACAGTGAGGGAGGGCATGGGGCTGGAGCAGGGGTAAGCATTGTTCAGCTGGGGTGGGCCAGAGGGCAGAGCTGCGGGTGGCTTGTCCTGAAAGCATGGGTGGGGGGGGCTGGGAGTAGGGGCAGCTCCCACCACTGTGCGCACCCCCAGGGGAGACATGGGAGGCATGTGCCCCACAGATCTGTGCATGGGGAGAGGGCGGGCTACTTGCTCAGGGCCAGGGCTACTTCAGCTTCTTCCTTGCAGGGGCTGGGCTGGGGCTGCGATTGGGGTGGGCAGGGGCAGGTGGTGGTGGCACTGAGAGGGAGGCTACTGGGGGGCTATGGTAAATTTTGGGGGGGCCTGTAGCCCCCCCCGTAGCCTTCCTTCCCAGCGCCCACTGCCATTGCCCTCCCCTCCATGCCTGAGCACAGCCCCAGCCCATCCCCCACACTGAGAAGGGGCTGGCGCAGCCCTAGGCCTGAGCATGCAACAGGCAGCTTGCCCTCACCTGGCACACAAATCCGGGGGGCATATGGCCCCTAAGGCTCTCCTGGGGTGCGTGCAGCCTCCCAACCCCCCACATTCCAGCGGGAGCCTCCCCACCCCATGCACCCTCCAGACAAGCCACCTGCAACTCCAACCCCTGTGCTGCCCTGACCTGGCTGTGCAGCGCCTGCCCCAGCCGCACTCCCTCCCTCACTGTGGGAGCCTCTATCTGCCCCCCCCCTCCATTCCCCCTCCCCGGTTTATTAGCCAGACACAGCTCTCTAAGTTACCAGGCTGCACATCGGCAATCGGATCAGTATCAGCTGATGTGGCTGGTCAACAATTGGCCATCAGTATCGGCCCAAAAAATTTTAATCGGTACACCCCTACTACAGATTCCTATTTCACATCTCTAGGTTTATCATGTAAATCATGTTTGTACTCCTAATAGTGCTAACATTGCTTGGCACCTTATAGCACCCTTGAAAAGATCTGAGGCACCATTTTTGGCCATGCCTGGAGAAGCAGGCTCTTGTCATGTGGGAAAATGTTTAAATTCACAAAAAAATACTGTTAAGACTTGTAGTTAATAGGTTCTAGTCAGAAAAAAAAAAACATGTTTAGTTTAAATCCAGATGAGATCATTTTAGTCATCGAGGACAGATGACATGTTAATGTATCATATCTTCATTAGAAGCAGTAGAACAAGGGTGGTTTACGCTGAGAACCAGGCTTATGATTCCAGAGGCATAAATAACAATTTTGGTGCCCTAGGCAGAAATGCTGGGGAGCACTTGAGAGCTGGTGTGGGACAAGGAATGCTTTTAGCTTTCTTCAAGTAAAAAAAAAAAAAAAAAGACAATATATGAAGGATGACAGTGTGTTAACAAGATGTAACAAGAATATTTTGCAATTAACTTGTGACTAATTTAAAATAAATGAATATATATTTTTATCATCATTTCTATGTTTAGTTATTGCATCTGTTTTTAATTCTCCTCTTATTTTTCTCGGAAATCTTGGACACATGCAACAACAAAATACTCCCACATTGTCAAGTCAGCTTTCTGCTGTCATTCAGATCGGGTCAACAATCTGCACCCCACAAAGGTCTGATTTGGGGTGAAGGGTGGATTTAAAGGGGCCACGTTAAAGCAGTGATTCTAGTCATAAGGAAATCTGTTTGCAAGCACTTGGAGGAGAAGAGGCTGATCACAGCTGCCAGAATGCATTTACTGTAAACAGATGGTGCCAAATGAACCTGATCTCCTTTGGCAAAGTAACTAGTTGGGTAGATGAAAGAAATGCAGTGGATATATAGTGTATCTGGACATCAGCAAGGCTTTTGACATTGCCACATCACCTTCTCATAAATAAGTTGGAGAAATGTGGGCTAGACATTTTTGTTCAATGTATACATTATTTAGATGCTGGAATGGAGAGTCATCTGAGAAAATTTGCAGATGACATGGAATTTGGAAGGATTGCAAACACACTGGAGGACAGGAGCACAATTCAGAAGGACCTTGACAGATTGGAAGACTAGGGTGGAGCTAACAGGATGAAGTTCAGTCCTGACAAATGCAAGATGGTGCACCAAATAATCAAAACACAAATAAAAGTAGGTGACACCTGGCTGGATGTCAACATTAAGGAGAAGGATCTAAGAGTCCAGGTTGATCACAGACTCGATATGAGTCAGCAGTGTGATGCAGCTGCACAACAGGCAAATGGGATTTTGGGCTATTTCAGGTGCAAGACAGGAGAAGTGAAAGTGCCTCTTTACTCAGCATTGGTTAGATCTCACTTAGAGTATTGTGTGCAGTTTTGGGCTCCACAATTTAAAACGGACATGGAGAAGTTAGAGGCAAGCAACAAAAATTAAGCGTTTGGTAGGTTACTATATGAGGAAGTTGAAGGAGATAGGGGTGTTTAGCTTGCGAAAAAGGCACTTAACAAGTGACATGATAGCCGCCTTCGTGTATCTTAAAGGGCTTCCATAAAGAAAAGGGAGAGCACCATTTCCCTCTTGTTACAGAGAACAGTAAGTGGACCAATAGCTTGAAGTTGAACCAAAGTAGGTTTAGATTGGGTATCAGGAAATGCATCTTCACTTGTTAGAGTAGTGAGGTAGTGAAATAAACTGTTTTAGGGAAGTTGTGGAACCTCCCATTGCTGGCAGTGTTCAAGAACTTGGAAAGTTTAAGAAGGGGTAATAGGAAAGTAGGGCTGGAAGGGATCTATAAGGTCCCCTAGTCCATCCCCCTGCTCAACATATCATCCCTAACTAAACCATCCCAGTCAGATGTTTGTCTAACCTGCTCTTGAAGACTTCCAAGGATGGAGATTCCACAGTTTCTCTAGACGGCCTGTTACAAGTCTTGACTCCCCTCCTAACCTCCAACCTAAATTTGTCCTACTGAAGCTTGAAGCCATTGCTCCTAATCTTGTGCTGTACAGCCACAGAGAAAAACCCATCTCCATGGTGAAAAGTCCATTTTTGTCTCCATCTCCATCTCTGTAATTACTCCACAGGTATATAAAGACTATTTGCCAGTCCTCCTTCAGTCTTCCCCTCTCCAGACTAAATAACCCTGTTTTTTTCAGCCTTTCCTTATAAGTCTTACTTCCCAGGCCTCTAATCATTTTTATCATTTTCCACTGGACACTTTCCAATCTGTTCACATCCTTCTTAAAGTGTGGGGCTCAAAACTGGACACAGTTCTCCAGGTGAGGACACCAGTGCTTAATGATTTTAGAGTAACTATGCCTAAGACACTTTGGATATTTCTTGTGCTTCAAGATTTGCTGATTGCTGCATGGTGTCAGGAAAGAATTTCTTTTCCCCTCCTGTTGCTACATGTGTTCAAGCAGAAGGGAGTTCACCTTGGGTCCTCTGAAGCATTGGGTGTTGGCTTCAGCCAGGGGTGGGGATTGTGACTGGGGAGTGCCAGTGTTCTTGCTGGGACTAGAAGACAGAGCATCTAGCTAGAGGGTCTTGCCCCTCTGCTCAGTATTAGACTGATTGTGCTCAGGAAGGAATCTTATGCCATGGTCAGATTAGTACAGACCATGGGTGGTTTTGTCTCTTTTATAATGGGGATGTGGACCTCCATCTTGATCTTTTAGATATATTTTAACAACCCTTGCAGCATCAGGACAGTGACTGCTATTATCCCCCTGCTTTACCTTTGCCTTGTGGTTGTATAATAGTGTTGACTGTAGTTGTGTAATAGTTTAGACAAGGTTTTACATGGGATAGTTTGGATAGGAAATTAACCAAATTAAGCAGAGGGTTAACCTTCTGATCTGTGTCATTGCTTATGAATTGACTGTTTTCCTACTGACATTTGCCATTGTTTTCAGTGGCACTCAGTAAGCAAGCCGGGGGGGGGAGGGGGGAGGCTTAGATCTAGGAGAGGATCAGAGTAGTAGGGGTAGGGGATCAGTAGCCCATAGTGGCAACCTGGTGGCAAGCAACTGTCCCACTTCTCTAAAAGAGTGCTGACTTTGGATATAGATTTTAGTAAATAATATATATTTTTCCTCATTAAACAAAGTCCTCTCTGTCCAATGGAGTTAACAGTGGGCTAATTCCTTGGGAGAAAATTAGTAGGCAGAGTCAGGGTCCAAATAATCACTGTTCATGTTGGTAAATTTACTAACATGTATAAGTGCTTAGAAAACTAACAGGTTTCACAGTTGGACCATAAGGATATTGTTTCTGTAATCTATTTTTATTTAAAATATGGTAACAGCTGTGACATTCTGAGTTTCATTTTGCATTTAAAGTAGAGTTTCAACTTCTGTTGTTGTTGTTGTTATTCCCAAAGTTATAACACATTTTTATATGCCATTACTTTTCTGTGAATTTTAAATTCAGTTAATTAGTTTGAGTTAAGCTTTATTTTAATATGGTTCAGTCTTTTGTTCTTATTAATGGATTGAACAAACTCTTCAAACTTCCCATATAGTTAAAATGCATTGAAATGTTGTGCAAGTTCTGAATTTGTAGGAATTGAATTTAACTAGCTATTTAACCAGCTATATATAAAGGGTGTACTGCATCTGTCTGTGTGTCTGTCTGCCCATAACACTCTTGGCGGGGTGAGGGGTGGCTCCAGCCTGTGCTGCATCAATGTCAGTCAAGTGATGGGAGCCCAAGAAGGGTGGCTGTGCCTTAAGGAAATGATCCTTCGGGCACAAAGCAAGACGATCCCCGAGCGAGGCAAAAGGGGAAAAGAGGCCAGGAGGCTTCCCTGGCTGACCAGAGAAATCCAGGGCAGCCTAAGGGACAAAAGGGGAGCACATAAAAAGTAGAAACAGGGAGAGATCACCAAAGATGAATATTCCTCCTCTGCTCGTGCTTGTAGGGAGGCAGTTAGATGGGCCAAAGCTACCATGGAGCTGAGGATGGCAACCCAAGTAAAAGACAACAAGAAATTGTTTTTTAGATATATTGGGAGTAAAAGGAAGGCCCAGGGAGGAATAGGACCCCTGCTAAATGGGCAGAAACAATTGGTGACAGACAGAGGGGACAAGGCTGAACTCTTCAACGAGTTCTTTGCCTCAGTGTCCCTAAGTGAGGGGCACGACAAGTCTCTCACTGGG
>NW_005842294.1:493233-493862 GCF_000455745.1 Alligator sinensis | reverse complement strand
AAGGCTGAACTCCTCAATGAGTTCTTTGCCTCAGTGTTCCTAAGCGAGGGGCACGACAAGTCTCTCACTGGGGTTGTAGAGATGCAGCAGCAGGGCGCCAGACTACCAAGCGTAGACCCTGAGATAGTGCAGAGTCACATGCAGATGCATGACGAATAGGTCCAAGGAGGTGATACTTCCCCTTTATTGGGCGCTGGTCAGACCGCAGTTGGAGTACTGCGTGCAATTCTGGGCGCTGCACTTCAAGAGGGATGCGGATAACCTGGAGAGGGTTCAGAGAAGGGCCACTCGTATGGTTAAGGGCCTACAGACCAAGCCTTACGAGGAGAGACTAGAGAAACTGGATCTATTCAGCCTCCGCAAGAGAAGGTTGAGAGGCAACCTTGTGGCTGCCTATAAGTTCATCACGGGGGCACAGAAGGGAATTGGTGAGTATTTATTCACCAAGGCGCCCCCGGGGGTTACAAGAAATAATGGCCACAAGCTAGCAGAGAGCAGATTTAGATTGGACATTAGGAAGAACTTCTTCACAGTTCGAGTGGCAAAGGTCTGGAACGGGCTCCCAAGGGAGGTGGTGCTCTCCCCTACCCTGGGGGTCTTCAAGAGGAGGTTAGATGAGTATCTAGCTG
>NW_005842294.1:468604-493223 GCF_000455745.1 Alligator sinensis | reverse complement strand
TGCAGGGGGTCGGACTCGATGATCTATTGAGGTCCCTTCCAACCCTAACATCTATGAATCTATAAGAATGACAGGAGGGGTATGGCTCCAGCTGAGCAGGCTAGGCAGATGCAGAGTGGGGGGGAGGAGGGGTAGAGCAGAGCCAGATGCGGAGCAGGGGGTGGCGCAGGGCTAGACATGAGGGGGTGGCATGCAGCCGAATGTGGGAGTGGGGTGGTGCACGGCTGGATGCGGAGCAGCGGCAGCATGGGGCAGTGGGTGGTGGCTGGTGCTGCCACATGCAAGCTTCCCATCCCTGCCCCCCCATCAGTCTTGACAGGCAGTTCACTAGTTATATATGCTAAGGCAGGGTCATATAAAATATTACAGTAAATCCATTATACAAATGTCTTAGTTTTGATGACACAGTGAGGTAGATTGGACCAGTGTGTCAAGGATTATCACTGATAGTTTCCCTAGTTCACAGTATTTATAACCAAAAATCCACTTTGAACTATTGTCTAAGTCCATATATTTGTTTACATTATCGTATAATATATAATCAGTACAAGCCCTTTTTCAGTAGTGGACTTTATCATGTTGTCTCATTTAAGCTCCAGGCATTGAGAATAAGTGATCATTTCCATTCTCTTGTAGACTATTACTGGTGTCTTTGATAACTGTTTGAAAACTGCCCTGTTTCCCTGAAGTGCTGACATGGAAAGTGTTCAGTCAGATTTGCTCACACAGGCTGCCAAAACAAACAAATTAGCAGAATACTGCATAGGTAATGTAGACATTATAGCTTGCTGAGATATGCATACTGTGGAGAGACCGAAGCAGCTATAGGTATGCCTTTACTTACTATTGTATTATTGTCAAATGTGTATGATATTTCTTGAATACTTATCAAGAATATGTAAAAATGTGAAAACTCATTTGAAAAGAACCTCTTAAGAAAATGTAATAGTTTTCATGACCTCAAAATATTTTTAAAAAGTGGTAGATGTTAATCTTTTGCCATAGTTATTTAAAAAAATCTTTCAGTATTAACTGTTATAATGAAGTATTAACTGTTATAATGAAGACCATAAGTCAACAGATGGATTATTTTAGCAAGTTACCTTCATCTGAAGAGTTAACATTGGGTTAAGTAATATGGACAATGAGATGTGAGCTAGTGGATCACATTATACAAGTAAGGCTTTAGTAGTAAGTCATAAAATGATGAACTAAGTTTTTTAATTATTATGTAAGGCAGAGGTGTCACACTCACCTTGTGCCCCAGGTCAGATCTGAACTACAGGGCTCCTTGTAGGATGGATTCTATGGAAGGCCAGCCTCCCCCCCCTCCCCTTTCTGGTAGCCCACTGGGCCAGATAGAGCAGCCCCACAGGCCAGATCTGGCCTTCAGTCATACATTTGGCACCCTGGATATAAGGCATTTTATGGCTGAAAAACAACTTTATTTAGATTTTTATTCAAGTGCTAGATTGTGTGAATAAATTATACATTGCTCACTAATCTGGATAATTTAGCAATAATAAATAAAAAATATTTTTAAAACTGTCCATTTTTCACTTGTGGAAATAGGTTATCAAGCCTGCATACTTGTATAGCTTTCTATTACTTTCATTTAAATTCATATCAAAGTGGTTTCTTACCATAATTTAAAAGATATTCATAATATTCCTTGAGTGGAGGCATTGAAGAGCTGGGAGAGGATGAGAGATGCAAAGGAATTGGGAGTGTGTGAAAGTTGTATAAAAATAATTTTCCTATATCAGGGATAGTTAATGTTTGGCTCTTTGCCAGGCCATCTGGTTATAATTCTGGCATTTTGTTTGAACTACCTTCACTAAGAAAAAGTTATGTTTGTATTATGAACTAGTTCAATGGATAATGCCTTTCTATTTCACCCAACAGGAAAAATTATTTTGGATATTGGTGAGCAAGCAATCTATTGGTCTACATTTCGGCTTGTTCTCTACATAAGGAGGATCATGCAAGCCATATCTATCTGAAATCTCAATGGAAAGTTATAGTGAATCAGCCTGACTACAAAGACAGTACAAACAAGTGAAAGTAATTTTTTTCCATGTAGATGCTGTCAGTTAGGAGCAAAATGGCTTTGTAACTCATTGGATTAAGCTACATCAATCCAAAAATACTTGTTCCTGATTGAGAGCATCCACATGCAAGGTTATCACACTTTCACTTCTGTGTGTTGTTACAGATCTGGTTTATGCATCATAACTTTGATGGCCTGTGTCCTATGTAGAAAAGACCGTAAGAAAATCCAGAGTTCCCAGACAGCACATTTTAAAAATACATATTTTCTTAGTGTTAAGAGGTTTAGGTATACAAGGTCCAGGCCTATTGTGACGTAATCAGAAGGTGGATTTAGATAAATGTTGCCATATGCATATAGTATAAGCCATATGGACTATTTCACTTGCATGATATTTTAGAAATCAAAATTCATCCATTTATGAGGCTTTACTTAGAACTTAGAAAAAGCGTTTGAGTTATAAAATGAGCTGGGAAAGCATTCCATTTTAGAGACAAAAAAGGTCCACAATAACAGAGATAATGAAGATGTGGAACAAAGGAAACAAGGAGTTAAGCCAAAAATACCTTTCCTAGAAAGCTATAGTCATCAGTCTAATGATGAACAATAGCACATATTTAATTTCAGCTATAGCGTTTGCATATTGATTAATAGAAGGCACTGAATTGTGCTTATAGAAAGGGCATCTGATCAGCATTCATGTGTAGGAATAAATTTAGGAAGGTTCACAGAAGCCATTGTGTAGAAAGTAGTAGAATGAACAGAAAGTAAATTATGAAACATGGTGGACCAGACCAAAGGGGTCTGGGATATAAATGA
The DNA here is from genome assembly GCF_000455745.1 of Alligator sinensis. Lineage (NCBI taxonomy): Eukaryota > Metazoa > Chordata > Crocodylia > Alligatoridae > Alligator > Alligator sinensis. Next base: position 490,354 of record NW_005842294.1, on the reverse strand, counting down.
TCAAGGGTATTGTGGGGTATCCCTGCTAGTATAAGCTAAAGCATCTAGAAGTTGCCAGACTGCTCTGAGTAGAAGGTGAAATACAAAGGGATGACTAGAGATTGCATGCTAGCCAAAAATATTCTAACTTATAAAAATAATTGCAAGCAAGATGTTTGCTAACACTAAGAGCCAGAAGTGGAGGAAAAAATAGTTACTGGTCAAATATATTCTAAACAGTTGTACAGTGTAGATGAAGGAACAGAAGAAAATCTAGTATGCATATGTGATACAGAGAGAATTTTAGTTGGTATAAGGCTGTTTTTGAGATAAAATGCTAGAAGGTTTAACACCGTGTTTAGGGCTGTGTTGGAGATCCTATGTACTATCATGTATAAGTGCAACATTTAAAATCCTGTAAGGCTCACCAAATAAAGATTCCTTTGAAGTTAGCAAAAGATTTGAGTGAGCAAGGAACATACAGTAAAGTAATTAAGCCAAGGCTTTCAGCCTGGCCTTAACTGTGCTTTTAATTATGCTTATAATTAATTACATGTAAACAGCCTGCGTGTACATTCATTTAAATCGGTGATTTCAACCAGGGTGTCCCAGTACCCTGCGGTGCCTTGAGATAATTTCAAGGCTGCTGTGGGGTGCCGCAATGTTAGAACTATTAGGTTTGCAAACAAGATTCAAAGGTAAATATAGAAATCCATAGATGTGTTCTTTCTGATTTCTTTGCAACCAAAAAGCTATTTTATTATTTTTCTGCAATCAAAAAAAGTGAAAGTTGAGAGCTGATTATTTTCTACGGGGTGCCTTGAGTTTATGCAGGGGTACCTTGAGTCTCAAAAGGCTGAGAACCACTTAAATGGTGCTTAGCAACATTTTAATAGACACTGCATAGATTAGAATAGAGAATAAAGAGGATGGATGTTATTATAACAAGCTAGCATGTGGGACTGTGGGATCTCTCCCATCCTGAGAAACAGCATTCCAGGTAACTGAATGAAAAAGTGTAATGACAACTGGTATGAATAATTTCAAAATTGTGTTTTCTTAACCAGTTTTCATAAAAGAGGTATGTCATACATGTAACAAGCTGTGATTAAGAATCATGGCTTTGTATATTTTTGTCAGTTCTCTGCACTGTTGGTCATATATTTAGGAATAATAAAGTAGATTATGCTTTAAATGTTACCTTTTTGGAAAAGAATGAGACTACTACTGGAATGAGAGCAGCATTATTTCTGTTCAAATCTTCTGTCCAGATAGGAACTTATGATAGAAAGTGACAGTATAATCATAGGTCTCGATAAGCAACGTACTAGATACATGTACAGAAATAAATAATTGTATTAAGTTCAACAAATGGTTGCTTTCCTTTTAGCATTTTGAAATTTTTTTTCCATCTAGAATCTGAACAAAATGTCAGGTGTTTAGCATTTCCCTCTAAACAGCATATGAAACATTTTATGTTGGAAAGTATTGGTATGTAGGAATTTTGGGGCAGGAAGGAGCCTTCTAGGTCATCACATATAGTCCCCTATATTTGTAGACAATTGTTCATCTAGAAGTGTCTGCACTGATGCCTGCTTCATTTGCTGTCACATACCACAACTATGAAACACCCTATAGAAACCCTGCAAGATAACACAAGTAAGGAGGAAGGAAGATAAGGGCGCTGCCAGCATCTTGTCACTACAGTGGTAGTAAATAAGCTAGGTGAAATATGCTTGGATGATCCTAGAACAGAATCAAGCTGGTCACTCCAACAACCCAATATACTTCTTGTAAATCTGACTTGGGAAAAAATACATTCCAAATTTATGAATTTAGGTCCCTGATCAGACTCAGAGAATACAATTTAATGCAGTTATTTACACTTTAATAGGCTTTTCCTCTTTTCATTTCTAATATACATCTTACAGCATCATTACTTAACCTTTTCGCCCTATGAGCCAAATGGGTGGCATGGGGTTGGTCTGTGGGTTGGACTTGGCCCGGGGTGGGGGAGTGGGGGTGACACTGCCTTCCTGCCCTGTGCACCAAGATTTTTACTCTCTCCCACCCCCTGTGCTCTGGGATTGGGTCCTCTGGGATTGGGCACTGCTCCCTCCCACCCCCATGAGCCGGGCTTGGGTCCTGTGGTTTCTGTGCTGGCCCCTTGGCCCTGCACATGCCATAATTGGATCCCAAGAGCCCAGCATTGCCCCCTCCTGGACCCCCACACTGGAATTGGGGCCCTGGGCCCGGTATCGCTTTCACCCAGCCCTGTGCATTGAGATTGGGTGCCCCATCTAGCACTGCTCCCACACCACCAAATATCTGGACCCAGAGTGAGCCCCATGGTCCAAATGACCCAGTGCTGCAGGCCACATCTGGTTCATGGGCTGAGACTTGGAAATAAAACTTCTCTTCATAATGCTTTATTCCATATGGAAAACCTGATACTTTTCTTGATTGTTTTTTCCTCTCTGTTTTAGTTTTGTATTATTCCTGGCTTTGTATTCATCACTTTTGTCTAGTCCTTATCTCGTCTTTATCTTTAGCCTAGGTTTTGAATGAAGATTGGATCAATGTACTTTGCTGACTTTTTTTTCAATATCAAAAAATATTGTAGGGTCACTGTATAAATCGTTATCTTTGTTTTTGGTTTAATTTCTTTTCAACAGATAATGAAGTTACAAAGACAAAGGAGATTCAAAGATTCGTAACAATTTATTTTGGGTCAGATCTATTAAGGAGGGTTTTCAAATCGAGGAAAATTGGACACTGCTTCAAAATGAACAAGGATGACTGGTACTCTCTTCTCTGTGACTGCTACAGGCCAGGTTTTCAAGATAGTTCAAATTATCTTTTTATTTTAAACTTCTTTGAACTAGGACTTTGTATAAATATTTGAGTAACATCCCAACCTTTGACACCACAAATAAAGGGTTTTTTTAGTATTCTGTTTCTTCATGGAATTTTGAGATTCAGATGTAATGGCTTAGTTATAATGTTATATTTATGTTTTATTATACAATCTGGTGTGTTGCTTAACAAAACAGATTTTTTTTAAAAGATTTTTGGTAAGTAGACTCAATTTTAGGCCTTTGTATCAACGAAAAATAATCAGTTTTTGCTGGAATGCTTAGGAAATTTTGAATAAAAATCCTCAAGTTTTTTAAATCTTTATTTCCATTCTCAGCTGTTTTTGTGGAAAACAATGCCTAGATGGTTTGAGGCAATTGCTTTACTAATTAAGTGACTGGATTGTACGTAACCCCTTAATCTATTCTCTGGCTTTTTATGCAATTTTTTTTTTCTATTGGTGTATTATGTTTACAATTGAAATATTTGTTAGGATAGGCAGTGAGACAAGGTAGGTGGTCTTCTAATTAATATTACTCTTCAGATATGTAAACTGTGGAAGGGTTGTTTAATAGTGTAGAATTCATGTCCTATTACATTCAGACATTTGTTTAGGATTAAAGTTCAATATTTGCCTTGAAACAGTTGTTCCCATTTCATGGACTATAAAAATGAGTGGTTGTGGTTGTGTTGGGTTTTTTTACTACTCCAAGAGCTGTTTTTTTTACTACTCCAAGAGCTGTTTCAAATTATTAGTTCAAGTAATTTCTGTGACCTGTTGCTAAATATTTAGACTTTGAATTGCTTCTATTTGCTCAGAGTTTTAACCAGCAACTCTAAATTACTTGACAGAAAGGAAGGTTGCTTAGCAATGTGAGGAACATTATCAACAGTGATAAGAAGTGAGATATGTTTATATAATAACTTCCGTCATTAAAACATTGTCTCAAGCAGAAAAACAAATGAAGAAAGTATAAAACAAAAGGCTGTCTAAATCCAGAATTGAGTATTTTTTATGATAGACACTGTTCGGGTTCTCCCCCATCTTCTGTAAATTTTCTTCAGTTTCAGAAGTGTAGAAATAGTTATACAGTAAGTAGAGTTTTTATTTTATTTAAAGTAGAATATTTCTATACAGTATTTCAAATTAAATCACAATGAGGGTTTTTAGAGTAGTGTTAGAGACATTTCAAGAATAAATTTACAGAACGTACAACTTTTTAATATAACTGTTGTGCTAGCTCACATAATTTTTTTTCTTATTACCATGACTGACTGTGGATTATAACCAGTATTTCAGATCTTGAGAGTGACCCACAAAATGCAGTGATTGTCCAGTTGTAATCCATCTTCTCTTACATGACCAGAACCCTTATCTATAGTTTTACTAATTGCAGTCTGGTATCTCTTCGCATTGTATGTGGTCTCTGTTCAGACAATATCCAAAAGTGAGCAGGCATTCCAACTGGAATCAAATTATCCCTTAGCCTACAATTCATTCCAAAGAACACTGACAGAATATGAAGAAATTTAGTTCCTTCTGTTGTATTTAGCTAAGTGATGATAACCAGTAATCCTGTTTTCACCATTTTAATAATCAATATAATAAAATGATCTCCATATTTGCTTTTAGGATTTGGTAGGTGCCAATAATGATAAAATGAAGGAAATTCCTTTAAGACTGAAAAACTATAATTTATATAAATGTATGCTAGTTTACAGTTGCATGCTGAACCTAGTGAGATATTTCTAACTGTCCTAAAGAAACTAAAAAAATCTTTCTAATCTTGCCCAGTATTGAAAAATGGTGTGTATTCAAAGCAGTAAAAGGAAATGTTACGTATTAACTTACTCCTAATTTTTAAGATCATATACACAGACTGCGCAGTCAGGCTCCAGTTTCTACTCTGCCAACCACCTTCTTCAGTTGTGATTCATTTTCATTCCTAATCTTTGTTAGCTATTGACTATCTATATTTGAGTCCCAGGAAGGTGTATGAAAATAGCAAATTTACCATGCCTAGCAACAGTGGCCTCAAGTGCACTGTTCTGTGCCAGGCAGACTTCCCTCTAAACTGGAAGTGGTGTAGCTGTGTCTACCTCACCTTTTGGGAGGGATAACTAGCACTGCAGCGTGTTAATGCCAGTTTGGCTGCTCCTGTGCTATTTAGCCCCACAGACAGGGCAGGGGGCGCCCCACCTGAGCAGCACGCCATACTTTAATGCATTCTGCAGGTGTGGTAAGTTTATCTTAGGCTACGAGCAGATGTCACATTGGCCAGGGGCCCAACCCTAAAAAAGTTTGTGGGATAACAGGTGCTAACAGTTTATCGTGAGACATTATGAAGTGTCTGAACTATTGTTCCTGGATTGCATCACTGAATCATAGGCACTGGGAAAACACAGGCACAACTGGTCCCAGGACAGTGTCTGTTCCCAGCCTTCTAGATACGGCCTGTGTTCCTTTGTGGATCTAGTAACAAATCATCTAAGCAGAAAATATTACCAGCAAAAATTGTCCTAATCCCAGGGATTTTGTTTAACTTTATCAATATTTCAAAGGGGGGGAAACAGCAGTACTACCACAAAATGTACTTACAAACAAAACAAAACAAAACTTTTTGTGTAAATCCATTGGTTTTGGTATGAGTGACTTTCCCAGATTCACAGAAGTTTAGGGTAGGAAGGGACCTCATGGGATCATTGGGTCCAGCCCCCTGGTCTGGACAGGAAAGACTGCTGTGGTCAAATAACCCCAGCAAGGTGTGCATCCAGTCTCCTTCTGAAGATCTCCAGGGTGGGTGCCTGCACCACCCCCACTGGGAGTCTATTCCAGAGTCTGGTCACACAAACCATGAAGAAGTTTTCCCTTATATCCAGTCTGAAAACTTAGGAGTTGCTCTTGGTTTTCCCCGGGGCGCTTTGGTGAATAGTTGTTTGCCCAGCTCCTGATGCTTTCAAAGGTCTTAGGTAGAACTGTTGTTTTGGAAAGAGAAGGCAAAGATGGCTATTGTGAGCCTGACACTGAAAAAAAGCTAAATTGTTTCTCTTTTCCAGTTTCACTTACTATATACATGGATATGGGATATGTTTACAATATAATTTTCTGACAGCGATTTGATCTTAACATCCAGTATTAAGGTGTTCTTTAGTAATATCTCTTGTTTCCTCCTATTGTATAATTTGAGACAAGTTCTTCATTTAAATAGTGTGGATGATGAAGAGAACGAGATGACACTCTAGTATAGAGTTGGGCCAATAAAAGATATCACAAAAGAAGTCTTGCCCCTCACACCTTTCCTGAACTATCACAGCTACAACAACACTCTAACACTACTACAACATAAAGTTATTAGTAACTACTGTTTAGATAAAAGATTTCTGTCGGCTTTTAATAAACAGAAGGTAGGCACGCATATACCTTTTTCAAAGGTGCATTTTAAATATCAGCTGAATAAGCTTAGCTAAATTTAGTTTTGGTTAAACTCTTGGACTGCAGCATTGGATGTAAGAGTCCAGATTCAGCTGTCATTTGACTCGCTGTGAATAAAAAGCTAACTCAGTATGACTTCAGTAAGCTTATACAAGATTTACCTTGATGTGAATGAGAGTATAATTTGTCTCAAGATGATAAACCGATGATGAGCATTCTGAAGAAAGCCAAATACAACAATAATACTCTTTTCTGTTTTATTAAGACTTCTTTATTACCCGTTCATAGTAAATGATCATTTTTCATTTTTAAAGGCAAGCCCTGCCTGGAGTCAGAGGGCACATCCCCACACACAGGGGCTTGCAGTTGCCGCAGCAAAAATAGCAACGGCACAAATTTGTGCCATTGTTTTTTGTTGCTTTGCATGCCCATTCACATTGGTGCAGGGCCAATCGTCCCAGGTGGGGTAGGGGAGGCTGCAAGAAAGCCAGCCAGTGAAGATGTAAATTGACATCTCCACTGACTCCTCAGTTTACATCTTCACTGACTGGCTTTCTTGCAGGCATCTCAGCCTCTGGCTTCTTTACTATTCATTTCATCCAGAAAGAGCACACACCAACTGCAGATATTTTCTCAGCCTGACGAAGGTTATTTATACCCAAAAGCTTGCAAAGAATAATTTTTCCAACTATTTGAATTTGTATAATAAAGTATGTCATATTTACCCAAAGAACCTTGTCTGGCTAAAAGAAATTTTAACATTCTGGAATTTCCTGTGAACTAGAAATTTCACTTCCTAACTAGCTCAAATTCTTCCTAAGTCTTCAGATAAAAACTTATATCCAGAAACCATACAGAGAAGTTATTTAACTTAAGCACAGGGTTAGCTTCTTGTAAATGATCCATTTCCTTTAATTAATTTATTATTCTTTATGATCAAAGAATATGTGTTTATTATTTTAAAATAACACTTTTATGGGCCTGTTTTAGTTCCGTTCACCTTGTATCTGACATGAAATCCTTCTCTGTATGTCATATCTTGTGTCTCCTTCCTTAAATATATCCTCAAACTCTCCTGTTTTGCTTTGCTTTTCACCTTTAACCTTTTCTCTTCAGTGTCTGTTCATTTCTATTCATTTCCTTTTGATCTACCTTATTTTCAGTTTTAAAAATATTGAAACTTTAAATTTATATGCCTCATGATTCAATATATATCATCTTATTTATTTTTATTCCTTTACCCTTTTATATTCTGTTTCATTTACTGTATTTCACCCTGCATTGTAAGCTCTCACCATCTCAGTTTTATTATTGTTTATTTCATCCAGTCAACTTGGTATTATTACTCACTTAAGTGAACAAGAGAGCAGAATTATGTTTTATTATACTTAAAGTTCTGTAAAGAACTATGCAGAATTGTTGCTGAAGAAATATTTAATACTAATAAAATATTTGTAATTTTGGAAATCCAATTAAAATATATTCGTGACAAACCAATATATATGATATTAGAGCCAGAGCTACAGTATTTCATTTGGCTATAACTTGGATATAGCAAAATTAATTTTTTTCTCTAATATGCAGTTCAAATATCTCTTCAGTTAGAATATATATTTTTTCCATTGCCACAATTACTAACACTCTATTGCTGAAATATATTTATCCTACAGCGGTAGATTATATATGGTAAAATGTTTACGTATTGGCACACTATTTATGATTGTTTTGACATGCCAATTTAATTAGTTGATTTTTAATATACTAGAATGCTGATAGCTGAGATATGTTAAAGTGGAGGATTTTATAGGCAGGATTTTCCAATAAAGTATTGTCAACAAAATCCTTGAAATCAAATGTGATGACAACTATAATCACTACAATCAACTATAATCACAGCAGATACATTAAATGATGTTATGGCAAGTTATGCTACAATCTATGCTACAATCTCTGCCAAATATTAAGTATTCTGACCTTTGGTATTAATAAAGAAGGACATCACTGGCACATGAAAGAAAATAAATATAATGCATGAAAATCGATTATTTTATTATAGAAATCACTTTGTTCAGAGGTTTTTAACCTTCCTAATGATGATTTCCTTGCAAAGTAAAATTTTACAAAATAACAAACACACTATAGACTTGGAATGCTATATCACAAAAATGATTTATTAAATAATTCTAAATTTGAATCGTTTCACAACTGTAGAATAAGAAAGTAAAGCTGTAATACTTACCTGTTTCACAATATCACTGAATGATAAGATTGCAAATATCATATCCCTGAAAATAATCATGAGGAATACTTTGTCTGCTAAGCCCGTTTATTTTATTTGGAAGGACTGGATTTGTCCCTTAACATTCTGAAGACAGTATTTTTTACCTGCTTAGGAATAAACCATATACAGGCAGCCCTTGGACTTATGACACAATTGGTTCCTGAAAATCACGTCTTAAGTCGAAATGTCATAACTCAGAACCTATTTTCCCATAGGAACAATGTTATAAATGAGGGATTGGTTCCTGAACCAAGGCCAGATACCCGATTTTCACCAAAAATAACCCAGAATTTTGTAATCAGTCCATTATAGATGAGTAATATAGCTACATTAATGTATTTATATTGTAAATAATGATCATATTGATTTGGAAGGACTTTTTTGATGTGACTGCTGGACTTTTTTAAGGGCTCTTGACTGGACTTTTTTTAAAGGGTTCTTGGCTGGAGTCTTCTCAGGAGTCTTGGCTGTAGGTTTTTTGGAGCCATGTCTGCTTTTTTTTAAAAAGTGTCCAAGGAAGTTTGGACAGATGTTCTCCAGGGAGATGGGTGATGCAGTGAACTTGTTTGCTGTCATGGCGTGGCATTGGATCAAACATTGTGAAGTTGAACCTGATGTCAGGATATCAACTTATAAATGTCGTAAATGCTGTTGTTTGTAACTTGAAGCGTTCTAAGTCGAGGACTGACTGTAGAAGAGAGGAAGCAAGATTCATCCTGTGGAATTTGCTTCTCATTATTCTTTTGCATTGTTACTTGGCTCCACAGGGTCAGTTGGGCTAAGTACAGACAGTCAAAGTCCTGAATTGATTCAGTTTTTGAGGCTGAATTGATTCCGTTTTTGCAGGTTAGTCTAAGCTACAAAGTTTGAACCAATAAGCAAATGAACAGACATTCACTTTTGATTTAGGAAATGCAGCCATATACCTGCAGTGGCTCAAGCCAGATGCCAGGAGGCGTTAGATCATGGATCTCTGGAACATAGCCAACATGGGCTGTGTGTTTGCTTCCTCTTTCTGCTGCCCCTTAGGTCTCTAGGATTTGCAGTCCACGATTATAGCAGCAGGATTCTTCAGGGTTGCTCTTCACTTTCTCTTCCTGCTTCCAGGTGCTTCTGGGTTTTGTAGTCTACAGTTGCAGCACTAAGTAAGCCAGCAGGGCAGGGCACCTCTGTCCTTGGGGGAAGGTGAGTTTAACCCCCCTTCCTGGATTTGTCTGCAGGAAGGGAGGCAGCAGTGAGCCAGCCCTCACTACTTCAGCTAGGGAGCAGAGGGGTGGGGCAAACCTTTCTCTCTGGAACAAACAGAACAGCCCAGCCCAGGGCTGTAAAGCATGCTTGGAAGCTAGGGACTGTGATTTAACTTGAATCAGGAAGGGGTCTGGGACAGAAGTTTCATAAACCTGTTTGACCTAAATCAGTTAAACCTGATTGGATATAGTATCAGACGTATCTAATACCAGTTTCAGACATTTTGAAACTGGGTTATGTGCACTGAACTTTTGTTACAGGTTTAAAGCAGTTTCTGATCACTTAAACTAGTTTATGTGTAACTTCTATCCCTAGGCTTGTAGTGCTGAGGTTCTCCTGTGAAAGAAACTGTGAAGCTTTTATTCCTAAACATGATCCATGCCTAGACAGCGTGATAGTGCAGTTCTACCAAAGGCTGGCCTGAGGACATTGCGGAAGTCCACTAAATATTTCTTGGGACCCAGATCACTGATTTATGTAAAGAACAGCTAAAGCAGAGCATGATGTAGACAAATAATTCTTCCTTTCTTCAGGTACAGGTTCTGTTCTTCCCTGTCAAGTGGAGTATGGAGCCCAGAATTTGACTTAAACAAAAAAAGCAGATTCTATCCTCTAGTGTATTGTAGTGACTCCCCTTGAAGCCACGTTTATCAGAAGACACCCTTTGGTCTTAAATATTGTAGAGTTGCTATTAGCTAAACAGCTTATTACTAAACAGTTGTTATCTTTAGTATTATGATTGCATTCGGAATTTAAGATTTCATCTAAGACTGCTTTGGGAATAACTAGCAGGGCGTGAGTGATTGCATATCCAAACTTTAATCATTTCCAAAAGTTATACTGACCTCAAGTAACACTGTTGAAAAATAAGAGTTCCATTCATTAATTAATGCCATCTCTCTTTGTACTTTTTATGCTGTGATTTTCTGAACAGATATTATGATGTTGATTTTCATCAAGATAAACTACTTTCTTAGTTAAAAACTAAGAAAGATTTTTAATGGACTTTCCCCAATGTCCTCAGCCAGCCATTGTGCAATCATTGGATAGGAATTGGTTGCAGTTTTGGAAGGAGGACCTACCAAAGGACAGATTCTTTCACTGGCCTACTACACAATACTAAGATTGAGAGTAAAAAATATGAATAGAGGTCTAGAAAACATGACATACAGGGAAAGGTTGGCAGGGCTTGGAATGTTTAGTCTGGAGATCAGAAAACAGCAGGGGGATTTGTTAAGTCTTCAGATGCAAATAGGGTTGTTATAAAAAGGATGGCAATAAACTAACCTTTTGTCCACCAGGAACAGGACAAGAAGTAATAGTCTTAAATTGTGAAAAAGGACATTTGGATTGGATATTAGGAAGAACTTCTTAATTAAGAGGGTGGCAAAGTACTTGGACCAGATTACTTAGAGAGATTATGGTATTTCTGTCATTGGAAGTTTTAAGTGTATGTTTGTTGACCACTTACTTAGGATGTTTTAAACAAGAATGAGCTAGCCGTGAGCTGGGGAATGAACTAGATGATCTGAGGACATTCCAGCTTTGTTTTTCTTTGCTGCTTTCTTGTACATACTACACTAAAAGCAGATGTAAAATCTAATGTAAAGCAATTATGCCACGGGAGAATTAAAAAAAACCATAATTACTTGATCAGAATATGCAGATTCTTTTAAATGTCAAATATATTGGTCTTGAACAGAGTGGTTATTTTTTAGATACTGAACAATCGATCCTACCACATAGCTGGCTATATATATTGTAGTTCAAGACTCTTTGCAAATACAGCAGAATTCAAATTCAGCCAGTAGACAGCCAAACTGCAGTTTGTGACCAAGTCTGAGTTACCCAACTACAGTGTAATAACATTTCTGTTCCCCTCCTCCTCCCTTTTTAGAGGGCAATTCTGAAGGACTGTTAGCTATAACTGAGGCACTTCCATATCCAGGGGAGATAACGATAACAGAATCACTTCTACCCTTTAGTTGGGTAACTCAGGAGCTAGTTGCAAGCTCCACTTTGGTCATCCACTAGGTGAAATAGAATTCTGCCCCTACTGTTTTAAAAATATACTTGGAATGCTCCTTTTAATTAAGCAGAAATTAAGATTTAGTTGTGTACAAATCAACAGTAGTGCCAATTTAGCTGTTGTAGAGGTTTGATTTCTGGCATAACAATCTAATTAAAGTTGCATTTTAACAGTAAACTATAAACAGCTACACAATTGCATCTGTTGTTAGTAAACATACTACCAAGAAACGTCTACATGACCACATCTTTCTCTTGCTCTTTAAAATACTTACAACACTGGTCCCAGTACTAAGTATAGCATATTGTTCACCCTTGTTTCTTCCTTTCCTAAAAGAAGGCTGAAAAGAACAGAAGCACTGTAGTGACTGAGTAGGTTCCCTATATCATACTTATAAAATTGGCTTGAAACACACCCTCTTTTAAGGCAAGCATGCTCCTTATTTAAATAAAATAATGATTCTTAAGAATAAAAATTGTCATTTTGTGATGATTGTAATTACCCAATTATAACCAAGGCAAGTATAAACCCAGAGTCAGAGGGATTTGAAATAAAATACTCTAATAATAGTATACTAGGATAACTTTCTTTACTATACTCAGAGGCCAGGCCATGTTTTTCCCAGCAGATTTGTATGTTCTGCTTACCAAAAAATATACATATGCATAGATATCTTTCTTCGGGATATCCTGTTCAACGTGTAGAGGCACATAGTTTACCCATTCCACTAAGAAACCTAGTCTCCCTGTAGACCAGGGGCAGGCAATTATTTCAGACAGAGGGCCACTTACCAAATTTTGGCAAGCTGGTGAGGAGTGCATGGGTAGCCCCACCCCTTGACAGGTGCCCCTCCCCCTGGTCGCCATCTTGGGACCGGATGTCCCACTACTAACCTCTGACCTTTGCCACCAGAAGTCCTTCCCCTTGCCCCCAGAAGTACTCCTTTGGGAAAGAGGGTTTGCCGTTTTAGAACGGGGAAAAAACAAATTATATCCTAAAAATCAAACACCCATAATAATATATTTTAATTGAATTAAAAACAGATTTTTGTCCTGATTTGTGCGTATTTGTGCTGTATATTTAGAAGTGCTTACATAATAGCTCAAAATGCAGTATTACTCTTGTATAGTGTGTGGGGTGTGCAGGAATGTCAGGGGTATGGGTGGGTGAGTTTGGGGTTTGTGGGGAGCTGTGGGTGGGTGGCTATGGAGGGTTTGTGGGAATGTGTGTGTGTACGGTATTTGTGGGGTGTGTGAATGTGTGTGGGGGAGGGTGTGGCTGTAGGGTTTGAAAGTATGTGGGGTGTGCATGTGCCCCCCTGAGCTGGTCAGCCCTCGTCCCGCAACAGCCCAGAGCCCAAGTGCCTTGTGGCACCTCCCCACCACCACCAACAGCGCACAGCCTCAGCGTGGCCTGCACCCACTATGCACCATCCAGCTACCTGCAGTGGGGACCAGTGCACGCAGTTGCAACTCTGCACGCTCCATGCTGACTCTGGGTTTCCCATCAGGGCTGAGCAGCAGCAGCAGCTGGGCAGAAACTTCTGCTCGGTGCCGGGAAAAGAGGCCTCTCACCACTGCCAAGCAGTTTTGCTGCAGCTGCCTGGAGCCCGTGCTGCGCTAGACTGTGTGGCAGCTCCTTCACTGCCACCTGTGAGCTGCCCTGCAACTGCTCCCCACTGTCACTGCTGCCGCACTGGGCAGCCCAGAGGTGGTGGTGAAGGAGCCGCACTGCAGCCTAGCGCAGTGCAGGCTCCAGGCAGCCACACCAAAAACTGCCTGGCAGCGGCGAGGGGGAGGGGCCACTTTCCCCCCACGCTGAGAAGCAGTTTCTGCCCAGCTGCTGCTGCCACTGCTGCTGCTGCCGAGCCCCAACCCAGAGCTGGCGCTGGGGCCCAGGCTTACCAAGAGCAGCCCGGGACAAACTGCTGCTCAGCACAGGGGAGAAGTGGCCTCCCCCCCCTCCCGCTGCAGGTGCTTCTTAGTGCAGCTGCTCAGAGCCCATGTTGGGATACCCTGTCTTCTCTGTCTGTGGGGCAGCCCAGAGGTGGTAGTGATGCAGTGGAGACGCAGGACAGCCCCATGTAGGCTCCAAGTGGCTGCACCAGGAAGCACCGGCAGTGGGAGGGAGAGGGGCCATTTTCCCCCCACACTGAGCAGCAGTTTGTCCCATGCTGCCGCTGCTCAACCCAAACGGGTGAATGCGGGGTGTGCAGGGTCGGGCCTGCATGCTCTGGTCCCTGCCTGTACTGTGGGGCTAGGGCAGGGGGGACTGGGAGCGAGCAGGCATGTGGGAGCACAGCAACGGCCGGGTGGGAGCACAAGGGCCACACCCACCCCTGCCGCTTTCCCCGCTTTCCTGCCCACTTGTTGGCTGCTCTGCACTGCGTGGCTCCCAGTTGTGTGGCTGGACTGCTGAACTCAGCAGGAGCCAGCCCGGCCCCAAGGACTGGGGCAATTTGCCCGTGGGCCTTCCCTGCCTCCCACTTCTTACCTGAATTTCCCACTCTGGCGCAGGGAGGCATGACTGGCTCCATTGTCCCAGGCCAAAATCCTCTGCTATGCAGGGGATAGCTGGAGGCGGGGCCAGGTGGGCCTTGCTGTTGCAGGGTCCTGTTGCTGTGGCTTCCCCCGGGTCCTACTGCCACTGTCTCTTGTCATCTTTGACAGGTGGCTAGGGACAGATAAATATTAATTTTCTAAATTTTTTAGGGGGCCCATGGTCTGTATAGAATGGCCTGGCAGGCCAGATCCAGCCCATGGGTCATATTTTGCCCATCCCTGCTCTAGATACAGGAGGAGGACGGGGTAATGGAGTAAACTCCTACCCCTCAGGTGTTGGATTCACAGGGCATGTCTACATGAGATATTTACTGCGGAGTTGCCTAATTACCTCCTCAGTAAACATCCTAGCATCTACACATGCAGCTTTATTAGGCCACAGGGAAACTAATAAACTCTGCAGCAGAATAGTACTTGTAAATACAAGTACTACCCTGCTGCAGAGATTTTTCATGTGCAGCAACACAGATGTAGATGCTGACAGGGCTGGCTGGGGCACAGTAGCACCCTTGTGTCCTAGCCAGCCCCTCCACAGCACATTGAGCTGGGTCAGAGCAGCCCTGGGATGACAGGCTGGCTCCCCAGGCATTCTGTTAGCTGGGGCTGCTTTGTCCTGGCTCAATGTGCTGCAGTCCCAGGTACATATTCAAATGGTGTGCCCAGGAGCAATAAACTCCCATGATACGCACCAGAGTCTATTGCATGCTAATAGCACATGTAGACATGCTCAGGGCTACATATTATACGCCTGTTATCCCAGGACTGAAATTGCTTGGCAGGGACATACTTGTCTGAACTTGATGACTATGTTTGTATATTTATAGGTACAGAAGCATTACTTATAAATAAACACTATGGGCACATGCAGATGAGTGAGAATTTGTGTTTCCCCGGGAACAAGTAGCAGTGGCACAAGACAGGTTACCCGGGAGGGGAGGCTGGGACCAGCTGTCCTGTCCAGGCACCAGCAGGTTTACCTGGGGTTCTGGGGCCCTCCAGGAGCTGCAACCATGGCGCTCCTGCAGCAGAAAGTCTGGCCAGCAGACAGTGTGGCTCCAGCTGACCAGGCTCCAGTTTTGGGCAGTGTACACAGCTGCCATGAACACCACCCCTATTTTTTTTCTCTTGGGTTTCTTTGACCCCAGGATCTTCTGGGGGGGGGTGGAAACCCCATGCACTGTGGAGTAACAGTGTGGGGAATGCCTGCATGTGCAGTGTGTGGCACCACAGATGGGTCTATGATGCCACATACCAGACGGTCACACTCATTTGGACATACCCTCTGGAAATAACTAGGTTTATACCAGTGATTCCCGAACTAGGGATTACAACCCCAAATGGGCTCTTGCAATACTTATAAGAGGGGCTGCAATCTCAGGAGAAATTCAGTTGCAGAAGTGAATCTTGAAACTGCAAGTAGATAAGGAATCATGGATGTGGAAGTGAGATTGATAAAGTAAATGTTTTGGGGGCTACACTGGCTACTCTTGGATGCAGGGGCCTTAAGGCATCCTTTGTTTCTGTGCTTCATTCCCATAGTGTCGGTAGCTTCTTGAGGGGAGATATCAAAATGTGGAGGAGAATGTACAGTGATCAAACCTTTGGTTGGAGATGCAAATTAAATTCAGAATTGATAAGTGCCAAGTGATGCACACTGGGGAAAAATAACCCAAATATAAATATATGATGATGATGGGTTCTATATTAACTGTTACCACACAGGAGAGCAATCTCTCATTGTCGACTGTTCATTAAAAAGGTCAGCTGTTTTCAGCAGTCAGAAAGGACTATTTATTGTTCTGTAACAGCATATCTAGCCCCATTAGCTCCCCTTAATAACTAGGGAGACCATGAGATGCACACCAATGGTTTCTTGAGACAACAAATGACAGAACAGGAAGGAGTGAAGGCTACAGTTTAATAACTAGGTTACCAAGGAAAGACACCAAGCAGAGAACTCTGACCAGTGCCCACTGCTCATTAAATGTATCAGCCATATATTCAATTAACGGTGCAGTAAGAACAAGCCACAAAGTTGTTTCACATTTTTTAGGGAATAACTTTGTGGCTTATTCCTTGTTTTATCACACCATGATCTGATTGTGTGACTGGGTCACAACTTAAGATGTGATTAACTGGTTAATCACACCTAAAGTGTAACATGTAAAAAGGGGCCTATGGGTAAGGATACACACACATTTGGAGCTGTTTCAAAAGGGGAGTGTCAGAAGGGCAGCAGCTGTATGTGTTAATGGGAACAAGGTTGGAATGATACAAATGTAGCAAAACTTCCCCAGCTTATCCCACATCATGCAACAAGGAGGGGAACAATGAAAGCGTGTCATAGTCTCCCACTCAAGCTATTCTTCAGGCTCGCGAAATCAAGCTACCTACTTGGAGTTTGTAGTGAAAGCTACGATTTACCATACACAAGAATGTAAACAAAAATATTATTACATTTGTGTTTGGAGTGAGAGAAATTGGTGTTCATCAAACAGAATTACAATATCTAGGGCTGTTCCTACAACAACATATTTACCAAGCATATTGCTTGTTAATATGTGGGGTCCAACTGGTTTCAACTGACCTACTCATGAGAAATAAGCTTTAAGGCCCAAACTGTTAAAGTAATTTAAATGCCTGGCTTTGGTTAAATTATCTACCTTTAACAATCCATGCTTAAAGGTCTATAGTGAGTGCTTGCAAGATTGGTGCTTAAGGATGTACAGAATTACAGAAAATAATTTCCAGATTTTTTTGTGATTTTTCTTCTCACTCATTTTCAACATTTTTGTTTTGTTCTCTTGAAATTTTAAGAAAATGTTGTAAATTTTATCTGATCCCGTCCTTTTTAATGTTTAATGGTATTAGACCAGCTGAATATCTTCAAAATATCTCTTAAATTTTTGTTTGAACCAATGTAAATTTTATTTACAAATTGGCCAGGAGAGCCTGGAGTTCTCCACTGGCCAAATTTACAAATTGCTTGAGTGTCCAGAATGCAAATGGAGTATCCATGTTGCCCTGTGGGGTCAGGCCTATCAGGATCTCCATATTGCACTGTTAGACAAGGGGGTGTGACACAATTGCACAAATACAAACACACAAATCAGTTAGGTGCACACACATGCACACTACCAACTCAGGCACATACACATCCAAATCAGCCTAGGCACATGCATACCTATAACCAATTCAGCACATACACACCAAAAATTAGACAACAATCAGTTGTCAATACCCACACACTCCATACATACACACACACACAGATCACTAATTCATATATCAAGCATACGATGACACACACACATATATATGGGTGGGCGGGTGTGTGTGTGTGTGTATGTATGCACCAGTTCACACACATACCACCCACCTACACATACACACAGGTGCGTTCCTAACTTGGTACAGTATGTATGTGTGTGTGTTTGGGGTACTTCATAGTTTCATAGTAGTTAAGGGTCAGAAGGGACCTAAATAGATCATCTAATCTAAACCCCCCCACCCCCGCCACTGGCCAGAGCACATGCTGGGATCACACGATCCCAGACAGGTGTTCATCCAACCTCTTTTTGAATTTACCCAAGGTAGGAGCGAGGACCACTTCCCTAGGATACCCCTAGGATACTTGGGATACCTGAGGGAAGGTTAAGGTGAGAGAGAAAGTGTAAGGAGTGAAAGTTGCTGAAACTGGGTAGACTAGAGAGAAGCTGGGTTGAGGAACTGAGGCTTGGGGTTACTTAAGGTCAAGTGGCCCCAGGGTTACTCGAGGTCACTGGTGCAAGGGAAAAAGCCCGGTGGTAAGGAGAAGACAGCCAGGAACTGAGGCAGACAGCTGGGAGTTTGGGGGGTCAGATAAGTGGTGGCAAGGAGGAAACAGTCAGAAAACGGACAAAAACCCAACTTGGGGATTCAAAATAACAGGTTTATTAAACAGACAATACACTACACAGCCCCATGAAGTTATTGGTTCACACACACACACATACACACACTCTCAATGGCAGCAGGAGAAAGAGACTCAGTGGAAGGGGTGGAGTCCGGGTAGGGAGGAGAAGCAGAGTCCAAGTCCTTGGTTGAAAAGAGGGTGGGGGTGATAGCTACCTATTCAGGCTGGAAAGGGGTATTTGTCCAGAGTGGGGTTGCCGGCAGAGCCTCTGAGTGGATAGGTTGTGTGGCATGGTGCTCGTCCAGATGGAGAGGGCATCCCAAGGAGTCAGTCTTCACTACCCCTTTTTATGGGGCAAACTACCTCTGTTCTTCTGTGGGAGGGCCTGTCCAGGTTAGGTCAGTCCTGTTCCAGAGGGCTCCAGATGTTCATACTGAGCATGTCCAGCCTGGCACAATGGTGGGTTGCCTCATCTTTTGTTTCTTGAATGCTGAGGGTGGTTCCAATGGCTGGGTCGTTGGTCCAGGTACTGGTGTTGATGGTTCAGTCATTCAGAAGGAGCTATTTTTAGACCTACTGCCATTGTCTCTCAAGCACCCTCATGCATCCCCATTCATTCACAAACCAAGTTACATAGGAGGGGTAGGTATGAGTCATAGGTTTACACAACAGGGCATGGGGACAAGATGGAGATTTGACAAACAAAATGGAAACTTGACATGACTTATGCTAACTTACATATATAGGCCTAAATCATATAGTACCAATAAAACAGTAATATAGAACAGTAAAAATCCATATAAACATAATAATTATACAATATAAAGAAGGAGAAAAAACAAAATAAATACAACTTGCTACCAAAATAAAATCCTGAAGCTTATCCTATGTCTTAGCTCACTTATACTTATCTAGGGAATAGAGAGGGAGAGCAAAAGTCAGAAATGGTTGGGGAAGGGGAGAGAATGTATTTCAAAATAAAAAAAAAAAGAAAAACTGGGAGTTTTGCTACAGCCCCAGCCTGCAAATTGCACTGCCTACAGACTATCCTGCAATCCCTTTCTCACGTGAACAACACTTATCTTGAACTGTTGCTTATATAAGTATTATTGATGTGGTCATTATTGAGATACAGGTTTCCTTCACTTTATGTGGTATATGAATTCCTGAAAAGTGGTGCATAACTTGAATTTGTGTACAGGAAACCAACTTTACAATGTAACAAATAGGGATACATTCTAAGACCTCGAGTGTACTGACCCCCAGACCCATTTCTGCAACTTTTACAAGACAATTTTAGTACTCACCAATAGCAGACAGTGCACACAAGCACAACCAAGTGCAGAGGGCCCCTCACCAGCTTCTGCACGGTTCAAAATCTCTAGTTTTGTCTTCAGTGTTAGTGAAGTTCTCTTGCACTTCATTGATGGACTAGGGAAAGGGGTAGAAGAGAAGTTAGCAGGATGTTAAGAAGCCATAATGGGGACGGCAACTACAGAAACACGTGTCGCAGACAACGAGTGAGGAGCATAGATCCACAAAGGAGACTATATTTTGGTGCATGTCACTCCCACAATGCACTGCACAAAGCAGCTAACTCTGGGCTTCCACCGCACCAATCGCATAAGAGTGAATTTACTTTGCATATAATGAATTTTTGTTATAAAAAGGGTCATCGCATAAGAGCTAATTCGCACATACAGAACCTGCATAAAGTGAGGGAAACCTGTAGCGATTGCAGTGTCAGGGTGTCTGCAGATGTGCTGGGAGGCTGTTCTGACATGCTGTAATTTCAGCATGTTGGAGCAGACTCAATGAATCGAACCAGCCTCCACGTATCATGTATTAGCATCCCTGTGCCTCAAAATGGCGGCAGAGGTGCTTTAACTAAAGCTTGTTCCACGAGCTTTAGTTAGTGCCCCCGCCGCCATTTTGAAGTGCAGGGATGCTGATGCACAAGGCGTTGCTGGCACTTTAATTAGAGCAGCTCTCAGGAGTGCTTTAATTAAAGCCTCCCCTCCCCCACCCTCAGAGACATGTAAACATACCCTCAGACATTGTGAACTACATCACTGTAGAATTGTTTCTTTTTGTGTTTTGTTTTTTCCAAGAACGTTTTTAGGGCAAAACTTTGTTTTATGAAATTTTAGCGGTTCTTCAAGCTAATTTACAAGCCTAATTTTTGTAACGCAGAAAGTAATTAAATGTTCATGTTTCTTTAACAGGCTTATGCAAACAAAGACCTGGAAGAACAGTTGCGATCTGTATCCAGTGTGGATGAACTCATGACAGTGCTTTACCCAGAATACTGGAAAATGTTCAAATGTCAGTTGAGGAAAGGGGGCTGGCAACACAACAGGGAACACTCCAACTTCGACACAAGAACAGATGATTCAATAAAATTTGCTGCAGCACATTATAATGCGGAGATCTTGAAAAGTAAGTGCAGGAAATACAATGCCTACAAAACACCATAGATCAGATTCCTAAAATTTCTCAGTTGTGTCAAAAACATTTTTAAAGGTAAGCACAGAAAAGAAGAACTCCTAAGGTATTTGGTTTGCATTCAAGCATAATTTAGGAATTTTAGACTTTTGATTTCTATAGTGAAATAAACCAATGCTTATAGCCGTAGGAAAAGTAGACTATTCTCTGGTGGTACATTAAAGTTAAATGTACCATTCTCAGCTAGAAAGTTTCCATGCTCTTTAGGGACTTGACAGAAGTAAGGAGGTAGTACTGTGTGGGTTCAAGAAAATTGCTACGGGGAAAAAAAATTGTCAGTTTTCTCTGATTTAATCAAGAGACATTCATGTGCATTCAGCTGTTGATGTATGCCATTGGTGCATCAGATGGTTCACAGCAAATATCTCAGATTGTCTGGAGTAGTCAAATAAAGCATGTCAGTTGTTTCTGTTGAATGTAGTGTGCTTAAAATAATTGTAGTTTGACAGTGTGGGTTCATATACACGTGCATTTTACTATGCACAAGCAGGTCTAGGGAGATTATACTTCCCCTCTATGCGGCATTGGTGAGGCCGCAGCTGGAGTACTGCATCCAGGTTTGGGTGCTGCACTTCAAGAGGGATGTGGATAACCTGGAAAGGGTTCAGAGGAGGGCTACTCGAATGGCTGAGGGCCTGCAGGTAAGATCCTATGAAGACAGATTGAGGGACCTGAATCTCTTCAGCCTCCGCAAAAGAAGGCTGAGAGGTGATCTTGTGGCTGTCTACAGACTCATCAGGAGGGGTCAGCAGGGAATACAGGATACTCTGTTTACCAGGGCACCCCTCGGGGTTACTAGAAACAATGGCCATAAACTTAAGGAGAGCAGATTTAGATTGGAATTTGGGAAGAAATTCTGTATGGTGAGGGTTGCCAAAATATGGAATAGGCTTCCAAGGGAGGTGGTGCTTTCTCCTAACTTGGAGGTATTTAAAAGGAGATTAGACAAGCACATGGCTGGGG
>NW_005842294.1:453833-468562 GCF_000455745.1 Alligator sinensis | reverse complement strand
TTTCCTGCCCAGGGCAGGGGGTCGGACTCAATGATCTAATAGGTCCCTTCCAACCCTTGAAATCTATGAAATCTATGAAATATGCAGTGAACTAATTTGTAAAGCATCACAGTCTATACTTGTCATGCTATTAGACCACAGCAAACTATTTTTTTCCACCATAAGATAGCACCGTCGGGGACAGTACTGTCTTATGGCAATGAAAATAACTGCACCTCGACGCACATGTAAATGCTAGCCCAGGCATACACTGCATCCGGTCAGCCCAGGCAGCAGAGGGCTAGTCCTCTGCCTGCTGCCTAGCCACAGAGTTCTGCACTCTGGAGCACTTTTGTGCCCCATCCACCCCTGCTGCCACCTGACACTGCCTCCTGGGGCTTAACCACTGGACCCCTTGGCAGCCCAGGGCTGCTCTGCCCTGGTTCAGATTGCTGTGGCCCCAGGCACAGTGTCTGCATATGCACCCTGGACTACAGCAGTTTGAGCATCTACACATGCCATTTAGGTGTCATAATAAACTCCAACACAAACTGCATCTTGACCTTGCATCCTTCTGACTTCCAATATAGTTTTCCAAGCACCGTATAACAGGCACTACCCAGACCCCTCTGTAGTGCCCCTTTTGAAGCTGAGCCATTCTCCTTTGTATTTAATAGTCATTAGCTGTAGGGCAAATGTGTGCCTTGTTGGGCAGAAGGTTCCAAATTAGAAACTAAGTTCCTTCCCTTTGAGGGCAGCAGTCACACACCTTATGGCCTATCTTCTTCCTCCTGTCCCCACATACTTGGGCTACCCAAGGACCTGGATCATACCTAATGTGTGCTATAGTGGAAAGACACAGAGATGTAGGTTCAAGCCCCATTTTGACCATCCAGCTTCCTGGGCAAATGCCCTAACTATTCAGTTGTTGGGGCTAAAATATGGGAAATCTCTCTTCCTTTTGAGTTGACTACCAACTAGTCATGGGTTTCTGGCCATCTACATTTTCAAGTTTTAGATGCAAAATGAGTTTGTATACATGTGCAGCACAGTGTTAGCTTACTGCACACACTCAGCCTACATATCTTCACTTAAGCATCCACACTGCAGGGGAAGTAGAAACTCTATCTATGCTAATTAGATGCACAAAGGGAAATAGAATGCTACCCAATAAAGTTTGCACTTCATTAAAGAACGCATCTTAATATTAACCCTCTAGCATTCTGATTCTAACCACAAGTGAGTTCCCACTAATTTATGGGAATTGAGGGCTACCATTATTGTTTTTCTTTAACCTAAAATATGAACTTCCCTATAACTTGGCAGGTATTGATAATGAATGGAGAAAAACTCAATGCATGCCACGCGAGGTTTGTGTG
The DNA here is from genome assembly GCF_000455745.1 of Alligator sinensis. Classification (NCBI taxonomy): domain Eukaryota; kingdom Metazoa; phylum Chordata; order Crocodylia; family Alligatoridae; genus Alligator; species Alligator sinensis. Next base: position 467,204 of record NW_005842294.1, on the reverse strand, counting down.
GATGTCGGGAAAGAGTTCGGAGCAACAACAAACACCTTCTTTAAACCACCATGTGTATCCATCTACAGATGTGGAGGTTGCTGCAATAGTGAAGGACTGCAGTGCATGAATATCAGCACAAGTTATATCAGCAAAACAGTAGGTTCTAATTTGAGTTACAGTCTGAATTTCTTGCCATTTCCAGCATCTGAATAGCATGCAGTCAAGTTAATAAAGGTGGCGTTATAACATACGCACAAAAAAGGTCAGAACTGAGGTTGCAAGGAGTTCTAAACCTGACTTTTCTTAATATCCAAATGTTTCATATTCTTGTCTTAATGGTATTTCTTTAACATAGCTTGGCATTTTATTTCCCAAGTTGTTTTACATGTTAAAGAGAAAAGATAAACCATTTTTATGTGCAACTGTAACAATGGCCTATCCCAGCCCTGGGCAGCATTATTGAATAGGCTCTAGAATAGCCATTAGCTGCAGTCATATCTTAAAACAAACCTAAATGCTTAGGTTGTTTCATTTGGCATTATAAACGGGTTGTTTTCTGTTTTCTTACTGATACTCTGAATGGGAATATTCTAATGTCACTGTAACATAATTTTCCTTTATCATTTGGTTTCCTTTTTGGTGAAATATGGCAAGTCTCCAAAAGACAATACTGAAATTCAGTATTGCAATGGTAACTATGTAATGATAGCCTTCAGGAATTAGGATTCTTTTCCATGATCCTGCATTTTGCATAAGGAAAGAGTTAGAAGAAGGGAGTGGAGAGTCAGTGAGAAAAGGATACATTTTATGAAAGATCCTATGATAGATTTTATGAAAAATGAAAGATTTTTTTTCAACTATATTTGTCTGAAATAGTGTATTCTACCAAGAATTCCCAATCCAGAATGTAAGCTTAGCTCTAGATGACCACACAGTGAATGATGCACTTCAAACAGTTTAAAAGAGCAAATCCACAACAACTATTATTTCAAAAGCACCGTTCTTCCCTCTAATGGCTATTCTGCTTCCAACTGACTGAGAGATGCAAAATCTTCAGATTACTATAACTTGAGAATTGTGCACTTCATGTTTTATTGGCTGAAGTTGCAAAGGTGGATTTTTATGAAGCCCTGTTTACCTGTATTACAGATGTTATACAAAAATGCAGCTGTGACGTATTGTACAGATTTTCAGATGCTTACTCCAACTGAGAATCTGGCCCTATGGCCACTGACAGACACTGAAAAAAAAGGCACAATGGAATCTGATGCATGGTCTCAACAATTGTCTCCTGCCTTGCCACACATGCGTGGCAGGAATGTAATTGTGGGATCAAGCATCAGACTCCATCACTCCATATTGCTTGTGCAGGGAGAGCCCAGGATCATGATCTTGGGCTCCCCCTGCACTGGCAATCTTCACTTTTGTAGCTGGGAGCCCCGTCAGCTGGGGGTGCTGTGTGGGCTGTCAGCTGCAGGGACACATGGTGCTCCCCTATGACTGGCAGCTCCACTCACTGCCATGACTCCCAGCTGCAGGAACACAGGATACCCCTGTGGCTGGGAGCCCCCCATTTATTGTTCAGAGTTTTCAGCTATGGGGGGCGCACCCTGCACTCTTGTGGCTGGGATCCCCATCAGTGATCAGAGTCCCCAGTCTCAGGAGGGCACCCTGTGCTCTGTGGCTGGGAGCTCTGTCAGTTGAGAGAGAAACCCAGCTAGGGGAGCTCACTGTACTCCAGGAGTGTACTCCAGGGGCTGCAAGCACTGGCCACAAATTCAGTTAAAGGCATGATAGAAGCCAGCAACATTGTTTTTACATATATTTTGTGTAATAACTTTGTCATTTATTCCTGGTTTTAGCACACCATTAATTGAATTAATATTTGGCCAGGTTGCTATTTGAAGGGTAATGTGTTTCAGGGGCCTAAAAGTCTTGCCACAAGTGTCACTCCATTTATATCTATAGATCAGTGTCCAAGTGTCACTCCATTTATATCCATGGATTAGAATACGACCAATGATAATGACAGTGACCTCATTTTGGAAATTATTAAGGAAATAGTTTTAGAGGAGTTTAACACATGATCAGAACTTAAGGAACTTAAGGGGCAATTTAATGGACATTAAAAGGTTTATCAGCTAACAAACCCTTGCTCCTAGACAAAAAACAGAAACACCATTGCTTGGTTTATGTTATCTGTTCCATAAGGCCAAAGAAATCTACGCTCAATCACCTATCCTACTCCTTAGTGAATAGAATCATTGGCAAAACTCTTTCACAACTGTGCATGTGATGTCAGGAGCCCTGAGTTAGAAAAGTCCCTTTGAAAGAAGAGAGCTTACCACCACCTTATTTTTCATTTTTGATCATCTGAAATCTTAAATTGTATGACAGTGCTGCTACATTTAATTAACTGCAATGAAATGAGTGATGATTACATCAAATAAAGGGATTAAAGGGTCACCTTAAAGAATTTCAGATGCCCCTTAACATTTAGTTTTCACTCTTCCATTCCTTATATTTTCTCAGTGAAATAAGAAAAAGGTTTTATTTGGCATGCATCATCATTTAATAATCCTAAAAGTTATCACAGCAGGTGCCTTACATATGTAGACTCCTCAGAATAAACTGGTCAATAATTAATTCAAGAGCTAAGGGTCCCTATTTGAGGACATACTATGCTACCAGTCTCTAGACATCAAAATCTAAGGACAACTTATCTCAGCTTTCAGTGGGATCATTTCAAATCTTGATGGGAAAGAATGAAGCATAGAAGTTATTTTGTCTAGACAATATTATTTTATATTTGCACTGATTGGCAGGAAGGCAGAAGAAATAATATACTTGTAGACTGGTTTGTAGAAAACTGTGTTGATTCACTGGTGTTGATTGCCTTCCTGCTTTACAGGCACTCAGTTTCACTGAAAGATAGTCAAAATCCCATAAACACATTGCTGCTGTTGTTTTTCCACAAATACAATTACTATAGCTGCCACAAGGTAACATATTTACAAACAGGAGGGGAGGTATTCGATGAGACGATTTCTTTATTAACGTGGCTCAGCTGTGAAAATGTTTGAGAAATCTTGGACTAGACCATTTAGTACCGTAGATCATTTCCCTTTAGGAATTTCTATGATGTGAATTTCTTTAATATCTTACATTTGTTATTGGTACCTTATCCAGCGAAGTAATTAACTTGTTCCTTATTACCATATTTACTTACATACCACACACCTTTTCACCAAAATCAGCCCCCCAAAATTGGGGTTCATGTCTTAAATGGAAAAGCTGATTTTTGGCTTGCAATAGAAGTACATTGCTCCACAGTGCAGCAGCAGTGACATTACTATTGAGTCAGCTAAGGGAGTCAGTTGACTTAATGTCTTGTTGTTCTCTTTCACTTTTTAAGGGTCTTGATGTTCCACTAATCAAGTTATTCTTTCTCCAGACAGTTTTGCTGTCTACTAGCTGCTGCTTCTTGTATATAACAGCCCTAATAATAGATCTATCCACAGAGACTAGACTTCATTAGTAACCAGGGTTTCAGCATTTAGGTATGCAGGAAAGGGAGGGTTATTCAGCTAAAGATTAAGCTTTGTCCCTGATCTATCAGCCACAACTGTGCCTACAAGGAAAGAGTAAGAGGCTTCAGTAAAAAGCTGCTTTAGAAGCACCTCTCTCCATTCTGTGCCTCTTCCAGTGAGATTGACAATTTTTGGCTCCTGTCTGATCATTGAAGTAGAGGGGAGTATCGGGCTCTAAATCTTTTTGCTGCATGATTAGAGCAATAATCTCTCATGGGAAAACATATCTCAAAGCAGTATAAGACTGGAGCTTTTCTCACAGGAAACAAGTGAACAGCTTAAAGTTGTTTGCCATATTTGAGATATATATTATGTTCATGTGTGCAGTCTGAAGAGTATATGCATCAGAGGAATGTTTGAGTCATTTATGAACTCTGAACCTATTTTTTCCCATGCATTCTTCTCCATTAAAATATGTATTTACCACTTCACTATCATCCTTGAAAATATCACTGAAAAGCATCACCCATCCACTCCTATTCTACACACTCCTAACCTAGAAATGAGGTGGTAAAGCCCTTTTGGGGGGCGGGGGGGGAGGCTCTCTGTACTAGGGATCCTGAGCACACCAGAATCAGAGAGCACAAGACCAGTGGTGGGGAGTGCCCCTGAAGCAGCTCTTATCTCATTGTTTCTGCATTTGGTACATGCAGAGTAGGTGGGCTAAACCATGCTTTCCTCTAGCATTCTTATGGGCATCACAAAAGTGTAGATATAGTCAAGCAAAAGTAATGATTTAGAAAGTATTGTTAATATTAGCAAATGTATCAATACAAAGTCAAAATGGGAGGGGGAGGGTCATGACATCCAGAGAGTTATTTTGTTAGTTCTCAATGTATTCCAATATTTAATGTGAAAAGATGGCATAATGCAACCTGGCATCTTACCAGTGAAATGTGTCATCTGTTCTCTTACGATATAGCCCTGGCCTCAGAAATGTTCTGAGCATAAATGAAGGAATACCAAAGATGGAAAGATGAGAGGTAGTATAGCTCTTCTAGATTACAGATTGGGACCGCCAAAACTGTCTGGTGCAGAAGTGGTTCTGAGACCCTGGGACAAAGTGCAATTGTCCAGATGTCCATGTCTGTTGTCCTGGGCTAAATCTTAAAAAAGTTCACAGGGAAAAAAAAGTGCTAACAGTTTATCCTGAGGGATCTCAAAATGTGTCTGAACTGTTATCCTGGGATTGCATCATTAAATCAATGGCAGAAAACCTACAGTGCATTGAACCACTCACTAAACCCTGATTAAAAGGACAAAGTGTGCAGTGTGTGAACATGTCAGTTCTAGCATATTTCTGTTCTGGCCCAGACACAGGCATAACTTGTCCAAGGACAAATACAGTGCATGTTCCTTGTCTGAATTACCTTCTTCCTCCTTAGATTCATCACACAACAGGTGCAGTGCAGAATCTACTCCCTTGTTTTTAGGGATTTTGAGATGCATGCTTTGAAAATTATTTCCATTGCAGTATGTCCATAGTTATAGAATAGTGGTGGTCAGCCTTCCTACCATGTGGGCCGGATGCATAGTGCAGAGCCAGTCTGTGGGCTGGATCCCATGGGCAGGGTTGGTCCACAGCCTGGATCCAGTGCGAGGTTGATGCATGTGGATCAGTCTACAAATGTGATTTGGAACGCCGTCGTGGTCCCATATGCCAGAGCCAGACATGGAACGACCCTGTGTGTCAGCGTGGTCTTGCATACCGCATCTAGCTGCATAGTTATGTGACATGTGGGATCTTGTCATTTAGGGCTGTGCAAAACAGCACCATGTCGTTTTGACTTCTGTTTTGCCATTTCGAAGGGGCACTGTTCCGTTTTGTTTTGTCGAAACTATTTCGCTGTTTCAACACTGTTTTGACGTTTCGCCCACAGGCTATAATGGGTAATCATAAAAATGCCTATAGCTTTGTCATTTCTTGCCTGATTCAAATGAATATTGCAGGGATGGTAGCCCCTTCTGAGGGCATGAAGCCTGCCAAGTTTCAAGGAGATAGGTGCAGGGATTACTGGGAAACTGAACCTCAAACTGTTCAAAGCAAAACTTGTATCACTTGCCAGCAGCGGCATCATGCTCTAATCCTGTGCGTCCCCTAGATCTGCACACAGGATGACAGCAGGCTACCACCACCAGCTAGGACTGGCGCTTGGCTCAACCCATGCAGAGCACCGGGAAGACTGGTGGTGCCGCTGGTCCCAACCAGCAGCGGCAACCTGCTGTTATCCCACGCACAGATCTGGGGGCCCACACTCCCCAGGAGGGCTGTGAGGCTGTGCCAGTCTCCTCCCAGGGGGTGCAGGCCCCCAGATCTGCATGCAGGATGACAGCAGGCTGCCACTGCTGGCTGGGGCCAGCGCAAGCACTGGGTTCTTCCCAGTGCTGAGTGCGGGCTGTGCCAGGCAGACTCGGGTGCTGGAGTTGCCCGAGCCGGCAGCAGCTGCATGCTGTCATCCCACACGCAGATCTGGGGGCCTGCGCCCCCCAGAAGGAGTCTGGCACAGCCTTGCAACCCTCCAGGGGAGTGTGGGCCTCTGGATCTGTGGGCGAGGTTTCAGCAGACTGCTGAAATAGCTGGGGAAATAGCCCAGAGCCGTCACCCTCACCAGCTGGCAGCGACAGCCTGCTGTCATCCCACAACATCCAGGGGCCCGCGCCCCCTGGGAAGAACTTTGGGAAGCGATCAGAGATCTGGGAGAAAGATCAGGGAGCTGGGAAATTGAATTGGTGAGTGGGGGCATTTTCAGGGACCTGAACAATTCCCCCAGCCCCCTGTTCAATTCCCTAACCCCCTGTTCAATTCCCCAGCTTTCTGATCGCTTCCCCCAGCTCTCTGATCGTTTCCCCAGCTCTTCCCCGGGGACGCAGGCTGCCACTGTAAGCTGCTGAAACCCTGTGCACAGATTGGGGGCTCGAGCCCCCCAGGAAGAGCTGGAGAAATGATCAGAGAGCTGGGGGAAGTGATCAGAGAGCTGGGGAATTGAACCAGAAGCTAGATGCCAATATCAGAGCAGTCCTCCCCACATCTTCCCCCTCCCTCTCCTTAGTTTCTTTTTAGCTGCAAGCAAGCCCGGCTTCGAAACTCAAAACTTTCAAAATGCTTTGAGTGCCCTCATTTCGTTTTGAAGCTGTTTCAGAACCTTTTGTTTCATTTAAATTCCTGTTTTGAGCACGAAACGTGTCGAAACAGCTTTGAAACAAACACCCAGTGCAATTTTGCACAGCCCTAATGTCAACTGACTCGCAGGACTTGCCACAGGTCTAGAAATGTAGTAGGAGGTGAGCAGTGGCAGGTCTGGAAGTGGTTCTGGAAGTTGTGGTAATTAACGCTGCCATTGTTCCCCCACCACATATTTTCAGACCCATGGGAAGCCCTGTGGGCTGAACAACACAACCCTGCGGGCCAGATTTGGGCAGTGGATCAGGGGCTGAGCACCATTATTATGTCATCATATCCTGCCTTTGATTTCATCTAAAGTTCTTTTTTAATTTCAGACTTGTAAACTCTCCACCTACTCTCTTTAGTGAAGGATTCTTAAAAATATATAATTAAATGACATTTGGTGGTCTTGGACATGTCTATCTTGATGACATAGCAACCTGGCTCTTTATGTAGCACCTTTCATCCGTGGATCTCAGAGTGCTTTACAAAGGCACCAGTATTCTCATCTACAGTACACTGACAGCACAAGGTAGGGTAGAGAGGCACCTTTGAGACTAACTTGTTATACTGATGAAGAAATAAGGCAAGAAAAGGTGAAGTGACTTGTTTTCGGTAACTCAGTAGGCAAATATCGCAGCTTGGAAGACAGCCTGTCTCTCCTGAATTCAGTGGTCTCCATAGTTGACAATGCTGTCTTGACTGGTTTTAATGAAAGAGTAATTTCAAAAGAGAAAACTGATCAAATTTACTTTTACCAGATACCTGGGAGATTATGGGAAGAGCTCTAGCATTCTGGATAGATCATTTCTGGGACTTTGTGTGGAATCATTTAGCCAAATTTCAGGTTTAAACATATCTTTTATTCTCTTAAATAAAATTGACCATCATCTTTATAAAAGTTGGGCATTTTCAAAGGTCTAGACCCATTGAAAAATGGGCAGAAAGAGGGAAAATGTTCCTTTTTCAGTATTAACACACAGACGTGAAACAGCCAAATATGACAGATAGCTTAGAGGTGGTAGAGGGCAGGCCAAGTGGTGACCTTTGGTGTTGGCTGCATGGGTTGTGTTTGGATTATGATACAGAATGCACCGATTATACATCGGGTGTGAGGAAAATACAACTGCCACTCAAACTATAGCCTCTGTTATTCCTCTGAATGAGATCTCTGATTGGATTCTAAAAGTTTGTTCTTTTTTTTAAGTTAGAGCAGACCTATTTATCTTGGTAACCTGCTTTGGTAGTAAAGTATAATTTGACATATTTAGCTATTGTAGTACAACACATTCTGTCCTACAGCTATTGTAGGATATAAGGAGATGTGTCAGATATTTAACTACTTTACTGCTTGATCTTTGCTCAAGTTCAGTCTGGAGAAGATCTGTCATTCACAGGAAGTGATTTCAGTCAGTGATTTCAAATATATCCTAATATAATGAGATGCATTTAAAATGTAATCTCTGATATACGTGTTTACTCCAAAGATAATAAAGGGCAGTTTTGAAAATTAAGCTATGTTCATGCAGGTGGTGATGTTACACTCTAGCTTCCTGCAGAGCTCCAGTTATCCATTTCATGACCCAAATACACTTAGGAAATGGCAAATGAGAAAGCCACACCAAAAGAAACACACCCAATTCAAAAACTGTCTTCTTTGTATTTTCTTAGTATGTTGCACAGAATGCATTATTTATTGTACATCTGTACTGGGTCTCTATCATTCTAGGCCTCTTCTATGTTTCAAGGACAGTGGTCTAGGCTTGAATAGATTGAACAGTAAAATTCCCCTATAATAAAGGTTTGTAGTATCAATCAGCTATATGTGTGTTGTGTTGTGGTGTGCATGATAGTAAGTATCGTGCTCTGTTCTTTACCTCGCAGTATACTGGGTCAAACAGATCTGGTCTGATAACTTTAGGTTCTAAACATCTGCCCATGAGTAAGTTTTCAAAACTTTCCCTGGCAGCTGCTGAGTTTCTTCTCTCCAACAATATCAGTCAATGCTTTATATAAACTACACTCACGAAAATCGTAGTTTTATGCTCATATATAGAGAGTTACAAATAATTACCATTTTATTGGTGCTTCTGAAAACTTCTCATAACACTAATGAAATCTGTAACCAATAGCTAATTCAGCTGACTTCACAGAAATTTTAATATGGTCAGATGGAATTCATTTTGTATAACACTTGGTTTCCTATTGAAAAATTAAGGTCCCAGAAGTTCACACAGGGATTTTATTTTTAAATGATGAAAAACTGAATCTTTTGATAAATGTGTGTGGTTTACACTATATTTTGTGTGTTGGTTTCAAGCACGAATATGTATTGAGAAAGCCAGATTTGATAAGGGCATTCCAACCAGTCTGTTTGCTTCCACCTAGAAATAATTAAAATTTTATAAATTACAGAGAGGTATGTGTGTGGTTGCTCAGGAAAAGCTATTGTATACAAAACTTCCTAGAAATATTTGACAACGAAGTTCAATTAAGTGTACATTATCACGTGTCAGGAAGCAAAACATTCTTTTCAAAGTAAAACCTTAGGCACTTAGCATAGCAATAAATTCAGCAATCTGATAGCGAATACTTCAAAGAACTCTATTTCACTGCTGTTTTTAACCATTTTATCAGAATGGTTTGAAAAGCCTAATATCAAATAACTGCTAATGTCTGAGGAATGTCTGATTCAAAAAGGTAAACTAAAAACAAATCTAATTTCTAAGGCAAAGCAAATGTATTAGAAGGTATTGTTTTACAAAATAGCAAACTACATTGAATATAATTAAACCACAGTTGTTTACAGAAATATAGTTGGGAAAAAGTTACTTGTCTGTACCATCATCTGAGTTGGAAGGGAACAAAGTTCTTTCTTAAAAATCTGAAGAGGAGACGGCATACACTCACAAATAATGTTTCAGTCACGCAGGGCTTCTTTAGGAGATGCACAGAAAATATATACTTTTAGGTGAATGTGATAGACCTAGCTTTGAATTCTTCACTGATTTCACTTGAATTAGGGCAGAATTTGAAGAGGTTTTATTTTATTTTATTTCATTTTATTTTAGGAATGGTTTGGATATTTTTCTTTAGTCGCCGACATTGCAACTGTTCTTCTGCAGAGCTCTTGTACTTCATCAGATTGCAGCAATGGGAAACTTTTCATTTATGATAGTCACCATCCATTTCATAAAGATGTAATTGGGTTTTGTACAGGGCACCATTAAAAGTTACTCAGTGGTATTTTACCAAGCTTTTTAGGCTTTAACCGTTTTGACTGGAGTAATCCATGCCCAGTAACTGCCTCCAGAAGCTGTATGCATGTATGTTTGGGGAAGATGAGGGTTTTTGATTGGTTGTTTTTTGGCTGGAGTGTATTTTTTTTTTTTTTATAGTTTAATTGCAGCCAAAATGATTCTGCTGGTTTTTGAGAGTTGGGTGAGAGAAACTATATTGTTTTTGCCTATGTTTTAAAAAACTCTGTCAGCCTTTTACTTGAAACGATGCTGAAATATTACAAAGCAGGAACTTGAAATTTGGCCTTGGTGTAAGCAATGTATTTTTTGCATCTCTTCTGAACATCTGGCTAAATTTATAAGCCTGTGAAAAATATGTGTCCACAGATAAAATTTGTAGGAGTTACATTTCCTGGTGCTTATATCTGCATTCACCATGTACTAGCTTTGGGCTGAGTAAAACTTTCCCTGCAGTCACAATTTAGGGGTTCAGTGGAGCATTCCAAGTCTGGGTCTTGAGACCTGGCACTGAGAATCTGTCTTTCCTAAACTGTCAAAGTACTCCCCGCTGGCTCAGGCATTGGGAAGAAAGACATTATCTAATTCAGGGCTGTTGAATGGGCAGCCTGCATGCCACAAACGTGTGAGCAGTTAACATGAAGCCTCTGGGCTCTGGTAGCCACCTCTTACACTGTTACACAGTGAAGGAGAGCCCAGGGGTCTACACAGTGCCTGCACAACCAACACATGACTTTGTGGCTCCCATGCAGCCAGTGCGGTGGGAGACAGAGGGATCCATGTGCCACCACAGCCTACATAGTGCAAGGGAGGTTCCACAGGGCCTATGCAATATGTGCCCCCGGCTGTGCCAAAGTTGGACAGTCCTGCGTTACAGCATGTTCCACTCTGCCGCTTAGAATTGAACAGAGTCTTACCACTCCTATGTGGTCAGTAAATGTCTGTGAAACAGACTGGCAAAGCAGTGGTCTATGAAGACAATGATGGTCTGTTACTACTGTTTTCTACACTGCTACGTAAAAATGTAAAGGTCTAATGCTTTTGATTCTCTGGTGAATCACGTGGTGTCGATGCAGTGCCCTGGGATAGTATGTATGGCTTTTGAGTGTATTAGTAGGCTGTCCAACTGCAAAGTGGACAGGAGCCACATGCCCCATGGCCCACGCCAGTGGGGGGGCTGCACACCACAGGACCAGATGGACACTCCCTCCACCCCCTGCACTGCACTGTACAGGAAACCGGCAGTCCCCCACCATGTTGCACTGTAACACCCTGCCTTGCTGTCAGCTCCATGTGGGCTCCTGTAGCACATTATTAAGTTTTTTATTTCATAGATTTCATAGACATTAGGGCTGGAAGGGACCTCGTAAGATCAAGTCCGGCCCCCTGCCCCAGTGGCAGGAAGTCAGCAGGGATCATAGGATCCCAGCAAGATAAACATCCAAATGTCTCTTGAAGGCGTTCAAAGTAGTTGCTTGAACCACCTCTGGCAGAGGTCTATTCCAAACCTTGGGGGCTCGGACAGTAAAGAAGTTCTTCCTTATGTCCAGTCTGAAATGGTCATGGAGGAGTTTGTGACCACTCAACCTTGTCATCCCTTGGCGCGCTCTGGTGAACAGACATTCCCCCAGATCCTGGTGATTACCCCGGATAAACTTATAGATGGCCAAGAGGTTGCCCCTGAGCCTGAGCTTTTCCAGGCTGAAGTCCCATAGCTCTCAACCTTTCATCATAAGGTCTGTTTTTCTGACCTCTGATTATGTGCACAGCTCTCTGGACTCTCTCAAGCTTCTCCATGTCCTTTTTGAATTGTGAAGCCCAAAACGGGACGTAGTACTCCAGCTGCAGCCTCACAAAGGCCGAGTGCAATGGGAGAATGACGTCCTGGGATTTGCTTGAGAAGCATCTGTGGATGCAAGCCAGCGTTTTGCTTGCTTTACTAGCCACAGCATTGCATTGAAGGCTCATGTTCATCTTGTGGTCAATCATGCCCCCCAGGTCCTTTTAGTCCATAGTGCTAACCAGCGTAGCCCTGCCGAGCCTGTAAGCGTCTTGCAGGTTTTTCCTCCCAAGGGGGAGAACCTTGCATTTTTCTGTGTTAAACACCATCAGGTCTTGTCTGCCTATTACCTGAGCCTATCAAGGTCAGCCTGGATCGCCCTCCTGTCCTCAGGTGTGGATGCTTTACCCCAAAGTTTGGTGTTGTCCACAAACTTGGACAGTCCGCTTCTGACGCCAGTGTCCACATCATTAATGGTGATGTTGAATAATATAGGCCCAAGAACAGAGCCTCGAGGGACCCCACTGGCCACAGTGCACCATGACCATTGACTTCTGTCAGCCACCACCCTCTGGGTCCGACCACAGAGTCCAAGTGCAAATCAAGCACTGTAAAGCCAGGAAGTGCCACCATTAAGCTTGCCTGGGTATCTTTAATTTGACTTTATTCTGCATGCTCTCTAATAAGGCTGGAACGCAGGCAAGCCTAATTGTGGCATTTGCTGACTTCTGAGTGCTTAATGCTTGACTTCAAGCCTTAATTTTTTGTTTTGTTTGTCAATCATAATTATTCTGAGTAGTAAAATCTCTCAGTTCTTAGAAACCACAGGACTCTGCCAGCATTTGAACTAATATTCTGATAGGGAGCAAAGCTCATACTTTGCCAATACCCCTCTGGATCTATTGGTATTACGCTCTTCAGAGGAGGCCTTGGAGGCAAGGGGGGCTCTGGGACGCAGGGGTTATTGTCTGCAGCATCCTGTTATATTAAACTTGGGCTTGATGTGAGAAGAGAAGGGAGAATTTGGCCCTATGTGAATGCAATAAAAATACCCATCAGCCAAATGAGATAATTCAGACAGACTATCAGTTGTCTGGCCTCTGGGCAGTCCCAGAGGTAGTTTCACAGCCACTAGATAACCAGTAGTGATGCCAGAAAAGAAGTCGTCCAAGGAACTAGCCTTAAACACAGATGTTATGTTTCATTTCTGTTCTTAAAAACCCTTCTAGAGATTGACATCTGGCTCTTACAGCTGCCAAATATGCCCCATAGTGGCCACAGATGTTGGGTTCGTTGTTGGATCAGATGGAAGATAAGGATAAACGGGAAATGAAGACACAAATGAAGGAGAGGACACATTTCTAATAGTCAGACTTGTCTAATTAAATTGACATAGAGAGATAACAATTTGGGCTAAGTCCTGCTTTCACTTACACTTGTGCAACTCCATTAATTCATTGGTGCTAGTCTGGCTTGGCTGAAAGTAGAATTTAGACTTTGATTTATTATTTTGTTTTAAAATGTCAGAGATTAATCTAAAAGAATTATTTTGAGGTTTAAATATATGCATTTCCTGTAGTAGGTTAAGTTTCAGGAATG
>NW_005842294.1:422473-453802 GCF_000455745.1 Alligator sinensis | reverse complement strand
ATGACAACTCTTTTAATAGATGCAAGCACTTCTTAGGGTTATCTTTTATTGGACCAACTGCATAGTTGGGATAGAGTTAGACAAGCTTCAAAATGCAAGACATTCTTCATCAGGTCTGGGTAGTAAAAAGCTAGCACAACGTAGTCTGTGCTGTGAATGTGCTGTGCTGGCTTTCACTGTTTAGAACGGGTGAATAATGTCTTGCCTTCAAGAGCTTGTCTAACTTTATCCCAACTATGAACTTTGTCCAGTAAGAGATATCACCCTCTTGTCTCTTGCATAATTTCTGGACCATTATGGCTACAGCATCATTCTAACACTACCATAACATGGAAAATATTTGAGTGACACACATGTTTTCATGCCTATTCTGGAAAGAGAAGTAGAAATATCAACTTTTGCTATCTGCATCAGAACTTTGCTATTTGAATTGCCCACACTAACATGAATAGAAAGTTCAAGAAAAAAAGTTAAACTACAGTTCTTCTTCACTTCTAGTTAGGAGAATGAATCTGCTTTGTGTTTATTTTCAAAACACTGATTTCCACTGAATCCTACAATACTTAATTAAAGCAAGGAATAGAAATTTAATCTAGTATAACCTATGCATATATTTGTATGTTTTGATACATTAACTTTGCCTATGACTAGGAACTGCTTGTGGGGAAATATAAATTAAACTCAGATAGCAAAAGTGTAAGTTAAAGTGATAATTGACTGAAATCAAAGCAGTTAATTTAGTTTTATACTGGTTGATGCCAACCATGTTTTAATAGCAAGTGTAGATAAGGCCCACATGCATTTAAGCATCTTCCCAGCTAACTGTTTTTTAATCCGGTGTGGAGATTGTTGCTAAGATTTTTTTTCCAACCCATTTAAGAAGTTACAGCAGCATAAATAGGATGGAAGCAGCCTCTGGGAAATATTTGAAGCACAGGAGCATTCCTCATGTGACCTAGAACTGCAAGAATAGTCCTATGCAACCCACTGTGGCTGCCCAGAGCCTGCTCTAACTTGCATCATGTTTTGAATGGATCAGCCAGCTGGCTCAAGAATACAAGAGGTACAAAAGTTGCTTGAAGTCACTTTTTGCCCTGACCCCCTACAGGTCCTGCATGAATCATAGGTTGGCTCAAGTAGAAAATTGTGCTCATAGTTCTCATATATTTAGTTTTGCCAGTTCTACCTATGTAGTTTTTCATTCAGGGCTTGAGGGGGATTCATGCTGTTATATGAGAACAGGGTAAACAGGAAAAAACATCTTGGACCCTAATATAAAATGAAGACAGTGACCTCTGCTTTACTTCTAAAGTTTATATATGCACATTTAACTTTGCTATAAGAGCACTAGTTCTTGAAACAAGAAACTGTTTTTAAATCTGTAAACCTTATTCTAGGCAAATTTTCAAACAGGTCTTAACTTGACCTGTTTTACATACATGACTTCTGTGCACAAGTGACAGAACTAACACGCAGACAATACATAACGGTCTGTTTTTCCAAAATACAAAGTGTTCTCTTAGATGGCAGTGTGTGTGTACAGGTAAAAACCACTTTTGAAAATCTCATTCTTTATGCCTGTTAATCTAAATTCAGGAAAATTGCAATGAAAATCAAACAATAAAAAAGAAAAACTACACCTCTCCTTCCTATATTTGATTGCTGTTTTCTCATGCTTTTTTTAGATGTGACATACTGGTAAGAATGCATTTAGTCATGGATTTGACAGTACTGCTATAATAGGTCAGGATAAGGAATGGGCCAGTACTAGATGGTAAGCCAAAGAAGATTATAAGTGAAATACAGTGATAAGAAATCTCTTTCTAGGGGTCTGTGTTCAGCTTAGTAAAGACCCAGGAGGGCTGTCTGGTGATAACTGTTTGAGAGAGGCAGACAGTTTAGATCTTTAAATCAGAAGTGGTATTGTCCTTTAACATGACCTATCTTGTAATCCGTGTGCAAACCCAAACTTTCATACTTCTTTTTTGCAACCAGGACAAAAGTTTAAAAGTTAATACTATCTGGCTAGGAGTCCTCATTGAATTGGCAGACTGGCTAGTGTCATTCTTTCTGTGGCAGCTTCCTAGATAGATGACTATTTCATTAGGACTTGGAAGGTCAGAAGAGTTGCTGTCTGATTTCTTTTTGCTTTCTTCAGAAGCTCTCTTGGCAAACCAACATTTATTTATTTCCCCTGGGCTGGAGAATAAAATACTCTGTTAACAGAAAAGGACTTCTTGTCTGTTAAATGAGATGGTAATTCAGCTTCTGTGCCCATTCAATCCTTGATGTCTGATGAGACTGTCAGTAAAAGATCATTTATTTTTTAAAAGATATTGGCATCTAAATATGGTTAAAATACATTTTAATCTATAGTAATATTTTACAAACTTTTTAAAGAAAAAGTTGTTCACAAACATCACTTTTAAGTGTCTGAAACACAAATGTTGCAGGACTTAATATGGAAGAAAAATTGAACGTTAAGGGCGCTTATACATATGCTCCAGGAGGGGGGAGACGCGGTGTGCTTTAATTAGAGCGGCTCCAAAAGCCAGTCTAATTAAAGTACCTGAAGCATCTCGTGGATCAATGTCCCCATGCTGAAAAACGGCGGCAGGGGCACTTAATGAACTAAAGCACGTTAACTAATCGTTGAACACGGGGACACTGATACAGGAGATGCTGAAGTCTGCTGGAGCACAGTAATTACCACGCTCCAGCAGACTCAGTCAAGTCTGCCTCAACACACTGTAATTACAGTGTGTCGGAGAAGCCTTGCTGCATGTGTAGTATAGGCGCTCAAAAGTTTAAGCTGACTTTACTGCATTTGGCTTTTATGTGAGAAATGCAGAAAGTAAAAGAACATAAGTAACAAGTAAATTAGATTCTTTAAACTTCCCAGAATTTAATAATTAAAAGATTTCCTATAGTTAATGAAATTTATTTATTAAATGGTAAAATTCAGAATAGTGAATTTAATTAAAAATTTACTTTTCTTATTGTGTTAAGAAAAGTGTATTTTTATATGCACCTTAGACTTTTTTTCTAAAGTGATGCCAGTACAGATAATTGATGCATAGGTTCATTCACCACAGTATTAGTCCAGTTTCACATGATTTGCTATTCCACTGTCCATACAGTCTTCACCATGGATAACAACCCAGTGAAGTTACAACAGCATGAAAATATAAAAGTAGAGGAATGATGCCCATGTAGTTATGTGGGAACAGATGCGTCAAGATCTTGGGAACAATTTGCTAACTTTTCCATCCTCTTCAGGATCTCTGTACTTGCACAATGTATTCAAACTAGCATGATTGGATATCAGTGATCATATAGACTTCACTGGGGACTGCACAAGAATACCTGTGATCTTAGTTAAATACTTGGGAGCTTAAGCCCTCATTGCTTAAGCCCTTTTGCTACCTGACTCAGTCCACATATGTCTACAGAAGCTTTATTCCTACCCCTAGACTGCAGTGTAAACATGTCTCATGCATGGAGTTTTGAAACATTAAAAGAAATGAGGATTTTTACTATATTTTGTATCACTTTTAGGCTAAAGTACAATATGATCAAATGTAAAGAACGGGGTTTTCAAGTGTACTGTAGCTGATAGTTTAATTCACTATGTTAACTACCTCACTAATTGACAGCATGGATGTTAAAACAGGTGGAGGGAGGGCGCGGCAGATTTTTAAAGGTATTTAGATGCCTAAGAATGCAGCTAAGCTCCTATTTCTGAAGACTCGCTTAAACACCTATGGGGAAGATAGGCGCATGGCTGCTTGTTAAAAATCCCTATTAAGTGCCTATATTTAGGCACCTAAAACCCTTCATAATCTGACCTTTAAATGCTTGTACTGTCTTTTCAGGAAACTGCTGTGACCTGGATCTTATACCAGAATCTAATCGTCAAGATGACTTCTCATTGTTTCATTGTATATGCAGGGGGAATGCCATGGATTAAATAATTGGAATGATTTAATTCCCCCACCCCTTGCCCTGCCCGTTGCCAGTTAGTCATCTCAACTTTGCTCCATCCATCTAGTATCGTTTTTAAAAAATGTTTTCAGTAGAGTGCTTGTCTTAGTAGGGGGAAAAATGTTTTGACTAACTGGGCCCTCCATTATATTATAATTACAATCTAATTTTATTATAACCAAAATAAATGTTTAATAAAGCATATGCGTTTTTGTTAAAGGGTTACCAAACAATGAATACGAAGTAGGGTGTAGGACAAAAATAATATTATGCTGCAATAAATTTGCTCACTTTACACAGAAATATTTGAACCTAAATCAAATGTATCTTTTTTTGCACACAACTCTGTAATTGCACAACCAATGTTCCATGCTATAATAGTCCTACTTATTAAACAGTTCTTGAAATATGACCTTTTGATTACTATAATACCGACCAAATATTAATTTTTGGATTAAAAATAGTCAGCAAGTCTGGAAGTCATTTTCCCTTGAAAAGTGTGAAACAGGAAAAAACATATTGTTTCATGGCAAGCCAAATGACCTAATAACTAATACTCATCTAGTACATAATGTTAATTTATTAAGAGTAATTAGTATGGTACTGGATAACAGTAGACAACAAGAATCTGGTTTAATTTAACTTGCACCCTCACATTTAAATATACCCTTATTGATTTATAAGTAGTTCTTCTCTCTCTCTCTCTCTTCCCTTTTTGTAGTTGTTTGAGATTACAGTGCCGCTGTCTCATGGTCCTAAGCCTGTAACAGTCAGTTTTGCCAATCATACATCCTGCCGATGTATGTCTAAGCTGGATGTTTACAGACAAGTTCACTCAATCATTAGACGCTCCTTGCCAGCAACACAACCACAGTAAGTATAAGACTTGTATCTTCATTTTGCATTACCATAGTCTGTAAAAATAGCTTAACATTTATTTCGGTAACGTTTACAATACAGCACAGTGAATTACTACTACTACTGATATGTAAGAACAACTCAAGGCAATAAAACAATCAAAACAATATGCTGGGGTTTTCTAAATCTTTTTTTACATGGGAGAAGCATAGCTAGTATTGTTAGGGAAGAATAAGCGGGTACATGGGAAGTATGGTCATAAAAAATTTACAGGGGCTTTTGCCTTTCATTTCCATAGGAGGAAGACCACAACTTAATGCTATACTGAAATTTAAAGTGTAAATAAACCATCACATATGACTAAATTGTGAAGTACCACACAGTTTGGGGTGTAAATCAGGATACGCTCAATTATATTTCTTGAGTATCCAGGTTGTAGCTGTATTGGTCTAGAGGAAAAAGCAATCAGAACTTGTAGTAGAGATGATATCTTTTATTAGACCAACAAGATTTTTGAAAAAAAGTTTAATTACAAGCTTTCAGGCATAAACACCCTTCATCAGGTATGGAATTTCATTTCTACCCAGGAGAACTTTTACAATATTTTTTCCAATGCCTGATGAAGGGTGTTTGTGCCTGAAAGCTTTCAATTAAAGAAAGTTTTTTGCAAAAATCTTGTTTATCTAATAAAAGATATTATCTCTTCTATGAGTCCTGATTATATTTCTTATGCATTTTACTTGCTTCCTTTTCAGGTGAACTGTAACAGAGTTTGCCTAAGTATAGACTGAGTATAGCCATTAGAATTTAGCTAAAAACATGTCTTCTACCTAGAAACTATGGAACCAACCTGCTCAGTTCAGTAGGTAAGAAGATATTCTAGAAATAAAAACATTAATAGATTCAAAGCATTTCAGGCCAGAAGGGACCATTAGATTACCTGCTTTGACCAATTTTGTATCTATATCTATATATGGCTATAGATATATATAGATACAGATATATTGAATAAGTATGTGTTCTATATATATGGAATACCCTATGAGAAAAAGAATGAAATATAAAAGGATCATGGGGGATGGCTCCATTTTCATATTTTAGAACTGAAAACAAATATAAACTGAAGAAAAAAACAGCTAATGTGATCAAGGTAATTAGTGAAATCAGTACTGAAGATTTTACTGATGAAAGCGATACTGAAATATTATATCCAGTTCTTGAGACACGTTTTTAAAAAGCAGTTGAAAGAGGGGAGAGGGTGCAAAAAAGAACAATTAAAATGAATCAGTAGCTGGAAAAAATGTCATCCAGAGATGTAAAGAGCACATTATATCTAGCTCACTACTCTCCAAATAGCTAGGGGCCACACCAGTGTCCCATCTCCCCTGTGTCCCGTCCCCCCCCCCCCCCCCCAAACACACACACTTTTCCCTCTTCCATTGCTTTGTGTACCCAGCCCCTCTTCACTGCACCACACACCTAGGTACCCTGACTCACCCTTAGGTCCTCGGCCACAAGTTCCCCTGCAGCACCACGCCACTCGGGCACCCCGGGCTCCAGCTGTAGTGCGCTAAACCACCCTGCCCCTGGGATGTGGCATGGGCAGGAAGGAGAAACTGGAGAGCGGGGAGCCTGGGTTCCCTGGCTGTTGCTACTGCAGCCACAGCAATGGGGGAGCAGTGGCCAAGTGGAAGCCTGGGGGCCACAATGTAACCCCTTGCAGGTCACATGTAGCCCACAGGCCACCTGTTGGACAGCCCTGATTTATCTTATCATAGAGAAGATTGAGAGGTGACTTGATTAAAGTATAAAAGCAGCATCATGGAGGAAGAGAAAATAGAGAGGATTAAAGTACTCTTTACTCTTAGCAGCGAAAAGCATCACCAGAAGCAGTATCCAGAAGCTGAACCCAGAAAAGTTCATTTAGAAATTAGCTAGACATTTTTACAAGTGAAGGTCATTAGCAAATGGTACAACTTACCTGTATAAATTGTGAATTCTCAGTCTCTTGACACCATCTGATTAAGACTGCATCCTTTCCTGGATGAAATGCTACAGCCAAACAAGAGTTAGACTTTAGTTAAAAATCCAAATGATTATGCCCAATACAGTTGATAACAATGCAAAATGTAATATCCTACAATACGTATATAATAGGAGAAAATAATGCAATGGTCCCTTCTGGCCTGAAACTCTGTGAATCTATTCATATTTTCGTTTCTAGAATCTAAAGGGACTAATCTGTTAAGAGTCTATATTTTCAATACATACAAGGAGCTTTTGAAAACACTTAGTTGGATGTTTAAATGCTTTAAAATCCTGTAATATATACAAATGTAAGGTGTAAAACACAGATTCCTATTCCTTGCATCAGTTGTGTAAAGCTGTAAATCCAATAACTTATTGGGAGTAATGAAGTGGTTAATCAGACTACAGGAGTTCAGGGCATTGCCTGTAATGTATTAGTAACTGATCTGTTAACTGTTAGTTCACCCTATTACTTTGCATATTTACACAGGCATCAGCAGTGACATCACAACTAGTGGTTTATCATATTTCTATAGGTTTTCTGTGGGGGGAGGGTTTCTCTCTCTCTCTCTCTCTCTCTCTCTCTCTCTCTCTCTCTCTCTCTCTCTCTCTCAACATTGTCTGAAAAGCAAAGGACTGAAAGTGAGAAACAAAAATACAGGTGTAAAGAGGCATCACCTGTTCTGTACTTCAACAACTAATACACACATCTTCAGTTTTCTATTTAAGGCCTTGGTGCCCATGGAGTTTTATTTATAATGTATAAATTTACAATATTTATCAATATTTAAATTATTTTAATACCCACACCTGCCTTGTGCAGCCCCACCACTGCCTCCCCAGGAACCTCCTCCTGAGGTTCTGGCTGCACTCCACCCCTCAGCTTTTCTTTTATTCATTCCTCAGCCATGGCCCCACTAAATCCCAGAACCTCCTGGTCAGCCTCCTCCTGACTCTGACCAAACTCACCATCTTTCAGACTAGGAAGGAAGCTCTCGCTAGAGGAAACTCGAGTTACTGTAGGGTCATTTTCCAGTTACTCCTTCATACATATATATCTCCAGGCAGAGTTTCACTGGAGTCATTTGAGGAGCAATGAAGTTCTGAGCAGTATTTTCTGCTCAGCTTCCCTTCTTGGGACACTGATTATTTGACCCATGCTCCCATCCCTGTTTCTCATTTGTTGTCCCCGGTACTCTGTTATCCAGTGGCCTCCCTAACTCAGAGGCTTACAGTATTGTTCTCTTAGTGGGCCTAGGACCACTGCTCTCCATTTACATAACAAGTCTCTGTTTGCCAGTGGCAGAAGTTTTAAATAGAGGGCATATGAACAGGGCATATTTAGAGTAGAGGTGCACCTATACATCGGTCCACACTGTATCAGCACCAATAAAAGGAAAATTGACATTATCTGCAATCACCATTTTTTTAGCTTCTGTGACTGATAATGTCACCAATAAATGTGTGCATGTGTGGCCAGGAGTGTAGCCTGGCAGCTTGGAGAGCAGTGTCTGGCTGGTAAGTCTGTGGAGGGGAAGGGGCATTGGGAGGGCAGATTGAGGCCCTCTCAGTGAGGGAGGGAGTGGATCTGGGGCAGGGTCAGGAGCTGCACATCTGGGGTGTGGAATGGAGCCATGGCTTGTCTGGGGGACACAGGGAGGATGGGGAGAGGGGGCGGTTCCTGCCCCTGCATGCATCCCCAGGGGAGTCATGGGGGCATATGCCCCCTGGACCTGTATGTAGGGTGAGGGTGGACTGGTGCTGTGTGCTCAGGGTTGGGGGCTGGGCCTAGACTGCGCTCAAGGTGGGTAGGGCAAAGCAGGTGGCAGTGGCGCTGGGAGGAGAGCCTGCATGATGTCTATGGTGAATTTTGGGGTGGCTGTAGCCCCCCCCCATAGCCCCTCCTCCTAATGCCACTGCTGCCCTCCCCACCCCAAGCGCAGCCTGGGCCCAGCCGCCCTGCTGGGAAGAGGCCAGCACAGCCTCTGGCCCTGAGCACATAGCGGCAGCCTGCCCCTGCCCCACACACAGATCAGGGGGGCATATGCCTCCCCCAGGGGTGCACGCAGTGGTGGGATCAGCCCCCCCCATCATCCCCTCAGATGAGCCAGAGGATACATTCATGACTGTTCTGTTTAACAGCTATTAATGGATCGATACATTAGTCCAGCCTGTTTTTGAGCCTGGGTATATTCTCTGCCTCTACAGCCTCCTGTGGCAAGAAGTTTCACAAGTTAACAATGTGATGAATAAAAAAGTACTTTCTTTTGTTAGTTTTAAACTCCTCTCCTGGTAATTTCGGTGAGCACCCCTAATTCTAGTATCCTGGGACTTGGTAAACAGCAGATCCCTATTCCCTTTGGGCACACCCTTCATGATTTTATAAGCCTCTGTCATATCTCCCCCTCAGCCTTCTCTTCTGCAAATTGAAAAATGCTAGCCCTTTTATTCTCTTGGTATGATAGACTGCTCCATACCCCTGATCATTTTGCTTACCCATCTCTGTACCTTTTTGAAGTCTATTACATCTTTTGTGAACTGTGGAGAGCAGAACAGCACGCATTATTTAAGATGTGGGTGCACCATTGATTTGTATAGGGGTCAGCAACACTTTCTGGCAGGGGGCTGGAACCAGCTTGGGTCCAAGGCAAGCAGATATTAGGACCTGGCTGCAGCTGCCACTTCTCCTTGTCACTCAGCTGCCACATGGAACAGGAACAGCCCCCCTCCTGTGGAGCTCATGCCACCCAACTGCAGTGTTGCATGGGCAGATGAATGAATGAGCCCCCTGGTGATGAATGCTGCCAAAGGCAGAGTTTTGAATACCTGATCCAAAGGTGCCATGGGCTGGATGCAGCCCATAGGCTGTCAGTTACTGCCTTTTGATATAGTGGCTTTATATTTTCCATTTATTTTTAATTCCCTTCTTAATGATGCCCAGAATTTCATTAGTTTTTTATTAATTTACTATTCTGTAGACCATTAAGGTTTCCTTGTATCCTTTTGTTTCTCATATCAATTCCAAGGTTTTAATGCATATTTCTAATTAGCAACTTACTCTTTTTTCATTTGCATTTTACTGTTTTAGGAGCTTCTTTTGCTCTCCCTCTAGAGGGAGGCTACTATTTCTTTAATCACTCAAGCCTTATTTCTTGATTGTGGTTTTTATGGCATCCAGTAAAACATTCTTAAACAGCTGCCAATTAGCAGTCACATTTTTCTGCTTAAATTCTTTCTTCTAACTGATTTTCCTCAAAGTTCTTTAGAGTTCATTTATTTGGTGGTTGATGTTGTTATTATTATTATTGTTATTATTATTATTATAGGTGTTTAAAATGCCAAATAAATACTTCTGGTTGGGTTTTCTTCTGCTGGCACACAAGGGGTGCTGAAAGACATGCAGCTCCTTCCTCTAACGGATGGTGCTTCCCATAAAGCACCGTAAGTTAAAACACCCTTGCCCCCCACCCCAAACAAACATCTGTTGGGTTGGCAGAGAAGGGGAGGAAATCGAGCTCCGCTTTGGAACTGATCCAGAGGATCAGGACATATTGTCAACAGGACTCATCAGTGAGTCTTTAATCCTGTCCCTACCTTGTACCTCCATTTGTTTGGGATCTAGAGCCATAAGTCTTCTCCTGAAGGTTAGTACCTAGATGGTTTCTTACAAAGAATCGTGTAGAACGCATTCCACACAGCTGCACCTGAAAAAGGAGGTAGTGGGGAAGGAGGAATCACTGTTTCCTCATGTGTTCAGTACAGTTACCCTGGAAGGTAGGAAGTCCAGGTTCTGGTCATTGCTCCAGGGACTGTTTTATCCAGTGTCTGTTTCATGTAAAATATATAAACAGTCCTCGCATCAGGAACTAGAATCCAAAATTCCTCCCTCCAACGTACATCATTCGGTTGAAAGTCTCTGTTATATCTGAATAAGGTGGTCCCAAGGATTCACTTAAAGTTCCTATTTAAGATGTTCTCTTAATTCCACCTCCAACAGCAGATTACATTACCAGTTTTCTTTCCATAAACTCATGCTTCCCTTATTTGATGTTAACCGGTGTTAGATTACTTCATGCACAAGATATATAAAAATAAATAAATAAATATATTTCCATGGCTTTTTGCGGCCATAGCTGTTATCAGTGACAAACTACCCAACAGAACATCAGGCGGTGTAAAACTGTTGTGAGCCCACCATTTCCTCTCACTATTTCTTCATCTATAAGACAGCTACTTCATAGTACACAAGATACTATGTTGCCATTGTGAAGAACAGTGATGCTGCTGCTACTGCCCAGTAGCTCATTGCTATGGTGCAGTAGGGTGAGAAACAACCCATGCAGCACCAGGACTGCGCAGTATATGCAATTACTGCGGAGCCATTTAGTACTTGCTTTGGCATTAACCAAATTCTATGTTATGCTTTAGCATAACATTACCAAAATACATCAGCGGGATGCATGTTTTAGTACTTTAGCAAATACTAAATGACTGCGCAGTAATAACCTAATTAGTACCTTCAGCAAGCACTATGCTGTTGGTGGAGTCTTCTAGAGCAAATGACACATTTGACAGATCTGTTAGTTCACCTCCAGGTATGTGTATGAACTACTTTGAGTACATGCACAAGTGAGAATGTGTATGTGAACAGTCTCTCAAAGGAGAACTAGAAGTTAATTAGCAGTAACTGGCCGGGTTTTTTAGATGTACTGCCCACCTGTATTTTCAAGCCTTGCCTTTCTTGCCATTTTCCTCAGTCTGGGACTCTTAAGAGATTCTGTGGTTGAAAGGAAACTGAGCAGCCAGGCGTGTATACATCCTTTTGTCCCCTTAGCATGGTGGGGAGGTAAGATGGGTGGAACTCATGCACACTTTATGGGCATTGCTAAGGCAAAATGTCTCTGGTCAAAGGCCGAGGGGCTAAGCAAAGCCACAAGAGAATTTCTATGTAGACAGTTCACATCAAAGTGCTGCAGTGACTGGTAAATAGTTTCCTTTTTATAAAATTCCAGTCACGTAAATCTTTCCCATCGGTCTTCAGGCATATCAACTAGTTCAGATTATACTCATAAATGAACAAAAGGAATTAGAATTGCTCAATTTTTAGTTTCCTAGCATTGGTGTTTAGGCAATTAAGGAATTTCTACTCTCTGCATCCCTTAATGCCTTCATTAATATTGTTCTCAGGATCTTAATTTTGTGCTAAATAAGAGCTCATTTATTTTTTGTTTTCACCCTTGCCTTTTGGGATTAGTGTAGTGCCCTCACCTGAGTAATCTGGCCAGTTGGCCATTTAGGAGATTTTATTTCATTTTTAAAGAAGATTTTTGATAGAGGATGCCAGCGGCACACACATGGATTTTGGTGGAAGTTTTTCTCATGCTGGAGTCTGGAATTGGAAAAAGTTGGAGGTATTTGAAAGAAAAGTGGACCAGCAGAGAAACCAGTGAATCACATAAGTAGCAGGGCTTAATGTCTTGATAAATAAATAGACCCCTAGGGAAGGGGCCAGCAATTTACAGCCATGGGGCTGGATCCAGCCCATGAAGACCTGACCTGGCATGGGGGATTGGTGGCCCAGAGCTTCGCTGTACTTCCCATTCCTTCCACAGTGTTCCCTTCCATTCTGGCTTCTGGTGCTCTGTCACATCTGCATTTACCCTTTGCTGCAGAGGGGACAGGAATCATCAGGAAGGGTAATTGTAGACAGCTGGGGGAGAGAGGGAGAAAGGGGGACTTGCAGTCCACTGCAGGGGGCAGAGTCATAAATAGCAGCCTGCACCAGCAAATGGCAATAGTGGGAAATATTGAAATCAAAGACAAGAACATATATTTGCTTCAAGGGTGGCTTACAAACCAAGAGATGCTGGCATCAAGAGTAGAGGAGGAGACAGCACTGTTTGAAAACCTGAGCCCTGCCAGTCTCAAGAGCCAGAAAATGTTGAATTTTAGCAGTATTATGTGGTAGAAAAAGCAAATTTTTTGGATACATAAATGTATTGGGAGGGAGGGCTAAATAGAAAATACTACATAGACTTTTTAGGTCTGAATGACAAGTAAGATGTAGTGTTATTCACCATGCCATGGAAAAGGGATGCTCAGCTGAGATGGTTGATTCTGATTTTCATGTTCAGTGGTGTATTTTTGAAGCAGGCATGCTGGTAGAGCTCATGAAGACCCCTAACTGCTAGGTTTTTCCTCTGTCTTTATCTTACTCCTTATCAGCTGGAACATGGTGAAGGATTTCTATAGCTGAATACGGGTCATCATTGATGAAGTCCAAAAAAATCCCTAATTGGTGTAAAATGGTGTCTGAAATTTGAGAAGTGAATGATAGGGGAAACAAAAATAAGGCAGTGGGTTAGACCTTACTTGTAAGTGAGAATCCTGGCCTTGATATTTAAAAGTATGTTTCTCTTTGGAACACTGAGGATCTCTGCTTTTTATGCATGAACTATTGTCAGATTTCTTCAGTTATATGCCAAATTTTAAAAATATATGTTATGTTGCAAAAGATCTGAGCTATTAAGTTTATATTTAATAGCACCCTGATCATAATTTGGTTTGGCATAATAAAGCAGAGTATACTTGAAACAAATGCCCAGGAGCCCAGAATACAGATATACTGTGAGATTGAGGAATAACAAATATTGTACATAAATTTAAGAAAGGAAAAATAAATGATCCTGGCACTAACAGGCAATATACAGGCCTGTTATTAGTATGTAAAGTCTTAGAATAGAGTGTGAAAATGGTATATCATTCTTTGGTAAGATAACTATTTTTCTAGGTAGACTTAGGGAAAATATAGTAGATCATATGTAACAAAAATATAAAGCATAAAATGAAGATATAGAATATGGGGATTATAATAAAAGAATTGTTAAGTTGTTGAGAGGAGATGTAAAGGGAGATAAAAATGAATTGTGTTGATAAGGGAAGTATTAGTTTGGAGGCTGCTTGTGGAGTTCTTCAAGGATCAGTCCTGGGGCACTGAATTACTGTTGCCCTTAGTGACTGTGGCACAATAAGTAGAAATAAGCCAAATAATTTGCAGATAAGATAATAGTGACTGGCAGTGCCAGTATAGTAGAGGATCCAAATAATGTATAGGAAGAATCGATGACATTGAAAGCTGAAATGATGGAAGTGGGATAGACTACAAACTGTAGAGTCATGTTTAACAAGACATTCTAGTATGACTTGGAAATGACTGAGGAACAATTGGGCGTTCTACCTGATCACAGGGAAATTGAGCCACCAGTGTGATGCAGCCATGGAAAAAGTCACATACATTCCTTGGATACAGCAGATGAAGAGAGATGAGGAAGAATTAACATTATAGTAGAAGTCCTGGTAAGCTGTCATCTGAAATACTGCATACCAGTCTGGCCACCTGTGTTCAAAGAAGATTAATTCAAAATGGAACGGGTGCCATAAAAAAAAGGCTTCTGGGATAATCATGGAAATGGAAGGAAATAGGAGAAGCCCCAAAGGAGTTTGCCTTGTTTAGCTGAGCAAATTAAAGCTACGAGGAAGTATGACTGCAGTGTATATATACTCAAGGGTGTAAAGAGCTAGGCAGAAAAAAGAACCATATAAACTATTTGGCCCAGGAAAACAGGGTTTAAACTCACCAGGAATAAATTTAGGGTGTATCATGTGTTGTTCCCTTAAGTGTCAGGTGATCCTGTAAGTCATCTTAATAGCTCATACTTAGCATTTTGGAAGAATTTCCAGGTGAAAATAATTTAATCTCTTGGGATTTCTAGGCTAGTCTTTACCGACATGTATTGTTACATGTATATTGTGTATACAATACATACATACATATATATGTATTGTATATACAAATGTATCTTTACCAGCATGTCATTTTCCAGTCTTTAAGTGTTGGCATTATTCCAGATTTTTCTTCAGCCTAAGTCCAATAGGTGCATAGTATCCTCAGGAGTCAAATGAATTTTGAGCGTTTCATTAAGTGTGCCCTAGCCACCAGACTCCGGACTATTTAGGGTCCACTCTCCAACCCTCATTTGAAGCCGTGCTACTTTGTAGAAAATAATTAAATATTCATTAGGCTAAAGCATAAGAGTCCACATAACTATACCCCAGGAGTTACAACCGTTGCCTTGAAGTGGGGAGTTCTGGATCATTGTCCATAATTCAAGCACTGTTTATGTATTATATCCAATGACTGTTTCATGTAAATTCATGTAAAAGGCTTCGGTGGTGGGGGAAGTAGGTGTGGATCCCTTCAGTTAAAGGATAGCATTGTGATTCCTGTGACCTGGGTTAGTATTATATAAAAGCACACTGGCACCCAAATGATGGAGATGCCTAACTCCAAGAGACGGGTGGGACTTAAGACCAACATTGTTCTCACTGGGCACGTCTATACATTTATTAATACTCAGTAGCTACTGCTTATTTAAGTTAGTACTTACTTAATGAAGTACTAACTAAATGTGTGGTTATACTGGCGCACAGTTTTTTTGTGGCGCTTACTGTGCCAATAACCTAATAACATGGCACAGTAGCATATTAACATGGTTTTTGACCAGAACACTATTGCACAGTGTTATCAGGCTACTGTAGATGTGCCCACTGTTTCCTTATTGTGGCCCCCCACTAGACATGCTTTTTTTGGATCCCTTTCTGTAGTGCCCATTTCTCCCAGATCTTCCTGAAGAAGAAAGTATTGCATTCTAAAGCTTGTCTAACTCTATCCCAACTATGCAGTCAGTCCAGTAAAAGTTATCACCCAAAGAAATCCTTGCTTCTTGCATAATCACAGCTACAATATCACTCTAACACTACCAGTTCTCCCAAGCAACTGTATAAGGAATTTATATCTTCTGGATTTACTTGGGAGCCAATCATCTAAGGGAATGCCTTATCCTAGGTCACTCTCAATCGTTCACAGAAGCCATCCCTTCCACTCTTAGATTGTAGCCTATGCCAGAGATATACACATTGTGCTTTCTAGTCTGAAAGGTACACATTTATTTAACATAGTAACAAATTGTCCATCAAGAATGATGGGCCGGGGGGCGACAGGGACAGAGCGCCACCACCACCACCTCCCAGGAACAGGGGAGGGGAGAGAGCTTGCACCGCTAGCCACCGACCCATGCTGCCACTGCTCTGCATGTCACTGCACACCACCCCCTAGCTGCCATGTGCCACCCCCTCCTCCCCCCTGTGTCTGGCCCTGCAACACGACACACCCTCCTTCCCCCCAGCCATCTGTCTTTGTGGAGCACTCTGATTGATTGTTGTTTCAGTAAGCATTGTGATTGGCTGCCAAGACAACCAATCAGAGTGCTCCAGGAGCATTACAGACAGACAAACAGACACACAGACAGACAGACAAAGCCCTTTATATATAGAGAATAATAAATTGACTTTGCTGTTTAGTGAAAGATGAGAAAACACATAATGCACAGCCCTACCATGTAGCAAATAACTCACATCCAAGATGAAATTACTCTTTGAAATTTATTACAGTATGGCAAGGTTATGTGGAAAAAGATTTCATCACCAAACATGCGGGTGAGTTCACACTAGAAATGTTACATGGAATACATCCTGCATCCATTCCATAGCCAAGTTCATCCCAGGGTAGCAGTGTGCTTAATGCGACCTGGCTCCCCTAGCATCCAATGGCCAGGCACTATAATAGTGCCTGTGATGGATAGCTATCCTTGCAGGAGCTGGATGTGTGTCAACTCCTTACTATGAAATACATTTTACTACAGAACAAGATCCAAGGTAAATTACTTTGTGGTAGTTATGTCAATGGTCTGTACCCTAAATCTGTCAGCTACCAGTCTGTCTCTCTGTATTTGGCCTTAATTTTGGGCAGTAGAGAGAGGAAATGGGGATGCAGAAAGACCCTAACTTGGGAACAGGAAGTTGCAAGATTGTGGCTAAAAAACTTCAGTGCCTGGGAGAGTTCCACATACATGTCAGGGAGGGGAAGGCTAGGAGGGAGGCTCCGCATTAGACCCAGAAGTTCAGTAAAGCTTCCAAAATTGGGTGGGACAGCTGACAGAGTTCAAGGTAAGTAGTTATCAGTGTTTATGTTCAGGAGGTATTGGTGGCTTTAAGGTAAACCGTAACAAGCAGTGGAATCATACCCTAAGAGATAGGTATGGGCATGTTTAGATTTGTGGTTTCGAAGGCTATTTTTTAAATCTAGCCCCAAGTGAATTCTGAACACACACCAGTAAAAAAAAAAAAAAAAAAGACAGAGCTAAATTTGCTGAAAACTTTTAATAGTGCTAGTGCACATTTCTTACACCTTTTCCCTCTTCCATATTTGTTCTAATGGTTAATACTTTAATGCTTTTAAAAATTCAAACCGTTTAATCTGGGGTCATATCTTCCCTGCCAACAGTTCTCTAATGAAGCAAGGCATGGCATTTTCATTATGAAGCATCACTATGAAGTATTGTATGAACACTTAGATTAAATTGGATCTTAAAACCCAGTGTGTATATGAATCAAGTTTGAAAAAGGAAAAAAAACCCTGCTCAATGTGAAATATAGTGGTGCGAATGTAAATGAAATCAAAATTTCTATTTCTAATGGAGAATGTCTGAGACCCACAAATAAAACTACTTTGTCTTGTGTTTTTGTGGCACAAATTCAACAGTGTGTTTCATTCATAGGTGTCATGTGGCAAACAAGACTTGTCCAAAAAATCATATCTGGAATAATCATGTTTGCAGATGTCTGGCGCAACATGACTTCAGTTTCTCTTCCCACCTTGTTGATGCTGGTAAGCAAGTGTATTTCAAAGGATTAAATCAACATGTAACACCTTCTTTACTTAAAAAAAAAAAACAGCCCACTAAAACCATGCATACTTACCAGTTTAAATCATTGTATTTTTTAATTGGCTTTATTTTTATAACCTTTTTGTTCTCTAAATCCCTCTAACATAACTGGGATTTTATCCAAGTTTAAGACTGTGAATATAAGTCCTCACTACTTAGCTTACACAAGAAGATATAAACAGGTGTGTTCACATGTGTTGCAATATGTGGATTCAAGGGCTTTTTAAATTTTTTTTATTTGCTGCATTTCTAGACACTTCTGAAGGCTTCCATATCTGTGGACCAAACAAGGAGCTAGATGAAGAAACATGTCAGTGTGTCTGCAAAGGGGGTATGCGGCCTTCAAGCTGTGGATCTCACAAAGTATTGGATAGAACATCATGCCAATGTATGTGTAAAAATAAACTTCTGCCTAGTTCCTGTGGGCCCTACAAAGAATTTGATGAAGACAAGTGCCAGTGTGTATGTAATAGAGCCTGCCCTAAACATCAGCCACTAAATCCTGCAAAATGTGTCTGTGAATGTATAGAAACTCCAAACAGATGCTTCTTGAAAGGAAAAAGATTTCATCACCAAACATGCAGGTGAGTCAGATGATTAAAACCTGTAAATTTTTGCCTAATCTAATGGTTATTTTGCACCAGATTTCACAGATTTCACAGACAGTAGGGCTGGAAGGGACCTCAGAGGTAGATCAGCATCAGCCTCACACTACAGACGGGTGCCAAAGCATACAGAGAGCAAATACTTGCCTTGGGTCAAGCACTGAGTCTTTGACAGCCAGTAGCTGAACTTAAGTCTCCTGAGTCCTAGTCCAGAGCCTTAGCCACAAAGCCATGAGGGATGAATTCTGGAATAAATCAAGCAAACTCAGATAAGTTTGAATCGCTTCATAGCCTTATTCCTTGTAAGCTTCCATAAATCAGAAACTTCTCTTTGCTCCACTCTCCTTGTCTATAAATGGAACCAAAAGGGTCAATGACTATTTTCAAAGCCCTGAGAGCCATGTCTCACGTTACAGTCAGGTCATGATAACTGCACTTAAAACATACTCATTTGTTCCTTGTCTTCACCTTTTGGGATTAGTGTAGTGCCCTCATGAGTAATCTGGCCAGTTGGTCTCCTAGAATATTTCATTTAATTTTTAAAGATAGTTTGACAAAGAATGGGTGGCATATTTGTCAATCTTGGTGGAAGTTTTTCTCATGCTGGAGTATGGGATTGGAAAAAGCATAAAGACATTTGAAGGTAAAGCGGACTAGCAGAGAAACCAGGGAATAACACAATTAGCAATGTCAAATCAGGATTTAATGCCTTGATACACTAAAAGACCCCTAGGGAAGGGGTTGGCAACTTACAGGCCAGGAGCGGAATCCAGCCCATGAAGGTTGATCTGGTATGAGGGACTGGTGGCACAGACCTACACTGTGCTGCCCATCCCCTCCACAGTGCTCCCTTCCACTGTGGATCCTGCTGCTCTGTCACATCTGCACTTGCCTTGCTGCAGAGGAGACAGAAATAAGTAGCAAGGGCAACTATAGGCAGCTGAAGCAGCAAAACATACACTAAATGTGATTGTATCATAGCAAAGTTATGACTTCAGAGGAGGAGCATCCCCATAACACATTGAGTAACATATGTTCAGCTGTTGTTGGACTGAAGACAAGTTCAAGATATTGGTGTTGGGCCTCGCACTGACAATCCGTTGATTTTTTTGGTCCCAGCACAGCACTGGAGCCAGTCAAGACTGCCAGCGGCAGAGATGCAGTTCACCCTGTAGATCCAGTAGCAGGTGCAGATGCAGCAGCAGGAGTAGCACCCTCTCCTGGGGTCAGCTCTTCATGCCTCTCTCTCCGTCTGCCACCAGCAGTGGCCTGGGTTGCTGCCTGCCAGGGACAAATGCTTCCAGGCTGGGGCAGTTCTGGGCTCATGGCAAGGAGGGCACAGTCTCTGGGTGCAGGAGACATACTGAGCCACAGGGGACAAGGGAAAGTGCTCTTGTGTTGGTAATGAAGCATACGTTTTCCCTTAGCTCCTCCTCTTCAATGTGCCAACGCCAGGCTCCAGTATAATTTTCCTTAAACTATTTTGATGAAGACAGATTGTGGAACAGATGAAATCCTGCAAGTAGCAGCATCTAAGCTACTTTGCTAAGACTGGGCATTTTAGAGCATACAGAGAGATGAGGTTTATGTGGGCTTTGAGTTCAAAATCAGTGCCTCAAGTGGAACAACAGATTCCTAATCCTGTCCTTCACCGTCATCATCACATCTGTGGATTGTTTTCCTGATCCAACTCTTCTGCTTAATCTCTTCTGCTGGGACAGGCACTGATGCTGAGGCATACAAGAGTATATTTTCATTTGTATCAATTGTCAGTATTATTATGGTTAAATATCATCTTTAGCCTTTCCACCATCCTAACATCCACTCCATCCCTTATTCCACATGCAGCTATGTCTTTGTTTATAAAATATGTGGTAGGGGGCAAAAGAATTGTCCTGGGCTTTGAGAGATCCCGAAAGTTGTTTAATTTATTCCAGAAATCTCTATTTAACAGTAATTCTAAGTGACATGTTGTAACATGACTCTTGATTACATAAAACAAGCTAATTAAATGGCTGTGACAAACTACATCGAAAGTTTTAAACAAGATGCAGCTAGTTAGCAGATACCATAGCTGTTGTGTCTTCCTCATTCTTTACCGATTTCCTCATATCTGTTTTCACTGGTTGAATTAATTGGCTTGAATTAATTGATTGTAATCCAAATGCTCATTTTTGAACACATTGCTGCAGTGCCAACTCAATATCCAAAACAAGCATGCAACATGCTAATCCAGCTGCAGTAATAATTACAGTAACCAGTCTTAAGAACAGAGCATTTCCTAGGGAAGAGGAACTGAATATGCCTCAGTACAATACATTATAGTTTCTTAAGCTGAAATATGCAAGCAAGAATTACAGTAATAGAAGATCATTATACCTCTATGTTTCATAAAATAGAGAAAGACATTATTTAATTACAAAGTTAAAATATACTGTGTTGAAACTTGAAACGTATATTTTTCTCTCTTGACTTGCTGCCAGCGTCTGAAAAAGCCACAGACTAGTACTTTGTCTCCATTACACATGAGAGGCTATTTGGCATTGTTATTGTAAGGTTATTTTAGGTCAGTTTGGTTCAAAAAGAGGGGGAAAGGGAGAGCTACAGATATTTATTGTTTTATGACTTACATCTTTATCATTTTCTGTTTCGTTCCCCCCTTTTTTACAAGCAAATAATCCACAAGGAGCATATTGTGTAGAGATGGAACCTGTAGTTTAGTAGTTTGCTTGCACTGAAATTCCTTAAGTTAATGCTGCATTACGGTTGCCTTTTCTTCCACTTCAAAATCCTCTGTACACTTAAGGCTTGCTCTGAGAATAGCATGTGCAATACGACATGTACCAGGGACTCCCTCTGAACTCAGAGTGTGTGTAGGTATGCCCATACAGTTCTTAGGGCAGGTTCAGGCCTACAGTATAAAACATGTATCTTTACTATTAGGTGATCATTGATGAATATAAATTAAAAAATTAAGTACTCTAGACAGTAATGTCATCTTGCTGGAGAAGGCTGGCGAGCAGGCATGTTCTTGGCATACTAACCTGTTTTGCTTACTACAAAAAAAAAGTACAGTATTTATCAGGAAAAAATCCAAAATTTTCTTGGATTAGCATGCAAGTACAGCTGGTTAAGTATTTCAGAAATGCTATTTAGAGATATTTGAATGTGACACAGACTCACTTCAGCAGGGCTTAACACTCCGTTTATTAACTTTTTTAAAAATATGAGTGCAGGCAGAAGTTTGGTTATAAGTGCATTCATAGAAACTGGGGAGATGTGGCACATTAAAGCCCATCTCTAATAAAATATATCTTTCCAGGATATATGTGTTTGCGGTATAAGAGCAGTGTAAGTATACAACAGTCTACATTTTTGTCTGATTTACAAGCTGACATCTTTTTCCTTTCCCCAGTTGCTACAGACCACCATGTACAGTTCGAACGAAACGCTGTGACCCTGGATTTTCTTATAGTGAAGAAGTGTGCCGCTGCGTACCCACATATTGGAAAAGACCACTTACTAATAAGTGAAGGAAGCACTATTTGCTGCTTTGGTGCACTTTTTTCCATTAAAACTGTGCTCACATTTGGAACTAACTGTGTACCAGACACCCTGTGGGCCTTCAGAGACAGACACATTGTGCTTTTCCCAAGAAATATGGAAAGCAAATGTAGAAAATAACTGGGGCTCATGTTGCGTAAAGAACTCACTGAGGACTTGTTTTCTGCCAATGACCAAACAGCCTAGGGTTTTCTTCTTGTGATTTTTTTTTTAAAGAGATAATGACTATATAATTTATTTCCACTAAAAGCATTGTGCAGCATTCCTGTTTATAGCAGTAACAATTGTTAAAGCTCACTGTGATCAATATTTTTATATCATGCAAAGTATGTTTAAAATAAAATTTTAAGTTGTATTATACATCGCTGTATGGTCAATCAATTACCTAATTACCCAGCTGGAACAAGCCAACTAGAGTTCATGAATGGTGGCTCTAAAAATAGTTCCTAGGAATTTAGAGTTGAATTTCCAATCCTTTAAAAAAAGTTATTTCGTGAAAGAATGAGACAGCTGTAAACTATGGTATCTAATTAACAGCTAGTCTGAACTCTTTTAAAGAGCTATTTTACATTATTTTACAGTCTAATACGTTACTGTTTAGATGGCAGCTAGGTATTAAGTAGAAATAGCTTAGTTAATAAAAACCTATTAGGAGTCCTGTACACTGCACAAGAACTAAACTCACTGTTTCAAAGACATCAAGAGCAAATAAGTGACTTAGACATGGTAATAGGCATGCAAATCATTTTTATGTGTTAACTGTTCATGGAAGAGTGAAGTAAAATAATGATCTAGTTGAATGATTTTATTTTTTTAATGGTATATGGAAATGTAAAT
Source organism: Alligator sinensis (assembly GCF_000455745.1). Taxonomy (NCBI): domain Eukaryota; kingdom Metazoa; phylum Chordata; order Crocodylia; family Alligatoridae; genus Alligator; species Alligator sinensis. The sequence continues at coordinate 431,082 of NW_005842294.1, read as the reverse complement.
ACCAATTATGCTATTCATTTGGATTTTGGGGCATAATGGTCAAAACTAGAATGAAATAGTTCAGGATGATTTGTTGATGCTTTACTCTTATGTTGTAAAACCAATTATCTTGATTTGAAGATTCTGTGCCAGAAACTTTTGGGATAAAATAATGTATTTTTTTATTCCACTTGGGACAATGAGAAGACTTCCAACAGTGCAGTCTGGCTTTATATAACCTTTACACAAACAATTATTGGGGCATTTTTTTACATGGTGAATGTCAAATCATACATCCATAAGCCCTAGAAGAAGAGGTAAGCTTCTAACTCAAGTGATTTAAATAACATGTATAGGGCAATGCAATAGAAATCATGTCAGAAGTTAGGAAAAGAAATTCAGAAAAATGTCACAGAAAGTATGTTGAGTGCAGGACTTGCATAAAGGGTGTAGGTTGTAGCTGTGTTGGTCTAAGGACATAGGCAGACAAGGTTCTTTGGGTGAATCTGCTATCTTTTATTACAACAACTTAAATAGTTGGAAGACAATTATTAAGCAAGCTTTCAGGTTCAAAAACCCTTCGTCAGGCTAAGGAAGTTTCAGCAGTTGGTGTGTGCTCTTCCTGGATGGAATGAAAAGTAAAAAAAACCAGAGACATTGGATTTATGACACACTTATAACCTGCCTGCCATCTGACTCCCCAGGTATTTCTCCACTTTCATCCCCCTTCTCTCACCCATTGACTCAATCTACATTTTCACCTAGTGCCTGTCTTGTATGCATACCAGCCCAGCCTCTGGCTTCTTTACTTTTCATTCCATCCAGGAAGAGCACACACCAACTGCTGAAATTTCCTTAGCCTGATGAAGGGTTTTTGAACCCGAAAGCTTGCTTAAGTATTGTTTTCCAACTATTTAAGTTGGTCTAATAAAAGATATCAGATTCACCCAAAGAACCTTGTCTGGACTTGCACAAATACACCTAAAATAACAAAACATATATTGTTTTGTAGTAGTAGTCTAGTGTTCAGTAATACTTAAAATAATTTTAAATGATTGCAACAGTTCTCACAAACTTCATTTGTAATGTAAATTATTTAAGTTCCTTAGAAAGTCATCCATGCATGTTTTTAAAATAGTATACTTTTTTTTTAGAACTTCATATGATGAAATATCAGAGTTCATAAAGGTTGAAAAAGCTTATTGTACTCACTCAATCCAAAGTGTGATTTTAGGCTAGCATACCATATAGGCAAGGGGAGTGATGGAATGATTTTTCTTGGAGAAAATTACAAACAGTGTATTTTGTGAGGAATTCCAGTGTTCCCAAAGTTCTCCCTAGGAGGCCAGCTGTAATTATCCAAATGGGATAGGACTCAAGTACAAAAATACTAAGGAGATGAAGTAACATAACAAAGATGATAATGAATAACATTTTTCAAATGTGGGTGTGGAGCCCTTGATGACAGATCAACACCAAGTACAACCTTGAGCCAACATGACAATATACAGCTTCCCATCACTGGATTCATGGTGATGCAAATCACTAAAGCTGTATACAGCAATCTCAATCCCATCTACAAATAACAAATACTTGTAGCAGTTTCAGATATTTTCAAAGAAATTGAAGTGCTCCTTTATGAAGTAGCTATGTAGTTAGATGGCTACTCGAGAAGCAGAAAATACTGGGAACTAATTATGATACATAATTTTACTTGCATCAGCCATCAAGGAAAAATTAAAATGATGCTGATAAAATAAGCTTTTCCAGTCTCTCTCTAGGTCAAGTATGCTCTTCCTTCCCTCCTTACCCCAAATGCCTACACCTAAAATAGAGCCAAGACCATGTCAACATGTAACAAAGATAGATTCATAGATGTTAGGGTCGGAAGGGACCTCAATAGATCATCGAGTCTGACCCCCTGCATAAGCAGGAAAGAGTGCTGGGTCTAGATGACCCCAGCTAGATACTCATCTAACCTCCTCTTGAAGACCCTCAGGGTAGGGGAGAGCACCACCTCCCTTGGGAGCCCGTTCCAGACCCTGGCCACTCTAACTGTGAAGAAGTTCTTCCTAATGTCCAATCTAAATCTGCTCTCTGCTAGCTTGTGGCCATTATTTCTTGTAACCCCCGGGGGCGCCTTGGTGAATAAATACTCACCAATTGCCTTCTGTGCCCCCGTGATGAACTTATAGGCAGCCACAAGGTCGAATTGCACGCAGTACTCCAACTGCGGTCTGACCAGCGCCCGATAGAGGGGAAGTATCACCTCCTTGGACCTATTCGTCATGCATCTGCTGATGCACGATAAAGTGCCATTGGCTTTTCTGATGGCTTCGTCACACTGCCGACTCATGTTCATCTTGGAGTCCACTAGGACTCCAAGATCCCTTTCCACTTCCGTGCCACCCAGCAGGTCATTCCCTAGGCTGTAGGTGTGCTGGACATTTTTCCTCCCTAGGTGCAGCACTTTGCATTTCTCCTTGTTGAACTGCATTCTGTTGTTTTCTGCCCACTTGTCCAACCTGTCCAGGTCTGCTTGCAGCTGTTCCCTGCCCTCCGGCGTGTCCACATCTCCCCATAGCTTTGTGTCATCTGCAAACTTGGACAGAGTACACTTCACTCCCTCGTCCAAGTCGCTGATGAAGACATTAAAGAGTATCGGTCCAAGGACCGAACCCTGTGGGACCCCACTGCCCACACCCTTCCAGGTCGAAGCCGACCCATCCACCATGACTCTCTGGGTGCGACCCTCCAGCCAATTCGCCACCCACCGGACTGTGTAGTTATCCAAGTCACAGCCTCTTAACTTGTTCACCAGTATGGGGTGGGATACTGTATCGAAGGCCTTCCTGAAGTCTAAGTATACGACATCCACCCCTCCTTCTGTGTCCAGGCGTTTCGTAACCTGGTCATAAAAAGAGACTAGACTGGTCAGGCACGATCTCCCTGCCAAGAACCCGTGCTGGTTTCCCCTCAGCATAATTTGTCTTGCTGGGCTCTCACAAATGTGAGCCTTGATAATTTTTTCAAAGACTTTGCCAAGGATGGAGGTGAGACTGACTGGTCTATAGTGGCCCGGGTCCTCCTTCCTCCCCTTTTTGAAAATGGGGACCACGTTGGCCCTTTTCCAGTCCTCCGGGACTTGGCCCGTGCGCCACGAGCTTTCAAATATTCCCGCCAGTGGCTCTGCAATGATGTCGGCCAGTGCACCCTCGGATGGAGCTCATCCGGGCCTGCCGACTTAAAGGCATCCAGTTCTTCCAAATGACTCTGCCCCATCTCAGGGTCTACGCATGGTAGTCTGGCACCTTGCTGCTGCCTCTCTACAACCCCAGTGAGAGACTTGTCGTGCCCCTCACTTAGGAACACTGAGGCAAAGAACTCGTTGAGTTCAGCCTTGTCCCCTCTGTCCGTCACCAATTGTTTCTGCCCATTTAGCAGGGGTCCTATTCCTCCCTGGGCCTTGCTTTTACTCCCAATATATCTAAAAACCAATTTCTTGTTGTCTTTTACTTGGGTTGCCATCCTCAGCTCCATGGCAGCTTTGGCCCGTCTAACTGCCTCCCTACAAGCACGAGCAGAGGAGGTATATTCATTTTTGGTGATCTCTCCCTGTTTCCACTTTTTATGTGCTCCCCTTTTGTCTCTTAGGCTGCCCTGGATTTCTCTGGTAATGTAATCATGATCAAAATTTAGGAGATGGATAAGATAGCGCTGGAAAAAAAGTCCAATAAATAATTCTATAGTATCTATAAAAACTCCTACACACAATTTTAGTAAATATAAAATTCATATTCTACACTACTAAGAGCCTGGAATTATCAATGAGTAAGGGCACCTAAAGTCACAGCTAAACTAACTTGCTTTACATATGAACAAGTAAAGATCTGTGTACAAGTCTAGTCCTGTCTAGAAGATTTACTAAAACAGGTTCAATGAGATCATCTGAATTAGACAAATATTTTGAGGTCCCATTAAACAGACTGTATTCAAGGATCCTAGAAACAATTATTTTATAGCATATAGTTTTGAAGAGATGGAGAGAATGTTAGAGAATTAGAATACAGACTATGAAATAGAAACTATAATATAACAATTAATAATCAAGAAGAATGCATTTCTGGGGAGTATTTTTCTAAAGTTTAACTTTGACACTTGCTCTTAAATAATGTGAAACACTTTCTTGACTAAAATATGAATTTGTGTTTTTATTTTTAAAGAAAAACTCTCTGATTCTTAAAAAATCCTAAATGCATTTGAAGACCTTTAATATCTGAATGCAAAGTCACCATAATTATGTGTTAGTAAGTAAGGAACCATTTTCTCAAATACCTATATATGTTTTAAAATATCTCAACAATACTATGTGCAAGTGTCTGATTTCATCATTTGGAAATTGTACCACAAATGTTGCTGGTTTTAAAACCTTACACCTTCTTACATATAATTTGCTAAAATTAGAAGCTCAAAGTAAAGAGTTTCATTAGCATTAGCCTGCTGACCACTATTCCATATTATAAAATATGACCATGTTTATCCCAGTGTTTTCAAGAGGTGGGCTACGTTTATAACAGTTGTTTATCTGTCCTTCAGCTGAGCTGCATGAACTACATAAATGTTGACATTTCCATCCTGTTGTGCAGAGGATGCTTAATTATAGTTGGCTTTGATACCATTTTGATACCACAATCATACTACAGATTATCTTAATTTTAATATTTATTATGATGTTATTAAGTGTGCAAAGTTAAGTGTGTCACCTCAAGGTACTTGGTTTTTTTAGGGTGATGGTATCATTGCCAAGCAGCACCATTCAGGCTGAGTTCCAGCCTTAAGAGATCCTATTTAAGGTGTCCTCCTGGTAGTCTCCAAATAATTAACTGAAAGTGCTGAAACGAAGTGAAAAATGTGATCCTCTACAGTATCTAGAAAAAATGACATGTCTGTATTATATCAGGAATCTACAGATAATAAATAACATTCAAGCTTTCTAGCAATGCATTTCTAGGACAGCTATCATCATATTATACAGACATCATAAATTGTAAGTAAACTTTTCTCCATTAACTAATTGTGGCTAGGAAACAACTTGTATACAGTACTGTATGTCATTAGTTCCTCTGTGATTAATAATTATGCCTGTTAACTCATATTGAACAAGATAGTATCTTTTCAGTTCCCTTGGCTTAATTTGAAGCAGCAGCATGAAAACTTTCAGTTCCTCACTCAAATTCTCACTCTTTGAATGGCCACTGGTTGCAACAGTTATTTCAAGGAATTTAGATGCTCCAAGACTAAGTACAGACAGTCAAAAAGCCTGAGGTTGAATCTATTCAATCTTTGCAGGTTAGTCTAAACTATATAGATTGAGCCAATAAGCAAGTAAGCAGACATTCAGGGCATTTTTACATATGCAAGCGCCGCAGTGCTGGGTGCTTTGAAAAATGCCTGGTGCTGTGATGCATACAGTTGTACAAGTGGCAAAATGCATGTCAGCACTGAGAAAATGGCGTCAGCACGCTTTTGAACTAAAACACATCAGAGGCGCTTTAGTTCAAAAGCGCACCACCACCATCTTCTGCATGCTGATGCACATTTCTCCACTTATACAACTACAGACAGCTCAGTGCAGTTTGTCTCAGCTCACAGGTGGAACAGACTTGATTACTGGAGTCTGCCCTGAAGCAGCGGATCTCCGGTGCGTTGCAGGACAGAAAAGTATGTGCAGTGGCCCATGCCAGAAGCCGGGGGACACTAGAGCATTCCTCCCTCCTTGGCTGGAGCAGACAGCGTGGGCCAAGGTTAGCCCACCCATCCGGGGGGTGGGGGAGGGTTGCGGGGGAGATGCAAAGCATCCTTGGATTCTGGGGGACTGAGTTAACTTGAATCTGGAGGGGATCTGGGACAGAAGTTCAGTAAACCAATTTAACCTAAATCAGTTAAGTCTGATACTGTATCCATACAGGTTTATCTTAAATTGGCTTCAGCCATTGTGAAAGTGGTTTATCTGCACTGAATTTTTGTTGTATTACAGATTTGAACCAGTTTCTTATTACTTAACCTGGTTTATGTGTAATTTCTGTCCGTAGCTCAAGCAGTCTTTCTGATTTACCAAGCCACTGGCAGATTCAAATAATGTTGAATGCCATTCCTTCCTTTCATTTTCATAGTCATTCTTAAGTCATGTTTTAGTCATAGAAGTATAAACAAGTAATCTGTCATTCTTTGCAAGGCCTTTACAACTAACTTCACTTGTAAAGTTATCAATTAGTTCATTTTTATGACATCAAATTGTAGCTTAACAATGCAGTACTCTGTGGCTACTAAGAATATATGTCATATCTGAAGTAGCTCTGAGTTTGTAGTATTAAAATGTTTTTCCTTAACCTTACTGAAAACAGTGAAATAGTAAAAGTAATTTCTTTAATAGTTATCTTTTTTTGCTTTTTCCCTAGCCTTTGATAAAGTGGCGAGGAACAATCCAAACCATTCTTTTGCTATCTTGCTGAATCTGCCAAGGTCAAGTTGACCAGGTACAGAAATCTATTCTGTCATATTTTGTATGGGCACAAAAGGTTAAAATAGATTAATTCAACATGTATGAAAGGCTCCAGATTGACAACTGAAGAATCTCGGTGGAACGAGTGGATCAGAAACAATGTAGAAAAAAAATTAAGGAAATACAGTCTAAATAAAACAACTGTAAAGTGGGTACCTAGCTGGTTAGATTATCATGATGGTTATGATGAATGGCTCTCTAAGTGCAAAGGGGTATCGTCAAAGTATGGCTCCTCACAGGTCTGTCCTGTCAGGTACTGTTTAATATATTCATGCATGATTCAGAAGATGAAATTCAGTGCACACAGTAAATTTGCACATGACAGCAAGCTGGATAAGATAGCCAACACTTCGTAGAATAGGAATAAGATTTTAAGTGATCTTGATAAATTGGAAAAGTGGTCCAAAATAAATTTGATGAAAGTCAATATAGACAACTGCACAGTACTGCATTTAGGAAGGAACAATCACATGCACAAACATAGACTGAAGAATGACTGGCTAGGCTACAGTTCTGCAGGAAAGGATCTGGGGGTTATAGCCAAAATGGCTCCTGCCATCTCCCGTGGCTCCTGTCCAAAGTTGTGCGCTAACGGGGGGAGGGGGTGGGGGCAGACTGGGCCAGGTCCATTCAGCATGTACATACCCCCTGGGTGAGGCAGCACTGCACCCACAGGGCTATTCCTGCAGCAAGGCCATGGCCCCGACAGCCTGGCTGGCTGCTGCTGCCAGTGCCACAGAGGGTGGGGGGAGCACACATGTAGCAGCCCCCCATCAAGCCTCCCAAAAAAACCCCACCCCCCCTTCCACTCCTCACACATCCCACATCCCCCACCCCTCCACACCCACTCCCACACACCCCACACACACACACCCCACACCCATCCACTTCATACATGTACCCACATACCCCCTCACACACACCTAAGAACCCAACATACCCACCACACCTCTTCTCATCCCCCCTCCTGCAAACCCCACATCCGCTCCATACCTCACCCTGCACATGCAGTTACCAGACAGGATGGGACCTGCTGGAGGGAGCTGTGGCTGCAGGGGGAGCTGTCTCCACATTCTGGTTAGCAAAGGGGTCAGGGGGATCTCTGATTTTTCTTTGATTAAAAAAAACTCCAAAAGCATACATATATTTTGAATTTATATTATGGTGAAAAAGGTAGTGGTAGGCTTTCAAATTGCTTAAAATTGTAAATATATCAATAAAACATTGCCCGACTGATCCCTACCCCCAACCTCTCTCTCTCTCTCTCTCATATATATATATATATAATGTGTGTGTGTGTGTATTTTAAAGAGTGAATTTTGGATTTTTTTTATTAGAGACTTTGCAGTTTTTAAACAGGAAACACCTGAGGGAAGTGGCAGGATCCAGCCCTAGGCAGGCTTCTCTGCCTGGAAGGTAAACAAAGTGGCTGTAAGGCCACGAGAACATTATTTGACAGTTCAAAGCAGGCTACCACAATAAGCACATCTCCCAAGCAGTAGCTGCCCAGATGACAGGGTGAGGGCACACATGGCAGCAGTGCTGCAAGAATGCCACTTGTGCAGCCACAACCCAATAGCAGCTGGCTCAGAGGTGCAGACAGTAGTGTCAGAGATGCTGCAGTGCCCATGCAACAGCCGAGGTGGCTGTGCAGTCTCTGTCCAGGTCTGGAAGACATGCAGACATGGGGCTACAGGTCAAAGGGGGTGGATGCTGTCACAGGTGGCAGCAGGTCACAACCAGGCAGCAGCCCTCACTGCCAGACTGCTGTAGCAGGTAGAAGGTGCAGGGCCCACTGTAGGTCAGAGCTGCTGCAGCAGTTCAGCTGGCACAAGGGGGCTGCAGTCCCCATCTGTCAACTGGTTGGGCCTCAGAAGCTCCTGAGAACAAGTATCCCTGAGCTGCTTGCCAGGGCAGCTTTTTATATTGGTGCTGGCCCCAGCCTTCAGCTCCCCCTGGCTGCAGATCCGGGAGGAGCTGAGCGGGGTCAGTTTGCCCCAAGTGGCACTTGCCCCACACCAACATACATGTTCAGGCCTTTGTACTGAGGCAAACATCTCCAGCACAA
>NW_005842294.1:416784-422460 GCF_000455745.1 Alligator sinensis | reverse complement strand
GACCCGCTCCTACTTAAGCTGCTGCAAGTGCACGTGCCACCATGTATGGACATGCCCATAGTGAGCTGGGTGCCCAGTTTTGGGCAACACGCTTCAGGCAAGATTTAAGTAAGTGGAGAGTCCAGTGGTGACCAACAAAATAATTAGATGTCTTGAAAACATGACATATAAGGAAAGATTGATAGAACTGGAAGTATTTAGTCAGGAGAAGAGAAGCCCCAGGCAGGCCTTGATAACATTATAAATATAAAAATAACTGTTGTTAGAGAGGATGGTGAACTCTGTCCAAAGGGGACAAGACAAGAAGTAATGGTCTCAAACTGCAACAAGAGAAATCGACTGGATATCAGGAAGAACTTTCTCACTATGAAAGTGGTTAAGCACTGGAACAAATTGCCTAAAGAGGTGGTAAAACCATAAGTTTTTAGGAGCAGGTTAACCAAACACTTCTGTGGGATGATTTAGATGGTGGATTGAATTAGAAAAGGAGTGTCAAACTCAGTTGGCCTTGCAGGCTGGATGAGAGATGCAAACCTAGTCCACGAATTGGATTAATGACACATGGTTGGCCCTGTTGGCCAGATCAGGCCCATGGAACCATCCCTCACCCCTCATGCTGGATCTAGTGCACACAGCGCTTGCTCTGGCTAGTCTGGAGCTGTACCACACATGGCTCCTGTGCAGGGCCAGTCTAGGAGGTGTACTATATGTGGCACCCATTCCAGCTAGTCTAGGACCCATACTGCACATAGAGCCTGCCTTGGAGTGCCTGGGGAGCACCATGTGCATTGTGGGTTCCAGACCAGTTGGAACGGGTACCACGTGTTACATCTGTGCTGAGGTGGCTGGGGCAGACGCCACATGAGGCACGCATCCCAGGGTGGCAGGGGACACCGTGTGCAGTGCTGGGGTGCACTGGGGGTACGGGTGCTGCATGCAGTGCACGCCCCAGGCTAAGTGCATCGGGGCAGGTTACCACACACCACATGCTGTGTATGGGTCCGCTATGGGCCGGATCTTTGATTCCTCAGTGCCTAAGGTCCCTTCTAGCCTTATTTTTCTATTATTCCATTATGTTTTCTAATTTTCGATTCTCATTCATTTAAAAGAGCTGTCTAGATTTTCCATAAAGCATAAACAGGTGATTTGTTTTGTCTATATTTTTACTCTACTTCCAAGTGTTATAAAATGGGATATGGATAATTCTGAACATAAAGAGGTCACTGATTTGACTGTGCCATCCATCATAATATTCCAGTAATCTCTCATAATAATGATGTGTTAAATTTTATCCGCAACTTGAAATCATGAAGTAAGGGAACTCAGATGGCACCGGTGGATGTATTGGATGACTGCAGCATTGTGCATTCCAGAAAAAAAGTTTTACATCATAAAACATGATGCTGTTGCTTGCATAAGCAATGCCATTTGTTAGGCAAACCACTGTGAAATTTTTTGCAAATCATATATTACTGTGTTAGTCCCTTATTTCAGGAAAAATGCTCCCATGAAAACCACAGCTTGTACATACATATATTCTTTCTGGGTAAAGGCTTTATATCCATTTCTGACGCGTACTCACCTTTCCTCTCAATTTCAGCAACTCTCTTTCCCAGCCTCCACATTGATATCAGCCATCTATAGTCATGCCTAACTGATTTCTGCCCAGTTTCTCAATTTTAATTGTGTCTCTTCTTGGATATTTAGTGCCACTATGTTAAATTAATCTCTCTCGTAAGAAATCATCTCTTCCCTCTCCTCCTTATACCATAGTTAACTCTTCAATTCTCCCTATATCCTATGTTATCATTCTTAGCCTTTGACTTCCCAATCTCCATTTCTCCTCATATCCAAGCTCTTGTTACACCTTGACATTATTTTTCTGTATAACATTGTCAGAAATCACACTTTATCTTTCTTACTAGAATATGTGTAGCCTCTACACCACCCCAACATTAAGAACAATCTGTTCTCAAGTGATATTAATAATTTAGAATGTGTATAATGAACAGACAGATGTCCCAAAATAATCTGTAAAATTACTGACTAAAAATCTCACATTCTTTGTGCATGAATCCCATCTGTTCAGTCATATGCAGTTTTTATGCAAGTCATGTTAACAGACACCTGCATACACAAATATTACTACATAAAATTATACCTGACATATAGGGGCCAACTTGTGATCCTTTTATTTTATATATTAATTAATGTATGTATGTATGTATGTGATTTATATGATGCCCTTCCCAACAAAGGCTCAGGGCATGTTACAGCAAAACAAGCAGAAACCTAGAAGGGGAACTACAATAGATAACAAAAGAAAGCAGGATAAAGTTGAGACGCACTAAACAGCATCTCTGCCTAGTTTTAGTTACTAATGGCTTTCTAGCACTTCTGAAAGACATCCAGACTTGGGCTTTGGTGGGTCTCAGAAGGGAGAAAGTTTTCAGAGCTGAGGAATGATTCCTGAGAACAACCATCCATGCATTTTCATCAAGCAGACTTGGTGGGAGCTTAATTGTGCCCAGTGTAAGCCATTCTGACCTCAATCCAACACCGTAGTGAATTAAGGTTGCTGGCATAAATAATTCATAACAATTCTAAAGTATCCGGTAAAGGCATGGCAAAAAAGAAAAATTGTTACCGTTCCTAAAACACCAAAAATTAGCAGTTGATGTTCCAGGCATTCCATAGGCAGAAAATCAAAAAAAGTGTGGACGTACACAGAAAATCATACCAGATTGCTTTGCTAATTGAAAATTCAAATGTGCACAAAATTTGCTGACATTTAATCCTGTTAAATTAAATACTAGAGTGCAATTTAGATAATCTCACAAGGGACAAATCCTGAAATATTTTTCCAACATGAAACCAAGCTACTTAGTTTCACAAAGTTAAAAAATAGTTTTGTTTGGTTGTTTGTTTGCTTGTGGGGGGGGGGGCCCCTCCCCCACTACCATAAATTTCAGTGCAATTTCCTAGTGAATATACTAAATGAATATGACCATTAAGTGGATTTCAGGTACCTATTTGAATGAACAAAGAAAAGAAAGGAAAAGAGCCACAAACAAGGTATTACAGAATTGATTTTGCATCCAAACTAATAACTAAAACTTCCTAAGCATATTTTCTTACAAATATGCTTCCCTATAAATAAGGAAAATGCATTGGATATTGGGTAGTTTCTTTGTGTTGGAAAAAATATTGTGATAAGATTTTGCGATTGCATTTCCATGTATTCATTCACTTTTCAGTAGATGCTAGATAGCATTGTGATAACAGACAAAGCCATATTGAAGATAAATAGAAATAGATCATGTAATTTATCCTTGACATTCCATTCCATTGTAGGCATTCATTAATATTGCACATAACTTTCAGGGGATACAGTATTAGAATATCTTTATGACCATGAAAAATGGAGGGTTAATGGTCATTCATTCTCTAGCAACTGCAGGATTAATTCCCTAGCAACTAGCTAAGGAATAACCTTCCTTTTTTCACCTCTATCTATCTATCTATCATATATATATATATATATATATGACACACAGGTACTCTTTTCGCAAAAAAAGTTTCCTTGTTTTCTTTTTCATTTCTAGATATTTCTCTCTTGTTCTCTGGGAATTATCTGCAGTGAAGTTCACCACAGAGAAACACTACTTTTTAAGAACAATACTAGTATGTATTTATGTTCTATTATGTACTATTAACTTCTAGTTTTGTTGATATAAGAAGATCCAGTTAAATTAGCAAATCTAATCCCACTTTCCCCATTCCTTTGTTCTCGCTGATGATTGTTTCTCTCCAATAAGAGCTCTTCAAATTATGTTTGACAAATGAGTCAAAACTAGATTTAAATCAGAAACCTTGTATATTCAGATTTTGCTTATTAATAATAAGCAACTGTCCATCCTGTGGATCACAATGTACATGTAAGAGGGCTAGTCAGATGCCTGATGAATCCACTTGTGGCTGACAAGCCCAATTTGATGCAACTTGCTGCAAGTTTCACAGATCCATATGTTGTCTGAATAGAAGTCCAAGTTTACAGTGTACTGCTTCCTTCTTTCTTGCTTTGCCTTCCATCCTCTGGATCAAAGCCACTTCATGTTTGCTGTGCCCAGTGCCAGATGTTCTCTCCAGATTGGATGAGATTTTGCACATTCCTCCCAGTTTTCTACACAGATATTGAATGACTTCATATTATTTTTGCATGTCATGGTACCACCATAAAGGGCAACCCCACTTTCTCGAGACATCTCAAATCTCACTGTACAAAATATTCTTGGGGATATGGTCTCCTCCCATTCTCTGGACATGGCTGAGCCATCACAACTTCCTCTTCTTGATAGTCGTTTCTAAATGTGTCAGTCCTGCACACTCCAGGACCTCTGTGTTTGGCATTTTGTCCTCCCACTTTATTTTCAGGATCTTGTACAGGCATCTCGTGTGGAAGCTGTTCAGTCTCCTGATGTGCCTAGCATATATAGTCCACATTTCTGAAACATAAAGCAGTGATGGCAGCCACACAAGTCTCATAGATTTACATCTTAGTTGACAGTTTGCTGCTAGTCCATGCACATTTCTATAACAGCCCAAATTTCTTAGCTGCTTTTCCAGTTCTGTTAGTCCCCTTAGTCTGAAGGTCAAGATTCCTGATAATCGTAGAACCCAAGTAGCAAAAGCTGTCAACACCACACCGCTTTTTCTGCCCCTTGGTACATGATCAGAGTCCTCTTGAGACTAATTGTCAACTAGGGATGTAAATACCTTTTAAGTACCTGTTTAAACACCCCTAACCATAGGGGTTGAACAGTTAAATGGTTAACCAATAAGATTGGTTGAAAGGTTAACCAATAACATGCACTTACTAGGGACCGGCCCCCACTCATACTCATTTGTTCTCTGGGAGGCAGCACAGGCTGGGAAAGCCCCTTGCTTGCTGCTGCCACCCACAGACTTGTGGGGCTCACTGCTGCTGCCTGCAGTTGGCCCCAGCCCCTGGGCTACTGCACTGGTGGCAGAAATGGACTGGAAAAGCCTTCATCCATGGCTGCCACCAGTGCATGGCTGCCCAGGGGCTGGAGCTGCAAGCAGCTGCACCAGAGTCCAGGGAGCCCCAGCCCAGCTTGTTGCCAGCAGTGGGTGCATGTGTGCCTTGGGGTGGGGAAGAGGCCTGGGCTGCACTGCCACAAAAAGAATCGGGCCCTTCATGGTTCCCCTACCACTTCCCCATCGTACCAGGTGCTTCCTCACTCCTTCCTCCCTCCCTCCCTCCTGCCTGCTCTGCCACCTTCAGGGGCACCATGCCACTTCCCTTCCCCCTCTTCCCCACTGGATTATCATGGGGCAGGAAGCAAATGATAACTGGTAAGGTATTACCAGTTACCAATATGTAAACAGTTCAATGTTTAAACGTTTAATTGTTCACATCCCCATTGTCAACCCAAAGCTCTTGCATGACATAGAAAATCTGCTCAAGAGATTTTGCAAGGAAGATTCACTACAGGCAACCAGGCCCACATCATCCACAAACAGGAAATCTCTCAGAAGTAACTCTTACACCTTGGTTGTCACTCTAAATGTTGCAATGTTTAGCAAGCCTCCATTTAGTCTAGTTTGAAAATAAATGCCATCTTTGCTGTCCTTACATGCATGAAGAAGCAGGAA
>NW_005842294.1:402574-416753 GCF_000455745.1 Alligator sinensis | reverse complement strand
TAAATGTTAAAGAGCATAGCGGCTAAGACACACCTCTGTTTCACCCTGTTGTTGATGTCAAAGGCATTTGATTCTTTGTTTTCATACACTACAGTTGCCTTCATACCTTGATGTAGTGAGCAAATGATGTTCAGCAGTTTGGGAGAACAACTCAGTTTCTTCAGAACAGTAAAAAGACTCTGTCTATTGACCATATCAAAGGCCTCTGCCTCTGCTGCCCTTGGCTAAGCAGGTGTATTTTCTTTGAGCTTTTTTAAGTTAGACCAGTCACAATCCAAACTGACCCTGAGCCTTAGCAAACCAGAATTGTAGGATAGATTAAGACTATGTATAGTGGTATTCATTTTTCTCTACATTTCTCTTGGCCTGAACGTTATGGAATACTATACTCCAATGGAACTGAAATCGAACATGAAGGCTGGGGACAGAAGTTGGATGTAAAACAGTTTCTCATCACTTAAACCGTTCCTGCTGTCCAAGCAGCGAGGAGGGTGGGGGTAGGGAAGCCTGACAGGGGCTTCTGCGTTCCTACTAGGCATCCCCTGGCTGGGGTCCCATGCCATTGGGAGAGGAGAGGGAGGGAGGGAAGATTAAATCCCCATCCATCCTGCCCCCCTTTTCCTCTGCATGCTAGCCAGGGACTGGGGTCTGTCCATGCTCTCCACCACTTAAGCAGTGAGCTGGGAAAAGCCTGGCAGGGACTGCTTCCTCCCTCCCCCTGCAGGGATATGTAGCTGGGGACCTTTCAGGACAGGGTGGGGGTTTAAACCCTTCCCCAATCATATTCAGTGGCCTGCCAGGGCCCGGCCCCCCCCCCCTTCCCTCCGCCTTCCCAGCTCAACTTCCCTCCAGCCTTTCAGCTCCTGCTGGAGAAGAATGGGCTCACACTTGCAGCGCCTGGCTTCTAGCCTAAACCACTGCATGCATGTGGTTGCATTTCCGGAATCAAAAGTAAATGTCTATTCACTTGCTTCTTGGTCTAATCTATGCAAGTTAAACTAACCTGCACAGATTGAATTAATTCAGGCTCAGGCTTTTTGAGTGTTTGTATTAGCTGAAGAGCTCAAAGGATTACCACAGTTCAAAGTTATGATGGATTTAGACAATGAGCCTACATTAGAAAATTTGCAGAAGGCCATTAAATCAATTCCTGGGAATAAGGCATCCAGCAATGACCATATGCCTGCTGAAATCTACAGATGTGCCAACCATGAAGTACTTTGAAAGCTCTATGAAGTTATACTGCTCTACTGGAAAGAGGAAATGGTACCACAAGATTTCAAAGATGCATAGTGTGTACAAAATAATACCAAAACAAGGAGGATAAAAGCAACTGTCATGGATATGGAGGTATCTCTCTCTCTATTGAACATCATTGGAAAAGATGTCACTTGCATTATGCTCCCTAGGCTGCACTCTCTAGGTGAAGGAATCTATCCTGAAAGTCAGTATGGTTTTCGCTCAGGATGCTTCACCATTGATATGGTGATTAGTTTGTAACTTCCTTTTAACATTTACTAATAAAGTTGAAGGGGTTGAAGGAGATGCAGAAAACATAGACAAGGGTGGCTACTAGGGCTGTCAGAAATGGCACCGTTCCGTTTCGACTTGAGTTTCGAGGTTTTGATGGAACAGCATTTCATTTCAATTTGAAACCACTGTTTCATTTTGCTTTGTCAAAACAGTGATGCTGTTTCAACATTTTGCCCATTCGCTGTAATGGGGAAGCTCGAAATAGCCTCTCTCATCCGGCAGACAAAGGGGGCCCTGCAACCCTGGGAGGGCTGTGGGGGGCTGTGTCAGTCCTCCCGGGGCTGTGGGCCCCGATCTGTCTGCCAGATGACTTATTATGCAGGCTCTCTACTCTCCACTCTACTCTCCACTCTGGTCTTCTTTACGCTTTATGGGTACAGTCTTTGACTTTTGACTTATTGTGCAGGCGATGTTGTTTGTTACTGCTGACCAGGAGACTTTGTTTGTCCAGATCAGGCAGAGTAGTGGACATACGTATATGCTGTGGTCTGCTTAGAATTAAGTAAGACCCTCCTATTGTATTTACAATAGGAAGCTAGAAAGCAAAGAAAGTCATCTCTCTGCTAGTAAGACTGTGTGAATGAACAGGGTCCTTTGACTATATGGTCCTTGGGAATAGTTACAGTCTTCTAGAGAGAGAAAGAACAAGAGCAGGTATGTGTTTGCCATGAAGTTTGTAAAGTGTAAGTTACCGATGCAGGTTATAGCAAGGCAAACTGTTATGCAGGCAGTGCAGCTTCAGAGAGATCAAAGACAGAGAAATGTGAGACAGACACTCTAGGATCCTGTGTATACCAGAAAAGAGAGGCAGAGGGCACAGAAAGAGACAAGGAATGTTACTAGACATCTACTCAGGAAGTGGCAGAGAATTTGTGATTAGAAGTGAGGGGAAACTTGGTTCTCTACCCCTCGCCACCCCCCACCAGGAACAGCGAAGGGCCTAGAAGAGATAGAAATTGTTACAGAAGTGCAACAGCTTGTTTTAGGCAACATCAGGGTACAGCTGTATAAACAAAGATCAGTGCCCAGAATTACTTTGAGTTAATCTGAGGAGTGAAAGAGGAATAAGCTTATCAGGGGCATGTTTTGTTTTTTCTCTGCAGAGGCATAGTTTAAAAGTTTCCTTTTAAAGGTAGGAAGAGTTTTCCTAAAGGGATTGTGTGTAATGTATAATTTGTCACCCACGGTCTTTCAAAGGAACTTTCTTAGTCCTACAGTGGAGCTTGCTAAGCTGTACAGCTGTAAGAGAGAGAGATTTGATGAATAAATGAGTTTACAAAGAGCAAGGCAAAAAGAGGCCACTGATGAGAATGGACTGTGAAGCCTGTAGCCCAGAAAGAGTTATAGTTAAGATCTGTTAAGGAAAGTAAAACCTAGAAAAAGTGTTAGGATTCTAGAGAGTTGCTAGAGAGAGAAAAAGAAGAAAAAGAAAAAATCTAATAAAGAGTCTGCAGGGCCCTAAAAAAACCCAAGTAATCTGGCAGTCCAGAGAAGGGGCACAGAGAAAGATCATTGTTAGAGCTGCCAGAGCTGGGAGCCTGCAATCTCAACTGACCCGAGGGGGGGCCAAGAAGCCCAAAAGTCAAAGACTGTGCCCATAAGGAGTAAAGAAAACCAGAGTGGAGAGTACAGAGTTTAGTCCCAGGTATGACCTGAAACTGCCACCATCCTAGGTGTGGTTAGTGTAGTACAGCTACCTGTAGCAGGGTAGGCTCTGCAAAATGCTACATATTAACCACCGTAGGAAATAGGTAGAAGCAAATATAGAATGCCTTAAACCCCTAGCTCCCACGTCCTTGTGAGTTATCCACCATTAACAAAAGGCTACAGGGAGCTTATTCCGACAGAAAAACCCTTGGTGCAAGAAAAAGAGAGAGATGTGGCATGAAACACCCGCCACTTTAAAAGGAAAGCACTGCTGTAAAAGCAGCCTCTGCAAGATGCGAGGAGGGGAAATTTTGAAATAAGTGCCAGCCTGGCTACAGGCCAAACAAAGCCAGCCACAGTGTATTAGCTAAAAGTAAACTAACCAAAAGGGGTAGACCCTCCCTTTTTGTCCTTGTGTTTTACAGAATAAAACTACTGCTGAAGCATCATGAAGTTTGCTGGATACAAGAAAGGAATCAAGCTTAACTGTGTTATGTATAGTGATTGTGTTTTACTGTCTGTACAATGCTATTACTATAAGTGATTGTGATGTCAACTATATTAGACTATAACATGTAAAGCAAAACTTCTTAATAAGCTATGAAATACCTGATGAGTAACTACAAAAAATAATACATCGTGCAAAGCATCACCTCCATGACCTCACAAAGTTCAGCCATGCCAAAGATCAAGAAGGCTAACTGAAGTGTTTAATTATTGTTATCCTTTTGTTTCCTTTCCCCACCCCCTTGTTTTTGTTTTCTTTGTGCTAAAATTAATGTATTTTAGTTTGTATAGTAAAAATAGTAATGTAGTGTAGTTTTATTAATTTCCAGAATTTGTGCAAAAATTAGTAGCACAAAGTAAAATGATACAATCCTAAGAAAGACCAGGTCCTTCCTGTGCAAACAGCATATCTAGGTTCCATAGCAAGTTAAAAAAAAGGCATAACCCCCTAACCCTTAACATTTATCCAGACTTTTACAGAAGGGATAGGCACTAGTATTGCTATAATAACACCAAGCATCCAGTTAATGTTCAGCTGCATATTCATGCCAATGGAAAAGCAGAAAATATCCCTATGGTACCATCATCCCAGTTCCGAGCTCGGTCCCAGGCTAAAAAGCAAGTAACCTAAGCACTCTCTCACTCATTACAAATAATGGGCAAAAAGGTCAGTCCTCTGTCTGAGTACCACAAAAGCACCATCTACCTTGCCAGGCCCAAGGGGTGTATTGTGCAGAAAGAGTGATGGCCTGGAGAATCGACTGGGTTTCTCTTTTGCTGCCTATACTAATTCTGTAAGGGAGTGTTAGGGTGACTGTATTTGGATCTTGGGGAGCATTGGATTTGCAGCTGAATACAAAGCTATAACCTGTGGCCTAGCAAAGCCGCTAACCACAAGGCAGAATAATATATTAAAAGTAATATTGCAAGATGCTTAGGCAAGCATTTTCCTAATAATGTGGTAGTGTGTAGGACATATGACTCATTGTGTAAAAGGAACAAGATGCAGCCCACCAGCTATTGTTAGGAGATAAGCAGAATAAAGACCTTGGGGATGGTGAAGAAATCAGCAAGAAACCGCAATTGACTGAAAGAAGCTGGGGTCAGGGTCTTATGCATGTGCTCACAGCAAAAAGACATGTAAATAAGTTAAATTTATAGGCAATTCCATGCTAATGAAACAAACAGTAAACAGAGGTGGAGCTTGAGATGGGAGGGAATATGGGTGGAACAAAGGAGGAACAAATGTGGAGTTAAATGTTAATGAGCATGAACCAAGGTGTATAAATATGGAAAGAACTAATGTTTGGCGCAGCTCCCCGGTTTGTTGGAGCTGGCCTGAAGCTGTCTCCATTTTGAATAAAGCTATTGATGAGCAATGTGTGCAGGTAATGCGTAATGGCATCAATACATTGTCTCCCTAGTTGTTGGGCATTGCATGGAGTCAAGGTCTAACAAGTTGCATAATATGATCTTAGCCAAATTAAAGACAAACAAACCAGAGTATTAATAGAGCATGGGTTATTCTTTATATCATAAGAGCACTAAAAGTTACTGGGACACTTAAAGACTGCAATTAAGGTGAAGACTGTAAAAATAATGAAATTTCCTATATAGAAATCCATCAAATAATTTCAAAAGAATTAAAAGATTTTTAGGAATCTCTGAAGGCCAATCTGAAGCCAAAGTAGCTAAGAGAGCATCACTGATGATCAGACACATAGAAGAAAATTGACAGATTTGTTGAGAATAGCATAAGACCCAACCAAAACCAACGTTTGCTGGTAAGTATTACCCAGAAAAACACTGATTTGGCAATGCCTGGCTTTTCCACTTTAATGTATCCTTTTTAAAAATATAATATTCATGTGACCTGCGTCTCTCTGTAAGTTAAATTAATACAAATAAAGGAAAATTTCCCTCCACAATCAGGTACATGAAAAAATGACTGTACAGAAGAGCCACTGTTTGGTACATGTGTAATCAGCCTCCAAAGTCAGCAGAGTTGCACATATATTGCAGAAGTGAATTTGAACCCTCTCTCTAGGTACCATATCCAAACAGAATGTTGGTGACCGTGGTCTTCCACAGATCTCTTCTCTTTGAGGCATACAGAATTTTCAGTGTCGATACGTTCATCCATTTAGATAGACTCTTCACATAAGTCAACCTCTTCCACGATCTTCCCTTTTTTCAATCTTTCCGGTTACAACCAGACTTTTAATTTCCTTTTTCCTTATAACATATCTGAGAAGCTCCAACTGCCTCTTTCTCATGTTAATCAGCAGCTTCCTCCTGCAGCCTGCTCTTGACGAAATATCTTCATTTGAGGTGCGACTTGTCCAACATACCCTTCAAGATGCACCTGAAGAACCACATCTCAGTTGTTTCAATTTTCTTTTCCATACTTGGCATATTGTGTAGCATTATGATGCATACATGAGTACTGGTATAACAGCTATCCAAAACCCTTAGCTTTGTCCCCATAGAAATGTTACCATTTGTCAATACCTCTTTCATTTTCAGAGATGCCTCTTTTGCCATTTCTATTCTCCATTTTATTTCATGATCACATTTACCATCTGATGTTATCCAGCTTCCCAGATAGTTAAATTTATTGACCTGCCTTGTCTGTTCCTTATTTACTTTGATGTTGCTAACTAACATGTTAGTCAGTTACAAATGTTGCTAAACCATATGTTAAATGAAATGGTCTCAGTTTTCCTCAATAGGAAGACTCCTTCAAGATGTTATCCTGCCTCTGTTTTCTTAAGCTTATTTATCAGACTGGTAGCTTAGCACTTAAAATACATTACTTAACAAGCATTTTAACTCACTATGAAACTTCTATACTTTCATTAGAGCATGTGCAGTTATTTTGGTGCTTCACATGCATTCCACTACCATGATCCGAGTATGACTGAACCAAAATGTATCAATCATTTCACAGCATTGCTAGAACACGAGTGAACATTACAATCTTGACAGCAAAGTCTGGCAAAAATCATAAAATAATTCCACTCGCTGAAGGTTGTTTATGCATGTTTAATCAATCAAAAGGGGGAAAATAAAATCATATGTCCTATATAGAGTTCTTGTGTAGAATCCGATTGTCACTTACCAAATATTAAGCTACAGCTGCTAGAAAAATACCATTTCTCAATAAGACCTGGCATGGGATACATCCTCATTGCTGCTGAATTTAATTTAAAACAACTTTTATAGAAAATGAAATTTATTGATGTCTTCTGCAATTCTGGTAGCTTTTTAGGAAGATGAACAACAGAAGGCCCTGTTGGTAGACTTCAAAGCATATTTTGTGGGAAAAAGCTAGAGGTAAAAAAGAGTTAAGAGAGTTTACAAAAACCTGCCCCATGAACAAGTTGTTCTTTATACCTGAGGCCTGTGAAAAATGTATATAAACTTAATGGAAACACTTTAAAAACTAAGGCAAGATAAAAAGTAAAAATTCCACACACAAACTATTAACTAATCATGAAACAAGATTAAAATAATGTAACAGCTTTTTTTTTTCAGAAAGCAAAAAATGTTTTAAAATCGAATTCTTGAGATCAAATCCTGTGCTTCTTACTGGGGGTACCATTCCAGTGGGAATTCCATAGACAGAGGTAAGACTTAATGGAGACACAAACAACTAATTAAACCTTGCAACAACTTTGAGAGAGAGCTGTCCCTGATGATGTTGTGCTTAAAAAGTCAGCATTTATTTTGCAGTAGCCAGGAAACTAAACAAGAAATATTAAGGTCTAAATCCACAAAGGACTTCGGTACTTATGTGCCATCTAATTGCCACGCTAAGCACCAAGATTTAGGCCCTGGACAAGCCTTCTGTTTGAAGTGCTTCAAACAGCAAGTATACAGATGTGTTTGGCTAAAGAAGTGCTCCAAAGATTATTCTCAAAAAATGCGGAACTACTTTGAAGCTCTTCCTGCAATGTCTCTTCACTCCAGGGGACTGGCGAGAAGCATGCCTTGCCCTTCAGATTCTAGAAGTTCCTGAAGACAGCCAGGTACACAGGAGAGCACTGATTGGCTGTCCAAACCAGCTCCTCTTCCTTTGCCTCCCCTCCCACAACGACATGGAGCACTGGGGGATGGCAGAGGAGTGAGCAGTAAAACTTCCACACTTAAACTTTTAACTCCAGGGTTGTCAACCAGAGATATGCATACCCCTGGGGGTACCTGAACTGGTCCTAGGGGGTACACATGGGCGTGGAGCACCACCACCTCCCATGAGCAGGGGCGGAGTGAGGGCAGCTGCACCTCTTTGCAGGGCAGGGAAGTTCACATGTGGTGGACACCACTGCCACACACCAGCCTGGTGAGCTTTCCCGGCCCCCAGAGATGCGCCACTGCCCTCACCCCAGCCTGATGAGGTTCCCCACCCCACCCTGCTCCTGGGAGGTGGTGGTATTCCGTCCCCACCTGCCCTCACACCTTCTGTGCTCCATGTCCAGCGGCACACCACCCACTCTCCTCCCACCTGTTCGGCATCCGGCTGCCAGGGGAACTTAGACTAAAAAAGTTTGAAAAACCCTGTACTAACTAATCATGAAACAAAATAATTTAACAATTGCTTTTTTTTTTGCAGAAGACAAAAAATGTTTTAAAATCAAGGAGTGAGCAGCCTCTTTGTGGGAGAGCAACACATCTAAGTACTGGCATGATGATTTTGAAGCACTCTGGTGGGTGGAGCGTGAGGGGAAGCCACGTATCTGTGTGGCACTGAAGCACTCTGAATTTGAAGTGTTCCAAATCTGAGTGCTTCAGATGCTGTCTGTCCATGGTTTGGGATCCTCAAAACCCCTTCTCAGTTACAGCTTAACTTTATAGGTACCTACGTTCCATGGTGCCTAAGCTTTAGCAAATAAAATCCTGTAGGCACCTAAAAGTCTTCAGCCAGACATACCCAGGATCACCTAAGTCTTGACAGTGCAGAGAAACCAGGTGCCTAAATCCCTTAGGGTCCTACAGCTTCTTGGAGGCAAATGGTGTCTATCTACACATATGCTCCACTGGGATCCACAATCCCATAGGCATTACTAAGTCACTTATACTAGATCTGTTCCTGCTAAAATCACAGAAGAGAAAGTGGTGGTGCCCGCACCCCTATCTTTACTTAAAAAGCTGAGAGGTTAGAGCATCATGCTATAAATGAGCGGTTAGGATCCACACACACCTGAGAAAAGGTAGTTTCGAGTCCCTGCTCTAATGAGAGATAAAACAAGCTATTTATAATAAATCAATTCATGAATTAATTCCAGAACACTTGAAAGATAAGAATAACCTCTAGAAACATGGATGTTTATCTTAATTTAATGATAAAGATGTACATATGCATTTTTCACAAAGACTTGATGACATTCATTTTAAGTAATTATTACAAATCACCAAACCTATATGGAACTGGAAAAAGGAACTAAATTAGCTTAAAAGATGGACTTTTCTCTCTGACTGTAGGAGATAGGACTAGTAGCAATGGACTCAAGCTGCAGCAGGGGAAATTTAGGCTGGAGATTAGGATTTTCTGACTATGAGGGTGGTCAGGCATTGGAACAAGCTACCTAGAGAAGTTGTAGAATCTGTATACTTGGAAACTTTCAAAAGCGGGTTGGGCAGACACTTGGCTGGGATGGTTTAATCAAGGGTGATCCTGCCTTGAATAGGGTGCTGGACTAGATGACCTTATGAGGTCCCTTCCAGCCCTACTTTCTTATGATCCTTTGATCTCTGATGTAAAGCTTGGTCTGGATGGACTCAGTGTTTCTCTTCATACTGTCTATTACATTTTCTACACTAGGAGCAGAGAAGTGGTTGAATGACATTTTCAACCTTGGCTCCTCTAGTGGTACTAATGAAGATTAGTTGTCAAAACAGTCTGGCAGAAAGTTGATCCTGTTCCCAGTACTGTTATATCAGCATACTGTCATTGTCACATTTTTATCAGTCATGCAACAGGTAGAATTCACTCTGATAAAAATGAGCTAATGTAACAAATACATTCTTTAAAAAAAATTAGCTAGCCACCAGACATATGTTGATGACTAGCTCAATCGAGACAGGCCCTCTGGCACAACCTGTCATTACACAACTACAGTAATACTTTTGCAGGGTAACAAAGCCTGCTCACTTGTTAAGCAGCTATTGCTGTTGATCTTTGCTCTCTTCCATTAGAAGATCATTTCTTACGTGATGGGAGTCATCAGGTCCCTTATTAGCTGCCAAAAATAGCCTTGCTGTAAGCTAACAGGACTTGACATCAGTGGCCTTCCCATGCCATCTACATACAATTATCCCATGCCCTGTTTAAGCTAGGTCAGAAAAATGACAAGACAAGACTTTTCTCATATCACTGAGAGTGAAACCAGAAGTAGAGATACAAGTGAAAGGTGTTAAGATAAAGAAATGTGTTTCTGAAAGAAAAGTTTAAAATCCAATTTACTTTTTTACTAGTTATGCCTGCTCCAATGCCCAATGAGGTTAACTGAACTCTTTCCAGTGAGCCCTGTGGGTGCTGTGTTAGTTTATGTATTTCTTTCCATTTGGACAGTGAAGAGTTAATGGAGTGAAAGTCACTTGGTTTGAAGTCAGATTCACTTTCAGGTTTTTGGAGTTTCAGTTCAGACCTTGCCGGTTCACTTACTTAAAAACTGTTTCCATGTCAATTTACAAGTGCATGGGAACACAGTAGTCTACGGTTTACTACCTTTTTTGTTTAATTTAAATCAGTGTTTTTTTCAAACTATGTTCCACAAAACCCTGCAGTTCCACAATAGGTCATCAAGTGTTCTGCAAAAAGATTCTGGGTAATGGCAAAATAGCACAGGAGGCTGTGCACTGCTATTGCCAAGCCAGGTCCCCTGGCTCTATGTCAGTCTTTAGGATAGGTGTTGGAATCAGTGGCAGAAGAAATTCTATTAAAGGGTGCAGTGGACTTCAGGAAGTTGAACACCACTGATCTAAATGTTGGATGAAATTTTATTTAACAGCTTCTTATTTACCGAATTTTTCCAATTAAAATTAAAATTTGCAATCTATTTACATTGGCTATAGTTAGCAATAGTGATATTACTCAGCCTATTCACATCTCATTATGGTTTTACTAGTACTAAAAGTAGGCAGTCCATTTGCAGAATAAAATTAAACAATTATAACATCCTGACTATTACCAGCAATTCTGAATGCTCAGCCTTTCTGGAGCGGTAGCAAATCTAGGAATAAATCCTATCCCCCTAGTCCATCTGAGTAATCAGTCCCACTGTACTTTTTCCTTTGGCTATACTAGAATGTGTGTGTGTGTGTGTGTGTGTGTGTGTGTGTGTGTGTGTGTGTGTGTGTGTGTGTACGTACATACATATACATACACACACACTAACAACAGGAGATGGAAAAGCGGGAGCAGCATAAACAGCGTGTTACAGACTGGATCAAGCATCCAGTGCCATCCACCCGATACAAAAACACATGTCCAAGATGCAATAGGGTCTGTTGATCCTGGATAGGCCTCATCACCCATCCTTGGACACACAAATAAGACAGTACTTGGCCATATTCATTAATTGGAAAAATCAGTTTTACATCTTGTTGACTTTGTTCTTTTGCTGCACTCTGTTGGTTTATCATGGTAACTGCTGGCATAGCTAATCATCATTAAAAGTTGTTGTATATTAGTGGCATTCCCATGAGGAAGCTTTTACTTTGATTCTTAGTTCAGGTGTAGCAACTAAAACAACTTAGGAAGAATTTATAATTGCAAAACAATTTGAGCATAAAAAAATTAAATGAGTTGTAATATCCTGAAGAAGAGGTAATACTGAATTGATTTCTCTCTATGTTCTTAACAAAATCCTAACTTTTTCTTCAAATCTTCCAAGAAAGTCAGAATTCTAAGTGGCAAAACACTGTGTTATAGTTATAAATAGATGTGAAGAGCCTGTCTGGTAATAACTACAGTGGTTCTATAGTGTGACTTCAGGATCTAAGTCTGACAGAGTTTCTATTTGGCAGTAATATTGTACCATGTCTAGTCAAAGCTGCCCACACATATGACCAGTGCCAACTGTCCAGAAACAGAGAGTTTTTTAATACAAAGGACTACTTTTTTTTTTTTTTTTTTTTTTACATATTTACATTTGAGAAGTAAAGTTTCAAAAGACAGAATTGCCAATTTCTATTCCTAGACTTATGCAAAACAGTGAAATCAAGGAGAATAAACATAGTTAAGCATGAACTGAAGTAAGTCTACAGGCCCCAATTCACCTCTCAGATTGGTAACCCCAATGAAAGCAATGCAGTGACATTGACATAACAATAACACAAAAGGAGAATCAGGCATCTTGACTTTAACATTAAGGCTTTCTCTCCATCCATGCACTTATACCATGGTCCTCACCATAGTATGTCAATGCACTGTTACTTCTAAAACAGGAATAGGCAAATTGGCAGATCTGGCCAGTGGCCAGACTCCATTTCCCAGTAGCCCCTGGCCCCCTGCCTGTGTCACTGTGACCAGTTTCCATGGAGACCCCAGGAGTGGTGGACCATGACAGCACAGGGTCAGGGTTTCCATGGTGACCAGCCCCCCTTACATGGGGCATGCGGGCAGTAGATCACAGCTCTGCCCCGGCTCTGAACCAGCTAGGGCTGGTCTCCATGGAAACCTTGGCCCTGCACTGTCATGGCCCACCACTTCTGGGGTTGCCATGGAAACCAGCTCCAATGATGAAGACAGGGGCTGCTGGGAAATGGAGTCCACCCTGGGCCCGATGTGGCCTACATGGCGGACTCTGCCTGCCCTGTCCTAGAAGACATTCTTCTGGACAGAAAGATGTTCTGAACATTCACTTACCTAAAAGAGAAAATTAATTAAAAAAAAAAAACAAACAAAACTATTCGTAGCTTGAGATTATTATTATCCAATTACAGAGAAAAGTCTAGTGATTATGTTTTTCAAATAAACCACTTTGTCCACAGCGAGTAAGTTGAGAATTTATTTAGTTGATGGAAGAAAAATAGAAAATGGTCTATATTTTGACCCATCATTATTATACCACAAATAATGTGTGCCAACTTTCTAATCCAAGGCTATGCAAAAGTCAGAGATGTAGTTGTCTACGGGAGCTCAAGCCTGCTGTCTACTTGATCTTCAGGTTGGGAATCTTGACATGAGGCTTTCCCCAAACACTCCCATGACTGCAAATATACTGACCCTCAGAAAAGTCCTAAAACAGGGGTGCACAAATGCTCAATATAGCATATGAGGCCATTTTGCTCAGCACCTGCCCAGCCACGGAGCCCGAGCTTCTTGTACTAGGTGGCAGAGAGGCTGCAAGCCTTGCTGCAAGCAGCCCAGGCTCTGTGGTAGGCAGCAGTTTCCCAGAGCCCAGGCCAGGTTCGGCAGGTAGCCAGGAACCACAACCAGTGCACCAGGGTCTGGAGCCCTGACCTGGCTCCATGGTCAGCATCAGCTACACTCATACCTCTGGGCACACAGTGGAGAAGGGGGCTGTGGCAGCACAACTCCAGCTCCTACCCAGCCATGTGCCCCGAGGTGTGCATGCAGCTGCTGCTGCTCTCAGCAGTTGGCGGGCAGGCTGCAAACAGATGCACTGGTGTCTGGAGGCCCAGCCTGGCTCCATGGCTAGCAGCAACTGCATCCTTGCTTCAGGGCACACAGCAGGGAAGGGGCTGGGGGAAGCATACCCTGGCCCCTTCCCCACTGTGGTCACTGAGCTGTGCATGCAGCCACTGCCGGCAACAAGCCAGGCCAGGGCTTTGGACCCCAGTGCAGCCACTTTCAGGCTCACAAGTCTTCTAGCATGCTAATATAGCCAAGGGAGACCCATGACATTGGGGGAGGGTTTGGAGGAAGCCTCTTGCCACAATTCCCAAACTGAAGATCAAGCAGAAGGCAGGATTGAGCTCCTGTGAACAACTAAGTCTCTGACTTTTGCATAGTCTTTGATGTGGGCAGCCTGGGGCCTTCCCAGAGCCCATGCTGCTCACAGCAGGCAGCCACAATACTGCAAACAGCTGCACCAGAGTCCGGAGCCCCAACCCATCTTGTTGCTGGCAGCAGCTGCATATGTGCTCTGGGCAGCGTGCTGAAGGAGTTCAATGCACAGGTGGGATTCTCTTCCATCCTACCAGTGAACAGACGCGGAAGACAGCATGAGAACTGCATCAGAGAGACCAACTGGCGGCTTCGGCAGTGGTGTCTCGAGGCAGGCTTCGGCTTCCTGGACAACGACCCACACATTACGATGAGGGACATGCTCAGTTGGGATGGGCTTCATCTGTCTCCCAAAGGTAAGCATGTGTTTTCTTCTAGGTTGGCGGATCTCCTCTGGCGGGCTTTAAACTAGGCTCTTCAGGGGGAGGGGAAGATGAGGGCAGGGGAAGCTGTGGACCACCAAACCATGTGGCACCCACAAGGCCAGCCCAGCCTGAAGAAGGAGAACATTGGGAACCT